>NW_004524663.1:1982405-2125596 GCF_000260255.1 Octodon degus | reverse complement strand
CCAATTGTGAATGAAGACTTCATCAAACAACACTATTTTAATAGTGAATGAAGAACACCTGTATCTATAATCCAGTTGTGTTCTCTCAATTAGCTAGAAAACAGTGAAACACAAGAGACTCTGTGTCTCAAGTTGGGAGAGATGCCTTAGTTTATAATCAGATGAACTATCAAGAAATTGTTCTTAAATTTGCTGGTCATTTCTTCATTCAACAGGCTCTTATTGAAGATTTAATCATGTGCCACACGTGGCCCCTGTTGGGTCTGTGTGCATCTGCACAAGGTAGAAAGACATCTTCTCACATGCTCCTTAGATTGTAGTACTAGGAAACCAACAATGCACAAGTAAAAGTAAGGTTATTTAAGAAAAGCAAAAGTATTTTTCAAAAGTTCAGAGGATATGGTATAAAAATTTTTATGAGAATTTCAATGGGGGACATTTAAAGTGTCTGCTGGCAAAAAATAAAAAAGGAATATTGCAGTGAAAATCTGAATTAAGAAGCAGCTCCCTAGTTGAAGCTCCAGTGTATGATAAGGCTATTTCCCAGACTCACTGAAATAAGCTTTGCCCGTCTAGAGGGTTTTTTTTTTTTATGTATTAAGTACAGGTCTACAGAGTCTCACTATGTAGATTGGACTTCTAGTGATTCTCCTGTTTTCAGCCTCCCAAGAGCTGGGATCACAGGAGTGAGCCACCACGGCCATTCTCAATCACTGTCTCAGCATGCCCAGGGGTGGGAACGGCACTGTACAGTGGGGATCAAACTGGAGTTAAATTTTTGTTTAAAAGTTTAATATCACTGAATGTATTTTATTAGTTATTTAATAGTTCAAATGTCTTAAAAATTGAAGTTGAGAAAAGCCCTGAGCATTCTCTCTGAATGTGTGTCGACAAAACACAATTTACTATGAAAATGCAACTGTACTTTGGCTGTTCTTTTTTAATACATTTTTATTTTTTAAAGAGAATACAAAATAGTATTAAAATGGAAAAATTGTGAGGAATGCAGATTTTCACTCAACAAAATAATATGAATTTCACAGTATTTGTTGTAACGCATAGTGTCCTCTTCCAACTAGTTGTTCATATTACCAGATAAATGCATGTAAAATTGGAAGAAGAAAGAAATATATATGAAATTAGGAAGAGAAAAAGGTCAAAGAATTGAAAAAAAAGAGACAAAAACAAATTAAGCGTTAACTACTCCTTTCCATAGATCAACTATAAAACAGGATTAATTGGAAGCTTTTATTGATTATACAACTAGACACCATACTTGGGCTACTCTTTTCCATCAGAACATTTAAAAAGTATCAGTACTTTGGCACCACCTAAGACCAGTAGAATGAGGACCTCATTAAATGCTAAATTCCCAGAAAGATTCCAATGCGGTGCTCTAGAAGAAGCAGCACACTTGGTCATGCGAGTATCCGAGTATCCGAAGTATGAAGTATCCGCCCAGTTTAATGGTTACATCCCTGGGTGGCAGAGTAACAAAATTCCCTCCACAAGAATATAACTAAACACAATAGCAAGTAGGTGAGAGAAAGAAGTAGGCAGAGCGAGACAAAGGACAGAAGCCACAGCCCTACCTTTTGTGCTGCTGACAGCGTAGGTTCAGAGATTGTACCATTTTTCAAAATGCACTGCTGGCACGGGGACTCCAAGGCTGAGATGCTTGTGAAAAGGAGGGTACACATGATACGGGGTGCTACAGGAATCCAGAACCAGAGGGAAGAGGCTGAAGCGCCAAGTCATAATTACCAGCCCAAACATCCAGCTCAAGCTTGCATCTCCTCAGCACAGGAGACTAAGGCAGGGGAACCCTCACTGCTGTCAGCCGAAATGCCAGTGACTGGAGAGAAGAAAGGAGCAGAGCTTGCCTTGGAAGCTGGTGCACAGCCTGGGACCCCAGACAGAGGGCAGGTGGAGTGGACCTCAGAGCTGCTGCAGAGGCTGTGGTACAAGCCTGTACCCCAAGTGGGACCCCAAAGCTTAGATCCCTCAAAAGCTAAGCTCTGGGAATACCCTAGATGCTTATTAACAAATTAATGGATTTAAAAAAAACAAGAAAGGGAGGAGAAAAGGTTAGGAAACAGATGAAAATGAAATAAAAATTCTGAAGGTGTGATACACAGTTGTAGTAATTTCTGAAAACAAATATGAATATTATACCTTATAAACATAAATGAAACATTTAAGTATTTCTGAGATAGTTCTCATGTACAATGTAAATTGAAAGTTACCACCCTAAATTAATCTGTAAATCACCCTATTCTGGCAACTAAGTTATATGCTGAAGCCCTTTTCTAAAATGGGTTTATTTTCCTTCATTGAGCTACAATAAAAGTTTAAGCCCAGAGAGTGTAGTATTTGAGGGTGTGAGTTCTGAGGTTAGATCATTCTTGGATTGAATACTAATTCCCATCAGCTGCATAGAATTGAGAAACTAATTTAATTCTTCCAACCCTTGGTTTTTTAAAATATAAAATGAGGTTATCACCAGAATTAATTTAAGTGTTCAATATGTAATGGTCCATTAGGTATGCTGAGTCACTGTACCAGGGTATGGTAACTGATCAGAAAATGCTAACCACGTATATTAGTAATTAAGTCCACAGTCTAGTCTTCTTATCCAATTTTAAAAGATTTCTTGCTCTCAGAATTAACTTTTAATGCTTCAAACAAGAAGAATTTATAGTGATTAGGTGGTTACCAACATAACCTCCTGCAGTTATTTTTTGTTTGTTTGTTTTGTTCTTTTGTGGAACAGGGATTGAACTCAGGCCCTTGCACTTGCCAGGGAAGTGCTTATTCTACTGAGCCATTTCTCCAGCCCCTCCTATGGTTATTTCACTAAATGCTTTTAAAGCTATAAGTAAGACAAAGGTATTTACATTTCTACGTTATTCACCACTATACTTAAAGAAACTTGCTACAAACATCCTTCAGGATTCTTAAGACATGTGGAGACAAATTTTAATACCTAATGGAAAAAAATTACCCCCTGGAAAGCCTATGAACTCTTATGGGAGAAAGCTTAATTACTATGAGCACAAACTGGCTTGAAAAGACAAGGACAGAAGTTGGAGGCAGTAATGGCTGATTTTCATGACAACCACCCTCCAAGATGAATCCAGCTGAAAGTGCTTTGAGTTAGCGCCCTCACTGCGGTGCAACTTCCATAGAAATTGTGCCTAAGAATGTCGAAGTCCTGGTGTAACTCCTATAAAACATACTTTATCAAGTAGTTAAAGGCTTCCTTTCTGCCTCCCTCCCACACATGTGGAAAGCGAGGGCTTTCCTGACTGGAGCAATTCACACTGACAGGCACTGACTTTCTTAGACTCTACATTTATTTTCCAAATATTGGTAGAAAACGAATAACAGCACATTATCAACAAAAAGCACAACTCCTACACAATGCGGAGAGAACATTTTGGTTGCTGAGCTAACAAATGTTACAATACTGCAGGCAAAGAGTATTTTGCTAAATAAATACTAAAGTTTTATAACTTAAAAAAACTCAAAAGGAAATTACCACATATGTGTTCATAAAAATCCTAAAGTCCTAAAGAATATTACTTTTTATTTCCAAAAGTTCAAAACACTACAACTATACATAGAAAACGATGCTATTTCTATTAGTTTTGAATGCTAACATCTCCTAAACATAGAATTAGTGTTTTCTTGTCCAACGCTTCTTTTTCAGTCAGTGGGAAGAGACTGATCCAATGGCACCCTGAAGAATGTTATTAGACTGTAATAAAATTATCAGTTCAACCGTCAGGTTGAAATGAAGCCATCCTGATTTTCTGTTTATGCATATTTTTAAGAGATTCACATCTCAAAAATTCAGTTAGCTTGTCAACTAACCATACACACTTTGCTACAATATTGCTGTTAAGTACTTGAAGGAAAAACAAGCTAGACAGTCTTGATAGCCTGACATGTAAATGACAGTATAGGATTATAGTCAGATGCTAAGAAAGAAAGGAAATCAGGTTAAGGACAGGCTACTTGTTATTCTTTGGTAGGTAGGAGGAGTCAAGAGGCCTAACAAGGGAAGGTACAAGATGAAGAGCACAGAGACAGATTGTTAAATCTGAAATAATTAAATTATGCAAACACGAAGAGGACAGATTGTGGAAAAAAATGTCTGCATTTGGTACTACAGAACATTTGACTGGGTTAAATGAGGTTAATACAACTTACCACGCGAGAAGCTTAATGAACTTTTCTTATTGAAGGCCTACTTATAATATTACACATTCAAACATATTACATGAAATCTTAAAGTTTTGACACAACTTAAGCTATTAATTCTTGATATAGTAACATTTTTTGAATATAAAAATATTCAACTGACAAGAGCGGAAGGCATATATAGTCCAAAATATGCCCTTATTTAATTTTCCAACATCTCTGCAATGCAGATAAGATTATCTTCATTTTGTGGATCAGGAAATGAAAGTTTAAAACTGCAAAAATAATTTGACCAAAGTTATACCGTTCATGAGTGGCAAAACTAGGAAGCTAAGATGTGAATTGAGGACATTTAAATCTGTACTATCTAAATTATTCCAGGATGGCAAAGCCAAGAAAGATGAGCGAACACCCATTACCTAGGAAACTATTAATAATTTGCTCTTTCAATTGGACTTTATTTATACATCATTCCAAAAGAGTTAAAAAGAAAATAGTTCAACTAAGTGGAAATTATAAAGTATTTGGAGTCAGAGATACCTGAGCTGATATTACCTCCATTAAAGTATAAAGGATATAACTTGGACAGATATATTCACCTACAAATACCATTCTTAAAAATTAACATTCTTTAAAATTAGAATGAAAATCTAATTTTATGTATGCGAGCTACCTTGGAATACGGATAACCCAGAGAACTGGTTGAACACTATTTCAGTGCATGGCTATGGGGTTATTTGGGAAAGAGATTGGCATTTGGATTAGTGGACGCCTAGGCCTCCCCAGTGTGGGTGGGTGTCATTATCCCCTGATTGCACAAAGCGGACAAAAATCACTCACTGATTTGGTGCTGTAGCTAAGACGTTATTACTCTCATTGCCCCACCCACCCTCAAGTCTTCATTCTCAGACCGTCAGACCAGGTAGGAATTCATGTCTCCTGACATCAGCTCTCTGGATCTCAAGTCTTTGACTGACCTTGCTATCCTTACTGGGTTGCCAGCTTGCAGACAACAGACAACAGGTCATGAGATCTGTTACCTTCATAATTCTGTGATCCACTACCATATATAGGATCTTAAGGAATGTTTTCCCTCTCTTATACATAATTTCCCCAAACCCTCAATAGCTCAACCATTATTGTAATTTTTCTCCTGGAAAATATGAATTAATAATCTCATCTCAGCTTTCTCCAGAAGGGATATGAACACATCTCTTTTTATGTTAGCAGATAGAATTAATGTAATCTCTATATTATGACAAATTATTACTTAATGTCACAGATTAAGAGATTGTGGAGTGGAGAATGATTTAATAGACTTCAAAAAGTAGGGAAGGAATATTTCAAGTTGTTCAGTGTTCTCTCTATTGAAACCCATCTACATTGCAGTAGATATAATATGAGTTATTTTTCACTGTAAAAGTTTTTACTGCACAGATATTTCAATATATTTGTTAGAAGGAAAGAAAGCAGCTGTATACCATTCATAAAAACAAAACATGGAGACATAAAAGGGGTATGTTTATAGATTTCAGGCTGAAGATTTTTAGCATACATGCTATTTTTCTTAGCCAACATTGAATATGTACATTTGATGACCTAACATATTGACATTTCAGGGATTTTGTTGGGTGGAAACTCCTGTAAATGTGGTATAACTAAAATAATAGCTTCAAGAATCTTGATTCAACGTACAGCCACTGAGATCCTGCTGAGCTGCTGGCTCCGTGCTAAGGGCGAGAAGAAGGGCCAAGCCTCTGGGGCTTCAAACTCTAGAGAGAAATTATTTTAAGGTAAAGGCGTAGACTTTATAATACTACATCCCAGGAAATTATTTCAAAACAAAACCCAACAACTTAAAATCTTGTGAGATGGGTAAAAATCTAAAAACATATTGTATTCATTTTAACGAGTTTCTGCACGTGCCAGAGGATCCTTTGAAGCAACTTCATTGCAAGGAAGTCACTGAAGTGGGGATGAGAGAAAGTTTAGGTCTTAATGAAAACAGGAACTGAATTTTGGGATCCTCCGTGGCCTGTATCTATCATAAAAATTACTAGACAGTCAAAACAACCAACAAGACATGAAAATGGATACAGTGATAGAAACACTGGATCCAGTCATTTAGACTATCGCTTTTGGTGCCATATATTGAACTACATTCTGATTCCAAAAAGTGGATCTATTTCATTGAGGAATATTAACTGATATATATATAATTAGCAAGAATGTGACTTTTATCAAAATATACAAAGTTTTGACAATGGGAGTGAAATATTCAGAGGAATCATTAGAAATTTTATTTAATTTAATAAATTTATTTATTTATTTTTGTGGTACCAGGGATAGAACTCAAGACCTTGTGCTTGGCAGGCATGTACTTACCCTGCTGAGCTATATCCCTGGTCCTTCATTTGAAATTTTAAATTGAGACAAACTGCCTAAACGTAAACTCTGTCTTATGCTTCTTATGGAATTTCATTTATTCACTTATTCATTAATCATTCAATAAACACTCATAGATAACACACGATGTACTGGGCTCAGTTGTGGGAAGAGAAAGTGGATGGGCTTTGCACTCTAAGGGAGAGGAAAGTGAACAGATGATATCAGAAGGGCATGATAAGCACTGAGGGAGCGATCCATGCTTATAAAATGCTTCAGAATACATGAGAAATGCTACATCTAGTGGGGGAGGCACAGAACTTTTCCTGTGGGAGTCGGTGATCCACATGGGCCCGCAGAGCAGATACAGAGCTTTGACAGCATCAGTGCCCATTGTGCACATAAGAAGTGTTTTATCACAGGTGAGGATGCATGTCAGAAAGGGAAAGAATAAGTGTTAAAAAATTAAGTAGGGGCCAGCTAACAGGGGCCTTGTGATCACACTAGTGATGCTCTGCTCTGAAGGAACTTTAAGTCTAAGGATGATTTCCACCCATAAAGATGACGTGATTAGAACTGCACCTTAGAAGTACTGTTCAAGGCCACATGGAGGTACAGCTTGGGGGGAGTTAAATTCAGAAAGAAAATAAGACTGAGGAACAGTTGTGCTTGTGAGAGAATGGACAGGAGCTTCACCAGGGTAGGAGGAAACACTGGAGGAGATGAAAGAAGGGACAGAAAGGAAGGGAGGGAGCAGGGGGAGTGGAAGAGGATTGTTGATTTTAGGATGGAAGTGGCAGGACTGGTGGCTGAGTGGATATGACAGAAGTGACAGATGGAAGAGTCACAGCTTGGTACAGTGGGTGGCTAATGGTGCTGTCATTTACCAGACAGGCAGTATCAGAGAGGAAAATTCCAAAAAGATGCTGGTGAAGTTGAAGCACTTGTGAGATCACATCAAGGAATAAGTGGACAACTGGACACATGTCTGGAGATCAGGGAGAGGCCCAGCTACAAGGTAAACCTGGGATTTATCAGTGTGGATGCATTAGTTGTATTGTATGCACCTCTAAAAATGTAAAATAAGATGACCAGAGGGTCAAAGGCTGATTCCTACAGAAAGGCCCTATTAAAGTTGGTAAATGAAGGGAGATCTGTAAAGGTGACCAAAGTGACAGGAAGAGAGGCCATAGCTCCTTGCAAGGATTCTGGGAATAGGGTTTAAGTAGCAGGGAGTGGCAAGGAAGGGAAATATCACCAAATATAGGACAGAAATATAGCAAATAGACTTGGCCATACAGAAGCCAGTTGTCACTACGGCTAAAGAAATGCTGTAGAGGGGCCGGTGAGATAGCTCAGCAGTCTAAAGTGCTTGCTTAGGCAAGCTTTAGGCAAGCTTTAGGCAAAGCACAGGGACAGCAGTTTGATCCTCAGCACTACAAGCCACACCAGTCCTACCCCTAGGGTGGACTGAGCCAGCCACAAAAAAAAAAAAAAGAGAAGGAAGGAAAGAAAGAAAGACATGCAGTAGAGGACTGAGGAGATAGCTGGGCAGTCTAAGCATCTGCCTGGCAAGTGCAAGGACCCAGGTTCAATCCCTGGTACCTCAGGCTATTTCGGCCACATGCTGAGCCAGTCACTGAAACTGGGCATGGTGACACATGCCTGTAATCCCAGTGCTGGGGAGGCTGAGACAGGAGGATCACCACAAGTTGGAACTGTGTAGCAAGACCCTGTACCAAGGAAATAAATAAATAAATAAATAAATAAATATTTTTTAAAAGAAAGAAATGCAATGGGAAACCAAAAATCCAGCAGTTTAAAAAGCAGTAGTTGGGATTTCTTCCATCCAGGGACAGATGGTAACTACCCTGTATATAAAGGTTGCACTTAGAACCAGCTAACAGCGAAGGGGGTGGGATGGTTTGTGGCATCAAGAAAGAAGCTGAACAATGGGGAAGCGCTGTCCAGGGAGCACTGTCCATGGAGCACTGTCCAGGGGAGCACTGTCCATGGAGCACTGTCCATGGAGCACTATCTAGGGGAGCACTATCCACGGGACCACCAGAGCCACCAGGGCACGTTCTCACAGGCACTGCTCATGCCATGAGCTCCTGGACTTCACCTCCAGCCGCTTTCTGGGAAGCCAGTTCCCCCACCAAGTCACCCATTTCACTGTGTCCTTTGACAATTTGAAAAGCTCAACAGAAATGTGCACTAGATGGGCAGAATTTTACAGCTTGTGAAAATCATGTTTGTCTCATCCAATTTTCCTCCCTCTCCACAGCACTGTTACTGAGTTCAAATATCTCCAGACACCCATTGCATCTCAAGCAGAAAAAACATCCATGGAGTTGATAGTTAAAATGTCATTGGTCCACATGAAATAAGTCATAAAAAGGAAACATTAAATTCATAACAGCTGTGATTTCAAAATTTGAATCACATGATGTATATGAGATTTTGTCATTTAAATGAATTTTGAGTCAGCGTGTAGTTTTTTAAGACTAGTAGAACAATATCCAATTTTTCTGAAAAAGATATATTTGCTTTTGTCAGATCTACTTAGATAATTTTCTCCTTTATTCTATTTTCTTTATATGATTATTCTCCAGACAGGTAGACATAATACGAACACACTGTTATTTTCTATTTAAGATTCACTATTTTTTTGCTGTAGCATCCCAAAATTGTACTTGAGAAGACTTGAAGAACACAAGAGCGAATTTACCAGACTGTTTGCTTCAACCATAAACTAACAAAAGAACCAAATATTGCCCTTTTCCACCAGAACAGCTCCCCCTTCTTTTTCCCATAACAGATTCCAATTTAAATTTTTCTTAATACCACTCTTTCACATAGTGACAACATATTTCTAAATTCAACCATCTTCTACTCCTTGCACAGGTTAATTTAGAACCTAATTAGAAGCCTCCAGAATCCTGAGAACCATAGGCCCATGGCTAACTTTACAATTAAAACTCCTTTATGACTTTATCCCCTGCACAAACATACTATACCCTTCTAAAAAAAATTCCTACTAAGAAATGTAAGTTTTACCCTGTCTTTTTTAGTACATCAATTATGAAAGGAATCATGATATCATGTATATGTATATATATATATATATATATATGTATAATCTAACAGCATTCTTCTTATATGCTACTGTAAAGTAGCATGTACTTATATGCTACTTATATGCTACTTCTTATATGCTACGGTGGTCCCCTGGAAAGTGCTACTCCCCTTTGTGTTCTGTAGAAGACAAAGTTGAAACAGTGTAAACAAAGGGTAGGCTATGGTAAAAGAGAGGAAATAAAACTATAATTTCTACTCGGCACAGTTATCTCACCCATAACTATATAATGCTATGACAAATAACTACATAACTGGTTTTGCTGAAGGTAAAAATAAGTGTATTATGACACACTCATTGAAAAGAAGAACTGTCACTACAGCCTTATATCATAGAGAATACTAAAACGGCTTGCCAAAATTTTTCCTTTAATTGAAAAAGCAAATCAAATTAAAAACTGTCACCCATCATCAGATCATTTTTAGTCTCACTGTTTGCATCACTTTGAAGCCACTAGTGAATTCTGTTTCAAAATGGCACATATTCTGCTATGACTTTTAAAATATATAACGCTATCTACCATCGTCTTTTAGATTCTAGTTCTCATGATTTTGTATTCCTTAGCCTGAGAAAGTAAGTCAAAACACACCCTGTGCCATCTGTCTCCCTGCATCCAGCCGCATAGTCCACTTGGGTAGAGAGGACAGGAATGCAGTGATATTAAAAAGAGACTTCAAGAAGTCAAAAGTAGCGCAACAGTGTTCCTGGCATCTTTTTACCCCTGACAGGCTTCTTACATGAGTAATTCTCTGCCACTGGCAGTATCCATGCAGTGGATGTTCATATAATTTTAATAACAACATTTTTCTTGTATTTTTGCAAGGTCATAAGCTCAAACAGCTATAACAGTGATGGCATGCCTTTTAGAACTTCCAATGCTAGGAAACAGCCCTCTGTGGCATGTAGGATGTCATGTCGAAATGATGACAAAAGTAACTAACACATAGTCTACATGTGGGAGGTTTTTTGGGGGGTCGGGGGGACAGGGGTTGCCATCAGGAAGAGATGGAGGGAAGAAAACCACAAATATGAAGATCCGAATTCAACATGAAACATCCACCATTCCAGAATGGATAAGCCCACATAGAGTTTTCATTTTCACATATTTACTACCTTGACTGTGCTATAACCAAACAAAGCTATTATTAAAATTAGTTATTAAGAAAAAAAAAAAAGAAAGCCTGGCAGAAGTTAGCGGTGGTGGAATTTTGAAAAGGTGCTCTAATATTGTTTCTATGAAATTAATGAGTGAGGAGGAGGATGCAATGCTAGCCAATGAAAAGGATGCAGCAGAGAGCACAAAGATAGAGGACCAGGAAGCTCAGGAGAGACTGTGGAACTCAGAAGGAAATTCGATTCTTAAGAACAGAAAGCCAAACATTTCAGGTTGGGAGTCCTGACTGGGCGAGAACCTGGATGCTCATACCTTGGGCCAGGATAAAGAATGACACCATGAATACGTCCAGGCCTCTAGCAATATCTTCATCTAGGTTATGAGTTTTACTAAAAGGTTCCATTCAGCTTCATGCTTTATTAGCAAAACAAACCTTTACCACATTCTTCCTACAGGCAAGGAACTGTGTCTCAGCCTTGTCTCTAGAATAGTTAGCCCAACTATTTCTGACGGGTCATTTCTCCTGCACCACCCAACTCAGAACTTTGTCTCTTCCTCTGGATTTTTCTTGCTGCCTTGACTATTTCTCCTGAACAGATGAACAGGTATCGATGATGAGCTGGAGTAGAAAATGCAAAACAAGTGCATTGTCAAATGCTTTCTGATGTGAACTGAAACAATACAGTATGCAACTTCCACCACTTAGGTGGTCATCAGTGACGTCAGCGTGGAGGATTCTTTGCATACCCTGCAATCTACTTACTTAGTAGAAGTACTGAGCAAAGGAGATTTTTCCAGAATGTTTTATAGTCTCGCTGGAAAGGGCACTATATTTCACTCTGCGCGGCACATTCTATAAATACCCATTTGACATATTCGTTTTCCTCTTTTCCCTTTATGCAGCCTTCTCTTGGAGTTTCTCATTCTCATTTTCTGCCATGTGTTTTGATCTTCTGTGTCTCCAGAGCTTCAACTTCCCATGCATAGCAATTAAACTTCTCCACAGCCTCTCCAAACCTCCTCACACAAACTCTGTGACTCAATAAACAAAGGGCTATCCCATCCCAAACATCCATTTTCCTCAATAGGATATTATGATTAATTTTTCCTAAGTAAAATAGAGAAGCAAAGAATGTAAGTGGTCAGTTGTAAGCTTACGTGGAACAGTAGTATATTGACCTTAAAGTTCTATTTCTGGTGATGAAAGAAGTAAGTAATTCTTTGCAAGACTGGTGTCCCTGAAAGTGTAGTTCCCAAGTGCTGTCTCTGCAATTGGAAGAAGAAGCGTCCATGACTGTGTTGAAAGAGGACCCTGGGATCCTTAAGGCAGGTTTTGGGGAGGGCAGGGGGAGAACCTGATCACTATACTGCAGTAGTGAGCTCTGGGGTGAGCACACCAGGAACTTCCCAGTGGTGCTTCTATACTCAAAGCAGGTGAGGATGATATTGAGTTGGCTGTTGGACTGTTTACCTTTATTTTTAAATTTATTACCTAGGAAAGACCAATTTATTTCTTGAAATAACTGTTCTCATTCATTAACTTTAACTTGTAAGAGGACTATGAATTTGATACCAAGTGAATGACATGATCTGGGCATTGCTTTGCAGTGTAAATCACTAAAAATAAAGTCATTTCACAGTCACAGCACACAAAGATAAACCAAATCATGATAATCATCTACAATACAATGTACTTTTGAAAAAGGAAAATATTTCAAAATCTGAACTGATTGCTAGTACTGCATATGAATATAGCATCAAGCCAAAGGAATTTATCTCTACTAATGCATATATTTTTCTCTGAATACTTAAAATTTAGAGATGAAAACTCATTTGGGGAAGAAACGTCAAAGGGGAAAATTTTGGGAGACTGATAGCTGATTCAATTATAGACGAGTCGCATAGAAGGAATCATTGGATAATTAAGTTGAAATGCTCATTAGACCTTCAAAAATGGAGAAGTAATTTTGGGAAGAGATCCATAGGGAAAGCTATTTTGGGACATTGTGAAAATATAGTTGATATTTGAATTGAGAAAATAGTTGATATTTGAATTGAGAAATGCCAAGCAAAAGACTAGGCGTGAAAAATCATCAAGGACACCTTAAAACAATGATATTGAGAGCCTGAGAACAAGAAGGAGTCAGCAGGTAAGTGCAGGAAAATCGGAACAGAAATGCTAGTTCAGCATGTTAGAAAGCCGGAGGCCAAGGACATGAAGAGACCTGGCAGTTCAATGAGGACCACACACATCTGCAGTTTATCAGGAGAGACAGCTCTGTCTGAGAGCACTAGGAGAGCAAAGGGAGGTAACCACAAGTTTTTTGGTTGTTTTGCTTTTAGAAAATGAAAGCAAATCCTGTCTAAAAATAGTAGAAAAGATGTGGCTATTAGGAATGAGAAACTGTCTTCACACAGAATTCAGTGACAGTGCAAGGTATAGGGAAAGGAGGACTGGGATGAAAGAAATGTCACATGGAGCTGCACATAATCAGAGATGGATAAAATATTCCAGCAGACTGCAGCAGTGTTTGCAATAAATTTGGAAGCTAGAGAAGGCAAGATTGAGAGTCAGAGAAGGAAAAAACTCACAATTAGCCTCTGTGGGAAGGAGCTGAGGAGTGTACCAGGGAGAAGTCCAGGACCTGCAGCACTCCATCAATGGCCAGAATAGATGTGAGAGAACATGTTAGTCTTAGCATGTCCAAGCTCACAATCTTCTATCAAGCTGAGCAGTCGCAAAGAGGAAGAGAGAACCAGATTTGAGACAGGCCCAAAGTTCACCATTTCATACAGGAGAATGCAAAGCAGATCAAGGGATGGGGAAATTATGAGGGTGAATAATAAATCTTAACTTCATGAAATTAGAGGGCAAAGACTGGGAAATGTGTGATGACCTGGCTGGCAGCCAACAATATCCATGTGAAGGCAACAGGAGATATGACAGTGAGAAGGTGAGCAGGTAGTGAGAACTGCAAGGGGACGAGGGAGGCCTGTGGACGGCTCTCCAGAGCTAGGCAATTCCAGGCCTGGGGGCTGGGCTGGTTGTGAGGGGCTGTGCCCTCAAGGAAAGAAGAAGCAGAGAAAACATGCATAGAGATCAAAATCACCACATGTGAAGTATATGTGTAGACAAGGCATGAAAGTATGAAATCAAGGAGCAAAATATTAGAAGGTGTATTGTACGTTCAGCAATTTTCTGCCATGTAATGTAAAATATTTCTTCAGTATGCAGACTATCCCAATTTCCTCCTAACCCAAATTTTCATATGCATAGATAGGATTTTATGCATTCGTACATGAGGTCAACCTAGATTGTTCCACACTCAAATTGTTCCATACCAAATCTAACGAAGAGTCAAGTAATATTCTTAATGTTATACAACACTTCGAGCACAAGAGTCAAATTGCACCTAGATTTTAGATATTTAGCACTTGCTTTCTTTGGCTTCAGGACTAACATGCTACGGCTTAGGTTTTAGGCCTGCAGGAATACCACATAGGATTATCTTACATTGACTTTTATGAAGTTTTTGTTACCAGACATTGACCTTATCTTTTCTCCTATAAGTTATAAAAAGACATTATTTTTGTAGCACAACAGGAAGAATAGTTGCACAAACATACCCCTACATGTTCCCAATGAGCCTTCTGTGGCTAAGAGAAAGTGCTTTATATCAAGATGAGATACAACCCTAAACTCCATACAAGTATAAACATTATTCAGCTTTGCAATAATCTCAAGATTTATTTCCTTCTGGATATGATTGTTATCACAGTTGCACTAACAGAAAGATTATACTAAATCTATAAACTCTTACAATAGCAAGTATAGCAATATGTAAGATGTGACTTACAACATTCTATTATATTTATACTGACAAAAGCACACCTCAAGGTAAAATTCTTATGCATATTGTTATGTTGATGCATAGTGTTAACTTGAGAATGAGAAGTTTAGAAGCTCATCTACATGACTCAGCAGGGGGCCAGGGTCCTCACTTTGTAAAGGTCCAGAGCTTGTGGGGGAGACAGATACAGAGATTGTGCAGGCAGGTTGTCCCCTGCATATCATATAAGGGAGGAGAATAGGCCTGCCCAATTCCTTTTACTCTTGCTGCTCCTGCTGTCTTCTGCTTCCTTGAACGGTTGCCCCCGTACCATTCCACTCAGCCTTGGAGCCAGCTGATTATGGACTGAAACCTCAACAAACTGTGAGCTACATAAACCTTTCCCTCCTTAATTTGGATGTTGGGTATTTTGTCTCAGCAATGGGAGAAATATAACAGAGACACATATGTTATATGTCTCTCACAGCTTAAACTATAACAGAATGGAGCATATTACAGAAAAATGAGTATATGAACTCAAAATACTTTTAGGTAGTATAAATGTAATAAAATATTTCTCATAGCAGTTTAGTATAAAAGCTACTGAATCAAGTGTGTCAGATACCCAAGAAATATAAAATTAAACAACATACAGTCTCTTACTTTTCTAAGATTTCAGGCAGTTGAAATTTGTTCAAGTTAATTATTGTTCATTAAGACCTAACAAAATCTCCATGAAACAGGACTCTAGCCTTGTGCAAAGACATTTTTAAGATTCAGTTAATCTGTGACTGACACATGGTATTTACAAGCAATTATTTTGGAGACATGGTGTATCTTTTACTATTAAAGGGAGCATTAATATTTTATCTTATGATATGATCTTCATGATACTGGTAGTTAGAAGAAATGATTAAAAAATGAATCACAGAAGGTCAGGCAAATCCTGAGGAGGTGAATAATATACTTGAAGAGAAAATCGGCAACACTGTGAGCTTCATTCCATTTCTAAGAATACTTCCCGAGTAAACAATAGGCACGAATGTTCTAGCAGACGTGCTTCTTCCATAGCCATAAGCTCCTTATCCTTGTCATTCGATCTGCTGCTGGAGGTGCCTTCCTCCGCACTCTGACAGCCAGGGATGCTCTACTTCCGCAGAGGAGCTGCTTCTGTGAAGTCAAAGTAATTAACCTATTTTATTCCTTTGTGACACTCCAGCTGCCAAAGAACTGGGATTCTCAAAATCAGCTTTTATTTTAAAACATTCTTAGCATTTTAGAGCACAACTTAAACTTTCATTAAATTGAAATAATGTGCATTAGAATGAGCTCAGTGAACAGGGAATTTTCAGAAGATACTCACCATTCATTTTCCTTGGCTCTTATATACCTAGTGTTTTCCTTGCCTTCAAGGAATATGTAACCCATTTAGGAGCAAAAGGAGATATATCAAGACAGAATAGTTGGGTGCAGAATACACCAGATCAGCAACATATGCCTTGCTAGTTCCAATGCAAGAGATTAGCTAGAGTGTTTAGACTGGGTTTGAAAGAACTAATGGAACTAGAACTAGCCTACTGCTGAAAGACCCAGAGAGAGGCTAGAAACATAATGCTGAAGGACAGAAAGGGTCATCATGCAGCCACCCATTTGTTCAGCAAAAGAGCCACCTCTATGCCGCCCACAAGGTGCAAGCACTTTTCTCACACTTCTATGCTTTCTCTTTTTTCAATCTTCATTTATTTACTTATTTGGTATAGGGTCTCACTATGCAGCTCAGACTCGCAGTGATCCTTCTGTTTTCAGCCTTCCCAGTGCTGGATTATAGGCATGCGCCACCGCACCTGGTCTCACTGGCCAGCTCAGCACACCCAGGGTCAGGGCCAGCATGGATCAAACCCTGGCCCCTGCGCTTGCCTAAGCAGGCGCTTAGTCCACTGAGCTGTCTCTTTGGCCCTCACACTTCTGTTCTTGACTGTTTGATTTTGCTTTATCAGAAACTAAATCCAAATGTATACTATGTAAACTGAAAGGGAAAAATTACTACTATTGTCAAAGTTTAGAAGTTTGGATAGTTCTGACCAAAGCTGATTTTTTAAAACGAAATCTTTCCACTTCAGTAGACCCTGAAGCTATCTAACCGAATGGTTCTAAATGAAGCCAGGTCATCTGAAAAAAATCACAGACTACCTGCTTGTTTCCAAGAGGCAGAATGCTCACTTCTGTGACTGGTAAGGACTAAGATGTGCTTTATTTGTCATACTAGTTAAATATAACCTATTTATGCTCTATTTGGGGGAAATTTCTATTTGGGGAATATTCTTCTGTAGTCTACTAAAGAAAATTTTAAAATAATAATGAGATTTGCCTAATCAAATATGCATCCCAAAATAGGAATTAAATTTTAGTGGCTCACCTGATGATAGCAGCAGGCCCCACCATATGGCTGTAATGTTTCTGGGATAGCAGTATTCATCACTGGAGAAAATTGCTGTATTGAACCACCATGTTGTGTTGGAAATCATCTCGCTCTTTCAGTAGGAAAGGTTTTATATAATAAAACATAATAAAAGGTTAACTGTATCTATATTTTTCTGAAAAGGACATCCTTCCCAATGGATTTCAAATTCAATTCATCTGAAAAGGAATTTAACCTACACATAGTTTTCTAAGGGACAGTTCATGGCTTGACCCCTGTTTAGAAGAACACTGTACTGCATAAATTCTGAAATTTTAAAAAGTGTGAGTTATGATACATCAATACTTTACAAGAAACCATAAGAGATATTCTAAGGTCAAATTAATTTCAGAAAATGTGTGTTATCAAATATAGGTGAAGGAGGCACACGGTCGCAGTTCTCACCGAATCTGCAAAAAGAGATTCTAAGGATATATGTGATGTCCTAGGCCATATTCTCTCTGTTGCCAGAGAAATTCTTAGCATTTTTACAGAAAGGAATAATGGCTAAACAGGTTATAGGGGGTTTCTTTTGTATAAAACAAGATTTGAGACTTTGTGACCCCAGTTAAAACTTCTGAATTCTAAAATCAGGCAGTTGGAGTACATAAAAGACCAGAAGTTATAGAAAGTGAGTCCTCAGCTTCCTCCCAAATTGTGGCGTATTAGGTCTTCTAATTATAGAATGAAAGCCTTATTACAAGGTTTGGCTTTTCAGTCCTGTGAGAATTGAGTTGCTAGAATAAAAGCAAACAGCTCATGAAAGCTCTAGGGTGTTTATTTTCTTCATGATAATTGAGTTATAAGGGGTTGATAAGAGTGCCTTTATACGAAGACCCAAATACTTCAGAAGTTGATTTCATTTCCATGAAAATTAATGCAACAGTGTCTTTTTAACACTCCTAATTTATTAAATAAAGAAAATACATGCTCTTCCCAAGAACAAAGGAACCAACCCCATCACTCAAACTCTCCTGGTTCTGTTCTAAGTTGTACAAAAGCTCATCTCTTATCACCATGTGCCCCTGAAACTGAGCCCAGTATCAAAAGCTATGGGTTTTTTTTGTTGTTGTTTGTTTCTTTTTGTATTTTTAGGGAGGGGTCTACAGCATGTTCAGGGTCTCACTACTAGATTGGACTTGTAGTGATCCGCCTGTTTACAACCTCCCAAGACCTGGGATTAAAAGTGTGCACCACCACGCCCAGTCTCAACTGCCATCTCAGCGTGTCCTGGGGGTAGGGCTGGCACCACAGGCCCAGGGATCAAACTACCAGCCCTGCACATGCTTGCAGGCACTTTAATCTGCTGAGCTATTTGACTGGCTTTGCTATGTGTCTTTTTAAAACTAATTTCTGCTATAATGAAAATTTGATTATATTTGGGGTTTTTGTTTGTTTGTTCGTTCTTTCTTTCTTTCTTTGACTGTGCACTTCAGGCTGGCTTTATGTTCACTTCTGGAGTCCCCGGGCTGGTTTCCAACTTGCAGTGATCTTTCTGTGTCAAACTCCAAAGTGCTGAGATTACGGGTGTACTTCACCATGCCTGCTCCGTGCCCAGGGTTCCAGACTTACACAGTGTGGCCAGCATGGCATGTGGGCCAGGGACTGGAACTTGAGTCCTTGTGATTGCCAGCTATGTGCTTATTCCCCTGAGCTATCTCCCCAGCCCCATGAAGTACTTTTGTTTAAGAAGAATAATAGAGTAGACAGCTTCTATTTTCTTTGATCAGGAAAACATTTAGTTCTCCAAATGACAAGATGATGATGACCCAATCCTTTAGGTTAACTGACTCTTACTAAAGATAAAACAATAATAGTAAAATGCATGGCTTAAATAATAACTGATGACCATAAGTGAGAAGATAAAATGTGTTTTAGTAAACATTTTAGAGATAAACATGTGGAAGACCATATGATTTTTAAATCACTACTTTGTTTGAAACTCCCTTTGAGTATAATTTTTTTTAAATGTATTTAGCACAGGGTCTCACCACGCAGCTCTGACTTAAGTGATCTTTCTGTTTTTAGCCTCCCCAGTTCTGGGATTACAAGTGTGCATGACCATACCCTGTCTCGGGGGCATGGCCAGTGTGGCTGTGGTGCTGGGGATCGAACCCCTGTCCCTGTGCTTACAATTGTTGAATTTCTATAGGTGAATTTTTCTGTTTGAAACTTAATTTGTAAGGTTGTAAAATTTTTAATGACAGTATTCAAAAATGACATGATTTTCTATTATTCTGAAATTCAAAGGCAACATTCTGCTAAAAATATCCAGAAATTGTATTTTCAATTTTATTTTGGCCTATTTTAAATTTTTTTTCTGTTTTAAAGAGAATAAAGGGGAGCCAGGGAGATAGCTCAGTAGAATAAGCACTTGCCTGGCAAGTGCAAAGGTCTGAGTTCAATCCCCAGTTCTGCCAAAAGAAAAAAAAAAGTAAAAAAGAGAATAAAAACAGTTTTAAAAAAAGTAGAAACAATACAGAATTTCACTAAAGAAAATGATAGGAATTCAACTATGGTAGTTTCATTGCATATTGTTGTCTTCAAAGTAGTTGTTCAGATTACCAGATGTAAGTATGCAAAATTGGTCCAAAGTAATTTTAAAAAAAGAAAAAGAAATTTAAGTATGAACTGTTCCTTTCAATAGACCAGTAGAAAAAGTGCTGTCAAGTTTACCATTGTCTTTTAGTCACAGAGACATTCATCCACTTTTATCTGCTACGTGTGCTCTGTTACATGGGACTGTGATAACTGAACTTAGACAAACTTTTGGTAAAAGACATAGCACTAGGTAACACTCCTCCCAGACAGCATAAGATTGTCATCTGTGCTCCCTGAACCATGTGCACTGCAAGCACCTGGTGTGTTCACTAACACACAAGTTCCTGGGCCATGCCAGAATCTCTGGATCAAAAGCACCAGGAGCGCCTGGCGGTTTGCATGTTTAAAAGCTACCCAGGACATTACTGAGTACAATGAATGGTGGAAAGCACAGACTCTGCACAACTTGTCTGAATTTTTTTTTTTTTTTTGTGGTGGTGGTGGAGCCTATCTACCCAGGTGTTTTGCTTACTGTTTAAATGAGGAATATATTTAATCAGACATACACAAGCATCTAAAAGTGCTTGACGTATGTTTAATAATTGGTTCGTTAAGTTTTTTTCATTAAACATTGTGTTGGCAGTAGGATTTCAGAAAGAGTTCTGAAATTGAACCCAAAGTACAGAATGGAAAATAGAATAAGATTCAGAGTATTTGGGGTGTAGGTGTCAAATTATGTTCATCCACCACCTGTCTAGCTAGATATGCACATAGATCTCCTCTCGTTGAATTTCCCACCTCAAACCATAGCCCCAGAAGAGAGCAGCTCTCTAGGATTCCATGCTTCCTTTAAATCTTTACACACACACACACACACACACACACACACACACACAAATAAGCAAATAACTTCTTAGAAGTAAGTTCTACGTATTTCACCATACTTGGCAGGCAGACATCACTGAACAAAATGGTCCTAACTTCAGTATCTGAAAAAATTTTGAGAGTCAGTTTGCCCTGAAATAACATTTTACCAATTTTGAATCTTATTTTATAAAAATCCAACGTGATAAAACATAAAATAGCATAATGGCTTACTTGCAAAATGCTCAGTTTTGAAATTTTTAAATCATATAAAGGAAGACAGTGACTTAATTCATTTCCCCAAGTGATGTCTTTATAAAAAGGTCATTAACTAACTTGGCAATAGAGTAAGTAGTAAATAGTGAGAGAGTGTTTTATGTAGAAAAATGTGCTTTATGGGGCTAGCCACCATCCGCACCTTAGGTAATGTCAGATAAAAGTTTGTGCTGCAGAGGTTATATAATGGCTCTATTACAGTACGGCCAATAAACTCTGTAAGGTCAGGGTCACGCAACATACTATGAGTCTACTTCTCACCACTGCCTCTTCACAGCCTGTGAAGGCCTCCAGGTATACTGCAAGCCAAGGTGCAGAAAAGAAAAAGCCCCACTTGTATAAGATCTTTCTCTCGGAAGTTCTCCTCTGTGGAGATGCCAGAGGCATGTCTCCCTCCAGCCATCCAGCCCCATTGAAAATGCTTTTCCTCTTCTGCTTTTTCATTTCCTGTCTTATTCCAGTTATTGTTTCCTTCTGAAAACCAACATGAGGATAGTCCTAGCCAAGCACAATTGTATTGAATATTTTTGTTATTATATACCAACCTATTCTTTTCCAACCTTTGCTTATTAATTTCATGCTAATTTTGTGGTTTGTATTAAAGATAATTTATTTTGGCCACATTCACATCCAAATGTACACAGCTTGGAAAATCTTCCCCTTGACACTTTTATAAAATTGCTGCAGCTCTCTCAACACACTAGTGCCATGAATGATAAGGGTGGTGTAACTTTTCTCACTGTCCTAAATTTTTGAGGTATCTGTCTATTGCAATAGGGTCATTGCAAATAAAGGACCCTATCTATAGGGTCATTTCAAATAAAAAGCAACATGAAATTTCCTCGATTCAAATACAGACTAAAGAGTAGAAGAAAGCCCAGTTGAGATATCTCAGGTCTCATCCACGATCTGTTACTACACATAGTACAGAAAACTCAACAACAATTGATTCACAATTGATTTAGGATTCAGGGTCCTAACCGATCTGCTTTCACACTCTTGTCAGGTCCCACTGTTAGCCCAGCCTAATTACTAGACAGGTGGCCACTTTCAGTATAACTCTCCCCACAGACCTGTGGAAGTGGTTTTCCAGATGTCGTGCCACATGGAAATGGATCAAAGTATAACTAATGTGTTAACCAATGCCAGGAATTGGAGGCTCAAAGAGTGTCACTTGGCCCAACACTCTTAGTAAGGTCCTCACATCTAGACTTTCAGCTAAAAGAGGGAAGCGCCAACTTTTCTAAAAGAAAGAGGTACCAATTTGTTGAATGTAAACATGTAAAGTGTGTTATAATTTTTGTGACCTTATATTGTCTCCTTCCTCTCTCTTCTTCATTATCAAAGCCTTAAAAATGGAAGCAATCCAGCTCTCGCTATATCTCCCATTAATTGCCTCCACAACTCCCTCTTCAATGACACCATTTGGTCGTTGGCAGCTGCTGAGACTGTGTACAACAGGCAGACGACCTTGCAGTAAAGTTCATCTACAACTAGCTTTAGTCAATATACTGGAGCCAGGAAGTTATCTGGAGCAACCTCTGTCATCACCTCCTCCTCTCACTTGTGGCCCAATTCTTTCTTCTTATCCCCTAGACTCTAAAACATTAAAACCCACTCTTCGGCCAGGACCAGACAACAGCCGGAATAGTATTCAAAATAATTCCATGGATTGCTCTGTCCAGAAGAATTTTCAACCATGTCCTATCTGTAATTGATGAGGAAGTTTGTTTCACTCTTATGAAAAAGAAAAGTGGGGAGGAGTAAGAAATAGGTTATCAATACATAACATGTACACACACACACACACACACACACTAGATTTCAACATGCAGCTCTTGACCTAAGATTTACAGTCTTCCATGACAAGCAGATATGAAAGTCCATTCATGGGTGGGCTAGACACATGCTCTGAAAAATTCAACTCCTTTTTCTAAGATTGGGCTCTTGAGTGAACGTGAAGGTAGAAAAATTTTCATGGTGTAAGCCATGAACTCTAAACTAATAAGTAATCTAACGTGTAAATGATGCATGAAAAGAAAGAAGAAACAGGGAAAAATGAATTCAGAGTAATTCCAGGTAAAAAAAAATTAAGGTATAACCACAGCTGACTCACTTCCACCCACTTTGTCCCTGAGTGCAACTAGTGACAAGCACAATCCCAGGCCTTGTTCTGTAGCCATGATTTTAACTTTCGGAAATTTTACAAATACAAGCACACTATTTTCATGCAGAATGACTAAAAGCAAAATGAAACAAAACAGAAACAACAAGGAAAACTATAAAAGCTTATTTGGAAAGTAGTCAGGCCCTTTTTGTTCCCTGCTGAGCTGGCTGGTCCAGACAGACAATAAGCCCAGTTATTGACACAGACCTGGCTTTTCTTACTCAGAGACTAAGTAGAATGGACTAGGGAGAAAGCTTCTCCTGGAACAATCTGCTGCCCTGTTCAATTCCCAGAGGGTGAGAGACCTCATGCTCATTTAGAATACATCTATTATGTAGCAGGCTCTGTGCTGTGTGTGTTACGGGGGGTCTCATTATGCATAACATTGTTATTTGGGTAGAAGTCTAACTACATTACACATTAGCAAAGAGGCTCAGAGACAAGGCAACATACCTTTAAGGTCAACAATCACTCTAAATCTCAAAAGCATCTCACAGAGGACAGAATTTGGGCTTATGGAAAGCAATAAAATCTCATATTTATGGGTTATTATTTTCCCAGGGCTGCCTTAACTAAGTATTACAAACAAGGTGGTGTAAAACAGCCAAAATATATTTTCTAATAGATAAGGGCTTAAAGCCCCAAATGAATGTACTGTCAGCAAGTCTGTGCACCCCAACACTGTGGGGGATACTCCCTGGCCTCTGCATACCGTCTGGTGGTTTGCTAGCAGCTGGTTGTGCTCCTCCATTTGTAGTTTCATAACTATAACCTCTACCTTGGACATCATATGGCACCCTGCTTGTTTTTCCTTCCCAGAACAAACAAATATACAACTCACAAGAAAAATTATTCTTTACTAGGTGAGTTAGTCTGCAGGTTGTTTATGTTGTGGAAAAAAAGGATGCAACTAGAGACCATACTCATAAGTGAAATAAATCAGAATCACATTTTTAAACATCATATTATCTCCCTAGTGTAAGAAACTGAAAGAGCAAATGAGAACTAAAAGGCAGACTAGAGATAATGAAAGCAAAAGAAGCTGCTCAAAAGGGAAGAATTTGGATGGAGAAAGGAGAAAAGAAGGAAGGGGGAGAGTATTATATGCCAGATAGCTAAGAAAATTGTAGTGCTAATTTCTGTTGGTTCATTGAAAGGCCCAGTTCATGCTTATGCTGTTTAATCAGTTTTGCATGCCTATACCTGGCAATCTGAGTAACTACTTTGAAGATAACAATATGTAATATAATAACCATTGTTATTTTTTTATTATCCTGTTTTGAAATTCTGTATCATTCTTTATCCCTTTAAAATAAAAAATAGAAATTAAACAACTTAAAGCTTTTTTTTTTTTTTGGTATTTTAGTAAGGGTCTAGAGGGTCTACGGGGTCTCATTACATAGATCAGACTCATAGTGATCCGCCTGTGTTCAGCCTCTCAAAGAGCTGGGATTATAGGTGTGTACCACCACGCCCAGTCTCAATCTCTATCTCAGCTTGCACTGGGGGTGGGGCTGGCGCAGCAGGCCGAGGCTCAAACCCCAGCCACTGCATTTGCCTAAACTGGTGCTTTAATCCGATGAACTATTTGGCTGGCCCTTAAAACTATTTTTAAACTATAAAATTAGAAAAATTTATGTAGTTATATTAGAAGGGTCACTCAACCCCCATCACTTCTTTAATTTCATGCCTGCTGTCTTCTGCCTTTATAACTTAAATGCTTCTAAATGCAAAGTTCTATGTTTGCCTTAATGTCCTGCATCCAAGGGCATTATTGTGAACTGCTTCCTTGAAGGAAACTGATTAACATCCACAGATAAGGAAAATAAACAAATGAACCTTGACAATATGGCACCAACCCAGATTAGGGTTAGAGATGAAATCTGTTAATATTTTATAAAAATATATTATCCTGACTTTTTTTTTTTTTTTTTTTTTTTCAGTACTAGGGAAGGGATTGAATCCAGGACCTTAACACTGAGCTACATCTCCTGATCCTTTGATGTTTTAATTGTGAGAAAGGGTCTCACTAAATTGCTAAATTATACAGGTTGGGCTTGAACTTGAGATCTTCCTGCCTTAGCCTTCCAGTGTGCTGAAAGGCTGGGAGATTTCAGGTATACATCATCTTACCTGGCACAAAAATGGGCGGTATTCTTAATGAGAAATATATTGGAAATGATTTTTATAAACTATGAGAAATATGTTGCGAGAAATATGTTTGTTATATTTTGTTCCTTACAAAGAATAGATTTGAACGTCTATAAAACTTTTACATTTTTCTTACATTATTGATGTCAGACTGATGTTCTGGACATAAAGATAAGCCAGGCAAGCTCCAAGTCACCATCTGTCAACTATCTATGAACAATTCTCCAAATGTCATTTGGTTTTAAATATTATTTCATAATTGTATTTTCCACATATAAATTTTTATTTTGCTTCATAAAAATAATTCATTATAAAGTATAACACTTTCTCATGTAGGCATATAATTCTCAACCAACTTTAATTACTAGGTAAGTCTGATTTATAATTACTCACATCTGTGCATGCCAACAATTAGGTCACTAAATATTTAATAGGAGCCTTTGGATATTTTTATAACTGTATTACTGTGCTTGGCAAATCTATTTTTAACAGACTGAATAAAACTGAACTTGAGTTTGACATAGGCACAATTATCTTCTCATTTCTAGTTGGCCAACCTGTTTTTAAGAGGTTGCTGTATGCTGGTGTTATGATTTTGTTTGTACATAGTTTGTTTGCAGTGAATTATCTTTCAACACATAAGGTGAAGGGTTTTTTCTCTCTTTTCAGGAAATTCCTAGTCACAGTGCCAACAACAAAAATCTATCCACTTCTTACTCCATAGCATCTTCTTGGATGTTCAGGATTCTAAGCAAAAGCCCACAGGAAGGAGGGATGGAAGGAGAGGAGGAAAGATATGCCCTCACAGTCCTCTTTGATAGGCATGTGAACACTACATCATTCATTCCATCCAGAAGATTCCCGGGAAACCAGAGTGAGGAGATGAAATGAATGAAACTAGAAGACGTGACATAATCCTAAGGATAAAACTCCTACAAAATCAAACTTTCAAACCCAAGATTTATTTTATAAATTAAAAAATACACTTTTTATTTGTTAAAAACTCAGATCATGCAGATAAATATTAAGCAAAATGTATAAGTCTTCTTTCCGTTACAGAGAAGGCCATTCCTAATTCTGTTACAGCTGTTGTAGTAGAAAAAAACCGGACATGGCCTCAACTGCAAAGAGACTTGCTCACTTTAAGCTGAAGAACAGATCTGCTTAGAAAATAGATTTTTAGGAGAAGTACTGAATGAAAATATGGCATACTTTTAATTTTATTTGAAAATCTCTAATTATTTCCCTTAAAGGCTACACCAATCTGTACTGCTGATGGTGCTGAGAACACAAGCCCACCCCCATACTTGCCCAAATCAGGAATAGACCACATCCTCATCTTTTCCAAACTTAGCAGGAAGGACTGGTGAGATCACTCAGTGAACTAAAGCAGGAAAGGGAGGACTTTTAAATTGAAAAATATTATACAGATGCAAAAGTACTGCTTAGGGAACTGTTCTCCACGTGCTTTCAACATGCCTATGTATATGGGCTTTATCATATCACCGCAGATGTAAGCAATTTTATATTTTTCTTCATGTCTAGTCTACTGGGTGATCCTTTTGATGCTATCATTCTGTATTTACAGTCATAGCATTGCTTCATGTAAATACTGAACTGTTCCATAGAGTCCTAAAAGGCAGGGCCTAAGGGCAGCCTAGCAGCTGAGGAGGCCTCACATGTCTCCCTGCTGTAGAATTACCTCAGGTGGATGCCCCAGTCCCCAGCCATATCTGCCATAACCATGAAGCCACTGTGGTGTCCCACTTACGCGAGAGTGAAAACAGCTACTCACTGACTCTGTGAAAGTGAGCTAATGACTCTGCATGCCTGAATTTGGCTTCTTTTCTAATATGAAAAGGAAATACACAACCCCTGTCTCTTAAAACTGAAATAAGGATTAAGTAGAATGATGCACATGAGGTAGTCAGTAAGGTAAATATGCCACATTCATAGATGTAGATGACTGTGACATTTTTTGTGCACATCTCCTTGAGAAACAGGACCTATTTTACAAAGTTAAGAAGGGAAGAGACTATTTTCATTCCCAGGCCTTGAACTCATACACAATCCCCAGAACTGGTTTTCAATCAACCCTTGCCAACAGCGCTTCAATAAAAATGCTTCTGAAATTCAGTCAAAAGAAATAGTCTCTCTCCGGTGTCCAGAAACAGGGGATAAAGGTCAGCTAGTCCCTGAACCCTGTTACCTCTAAGAGTTCTTTAAATTCTATGTCCAGGCAGCTTGGAATTCTATCTAAGGTCATCCATTTACTTTGTTTACTGTGCTTTAGAAGTACATATTTCCTTTGCTTAACCAGCAATGTATTCAGCTTTTTGTTTCACATACTCAGTGATATAAAAACAATAAGCCAACATATTCATCTTATTTGGTACATAGCAAGATCCGCCTTCTTCCCTGGCCCCTATTAAATTTTCATTCTCCAGCATGAGCAGGGTGTAATCAAAGGATGCTGTCTTCAGAAATGAGCTATAAGAGCTCTTATTGCTTTCCTAAATTTTATCAAATCATCAGAAAGAAAAATTCTTTTTCAGAAAAGAAGCAATGTAGATAAATTTATATAAGAATCTTTTGGTTCTGCCACATTCATCAACCATGATATGAGTGTAAATTGGATTCTGGTCTACCTGAATGTAGTCCTTTAAAGAAGATGACCTATATGTTGGAACACTAGGTACCAATACACATGTATATACACACATCTTCAAGCTGTTCTCTGCATTGTTTACTGAATGTACAAAATTCTTAGTCTAAAAATAAGATTAATTGTATTCTAGGACTAAATAGCCTTTTGTGTTTCGATCCTGTTACCTCCACTCCCAAGCTCCACTGTGCCTGACCTTTCATGGCTCCCCCATAGCCAGTACTTTTCCAGCGAGGCTGTTTCTTCTATCTACAACTCTTAAAACCTTTCACCCATCACTCACTTACCAAACTCCTACTCATCCTTAAATATCCACGACAAGTGTCTCTCCCCGCACCCCCCCTTTGCTGTTATTCCTTATTCTTTCACAATTCTTTCCTCCCTCACCTGAGACTGTACATCTATGGAAAATATTTACCCATTTACTTCACATATCAAGAATCATACTCAGTTTACTTCATTGCACTATTCCATTCCCATGCGCTACTCATATAATGATTCACCTGCAGCTCACAGTAACAAAAAAAAAGTCTTGAAAAATAAACAGATGACATTTTTTACCCTCCTCATTGATTCTGGTGTCATTTTTAGACATTTCAAGTTATAAATTGATTTCCCTCGTGGGCATCAGAGATCAGAAGATAGGAAAGAGCAAACCAAATATATTGGTTTTTGTCTTGACCTTTGTAATAAATTGTATGGGCTCAGTTTTGTCAACAGTTTAGTAATTAAGAAATGAATGTTCACAAGTCTATGTGATTTTATTCAGTCATTCATTACCAATAAGGCAGCAATGGTACTGGAATCTCCTCTTGAGTTGGAATCCACAAGCACCTAACATACTAAAAAGAGCAGTTAGTCCATCCTCTCCCTAAAGAATTTTCATAAATACATAACCAAATATTCTGTCTTTGCTTAACATTTTCTGGGTGAACACCAAGACTTCTTACATCATCACAAAGTTCTCCCACAAATGTTCAAGTGTCATAATGAAAATCTTGCTGCAGGAACTTAATGATGATCAGTTCAAAGAATCTTCAAGGAAAGTTCAGCGATCTGTTGCCCACATGCAATAATTTTACTTAACATATGGAATATCAGAAAATGTGTCTTACAGGTGTCCAAGCTCTATAAGGAGGGATGGGCATCATAATGACAAGTGGGATAAAAGGGTGTTCAGTTTTGCACAGATACTTTATGGACCCCTGAAGATCTCTCACAAGTAGCCTAGTGCACAACACACATTCTCTATGTCTACCTAAATGCCAAAACAGCAATAGGAGCTAATCCAGGAGGCCAAGCTTCGCCAGGCACCTGCCCTGGCTGGTCAGTCCGCCTAAGACAGCTGTTCTACAATCACTCTGATGACAATACTCACTTGGACAGAACCCATTAGGACTCTGTGATGGACAGAATGTGTTCAAATTCCTGCACCAGTACTGAAGATCATTTTTAGGTTGTCTCCTAGCCAAGAATCCTAGTAAAGTCTATTCTACTAAATGGATGCTCTAATATAGAAAACTAATATCCTTCCTCTGAGCACCTACTGTATACACAGGCACTGCACTGAATTGTTTAGACATGTTTTCTCAGCAACCCTGCCAATGAGCCATGTTGTCTTGGGTAGAGTTAGACATGAGAACATTGTAGTCTAAAATGGTAGTGTAAGGTTCCTGATCCCACCACCTCAAACATAAGGTAGAAAGAGGATGGTATTATTTCCAGGCCCTCTTCACCCCATAGCAACTTTGGACAGGTCTGTAATTGTTGACTTTAGCCTGTGTCTATCCTTACTGGTCAGTGTGGTGCTGGGTGTAGACACTCCATCAACTTTTGCTGGGTGTGACAGGATTCTTGCTTGCTTTTGGCTGTGTTGACAAAGGTCACCCATCTCTCCTTACACCTTCTCTTTAAGTTCGTGTTCTTCTACAGTGCTACCCATGACTGATCTCTCTAGCCCACTTCCCTCTCTCCTTAATTCATACTCTGTGCTAAAAATGTGCAATTAATACTCTCCTTGCTCACAGCGTTCATACATTGGCTGTCCTCTTTCATTTATTTTTGTTCACACAGTAAATTTCTAAACTTTAAATTATTTACGCCACTTAGATCAGTGCCCTCCGTGGTAGCTGAGGGAGGCATTTTCTGTGTCTGGCTGTAGTTTATTCACCTGTATGTCTAGGGGATTAAAGATTATTTTTGAGTACAGCTATTTGCCAATTTGGAGTGGTCCTGTCTCAAATGCAAAGACTCTCTCTTTTGTTGTAGAGGAAATCATTAGTCTGACTTTAATCTGGTTATACTTCCTAGGAAACCACAGAATAGTAATTTCTTTTGAACCTTCACCTCATCATCCAGGATCAAAACACTGAAGTGTTAATTCTAGTCACTGAACCTCTTCTTCAGGATAGTATAATACCTGTTTGGTAAATTACCTTTCCCTTTGTCAACCCAAAGAACTGATGAGATAGTGACTTATTGTCTTGCCCAGAAATCTCTCTAATTTCTGATAGGGGAGTTTCATGCTCTGCCCTTGCAGTCTGAGAATTACAAAAAAAGAAAAGAAAAAAATCTATCTCACTTACAGTCATTTTTATTCTTGAAATTGAGGAAGGAAATGTCTTAAATCTTTATTTAAATATAGCAAAAGCACTTACTATGGAGTAAAAAGTCCAAAGGATAGCATTACAATGTTCTCCTTCATACACTAGGCATTTCTAACAGGCTCTTCTGCCAAATCTAGCTTCCTAAGGGGGAAAGTGGTGGGGGAGATAAAGCTCTCTGAAATCAGTGTAAGGGCCAAGCATAAGGATGTTAATAATGAGTGGGAACTTCTTTAGATAGCTTTAAGACAGAATTGCATATAAATTATTTTCACTATATCTTATTTTTAATTGAAAGACAATTGCACTTGTGTGTAGACATGCTTAAGGATACAGCTTGGTATTGTAACAATGCCTACAGTGTAGGTTGATTAAGTCATGTGACTCCATCAACTCACATAACTATTTTTGTGGTGAATATATTTCAAATCTTTCAGTAATTTCATGATGTAAATGCATTAGGATGCATTATAGTTGCCATTCTGTGCAACAGATTAATAAAGTTTTCCCACTAGGCCAAAACTTTGTACACTTTGGTCAACATCATGCTCTTCCCTTCTACTGCTGTGCCTCAGGCTTGTGTGACCACTGTGCTCTTCTGTCTTCTGTGTGCTCAATGGTTTTATTTCACTTGGCAGATCACATAGCATTTCTCTTTCTGGGTCTGGTTTACTTCGCTCAGCACAATATCCTCCACGTTTATCCTTGTTTTAACAAATGACAGGATTTCCTTCTTTAAAGCCATGGGATATATATAATTTTATTTATCCACTCATCTGATGATAGATACTCAGTTACTTCCATGTCTTGCAAATAGTAAGTAGTATCGCAATGAACATAAAAGTACAGATGTGTCTTCGACAAGCAGATTGCTAGGTTATAGAGTCAATTCTCATTTTCATGCTCTGAGGGCTTCTTCTACTGTTTTCCATGACGTCTAAGTTAATTCACCTCCCCATCACCAGTGCACAGGTGCTCCCTTTTCTCTAAACCCTCACCAACACTGTTTTTCCTCTTTTTATAGTAATGATCCTGTCAGGTTTCTGCTGTGACTTCATTGTGGTGCAGATTTTTATTTTCCTGATGAGTAATGTTGAACTCTGTTTCATATACCTGTTGGCCACTTGTGGATCATTTCTAGAAGGGTCTATTCAACTGTTTTTGGCCTATTTTTCAATTGAGTTATTTATTCTATCTTGCTCCTCAATGATATGACTTTCTTAAAGATTTTGGATATTAACTCCTTAGTGACAAGATTTGCAGATATTTTCTCCCATTCTGTAGCTTGCCTGTTCATTGTTGTTAACCATTTCTGGCACAAAAGATTTTTAGGTTGATAGAACTTTCCTTGTTGATTTTTTTCTTTTGCTACCAGAGCTGTCTGTATTATATCCAGAAAGTCAATGGCAAGACCAATATCATGGAGCATCTTCCTATATTGTATTAGACTTTTAGATAGCTGCATTAAGTAGCTTGATTGATTTCACAATCTCTGTATAAATCACCACATTATATGACTTAAACACACACACATCTTTTGCTTGTTAATTACATCTGAATAAAGTTGAGAAACATGAATTGCATTTATATAACCTTAGCTAGAAATTATCTTTAAGGAGATAGCAACAATGGTTACTTAAAAAAACAACTCATAGCACTAAAGACACCTTCTTAGGGAGGGTAACAAATTCTTTTAGATTTTTCTCATGAATTTACTCTATTTTCAAAAAGTCTTCCCTTCATCTCACTGTCACAATGAAAATACTAATTATATCTTTTTCTTATTTCCCATACAGCCATACTTTCACTCCCTCACGTCTCTTCTACTCTAGATGTTTGAATTTTCTGTCTCTGTAATCCTCCTGAAAACCCCTGTAGAAGGTCATGTCCCCTCTGCGGAGTGCATGTACTACTTGACCCTAACGCTTTCCTCTTTCCTAACTGTCATGATTCTACTCACTCCTACTCATCCAAAGGTCAACCTTCATTTCTTAAATGGATTCAAACTCTCCAACTTCATTTCTAATCCTCCTCCAACACTCTTTCTTAGAAACCTGTTTTTCTCCAAATTAAATCTAAAGAACACTATCATGCAAGTCCCTTTCTTTATATTTTCAACTTCTATTTATTTCAAAAACTGAAATTTAAATGATTTATTAAATCTATCCAAAACAAAACACAATAATGTTCCTTTTCCTCAAATACTTTTTGTTCTTTTAAGTTCCCTGAATCAGTGGGGAACATTGCAATAATCTTAGTAGGAAATCTAAACTGCAAAATGATAGTATGGATTGTGGAAAATGTGCTACTACTAAATGGTCTGATATTAAATATCTAACAATGTGCTCTAACTAGAGTACCACTTTCTTATTATTATAAAAAATCATGGTAGTAATGTTGCTTACATTTTTGGCTTTCATTAAAATACCAATAATGTGTATTCAATGTATATCCAATCAAATTTGTAGAGCTAATAAAAATGCATACATATGCATACAGATTTTAAAATAAAAATGATTTATAAGAATGGCCATTGTTGAAATTGTCCCCTCTTGTAAAAATTTTGTATAATTTTTATAGTCTGCTATGGTGATGAGAAACTTCAGACGGGCTTTCCTTCCATTCTTTTATTCCTATTTAATTAGGAAATTCATTTAATCATTACAGATCATTGAAATTTTTTAGGAATTCAACAATGATTGTTATATTGTGCATTGTTTTCAAATTAGTTGTTTAGATGACAAGATATGTAATTTTTTTCATTAATGTTAGCTGTTTGATAGATTTTTAGAAATCTAGGGAGAAGTAAGAATGTTTATATATGAGAAGAGGAGTGAAAGAGACATACAGTGACCAAGAGGGCTGACTGTGACAGAGACTAAGGATGCACTAAACCTTGTTTGTTTATTCCTTGCCCATAGCTGGACTATGGTTGCCAACTTCATATATATATATATATATATCTTAAGTAGCTCTTGATGCCAAATCCCAGCCAGTACCAGCAGAATTGGCAAGAGGACACATTCCAGCTCACCATGTGCTGATTGGGTCCATGAGACCTCCCATGGGTGAATATGGCCCCAAAGGAAGCCTTCCTGTCACACAGTAACAATGGTGAAACATGACATTAAACTTCTGCAAAAACTAAACTTAGATCTAATAAAATGTATTTATTTTTCTCTTTTCAATTTTGTTTAGCAACGCTTTTATAGAACCTCCATGTATTTGCCAAAATAAGATATGAACAAGAGTTCATGCCATTATTTACACATGCTGATGGGCCTAAAAAACTGTGTGGTATAAAGCAGAATAGATCTTCCCCTAGGTCTATCTGTATTCCTTACAAAATACTCACTTATAAGGTGTTAATAAGACCTTCTTTTCTGGCAGAGGCTTCATTGGCAGAATTTCATGAAGACCCCAAGTCATTATTTTTAATATTTCCCACCTTTTATTTTGTGTTTGTTCTAAAAATTCTTAGAGGAATGGGTTGCAGGTACATGTAAACCTCATTCAGAAGATTGGTGAGCCCGTCCCCTCAGATGGGTGTGCAGGATGGCGTGAGCCACTTTCCTCATTGCTATAACACAGCATCAGACACAACTTAAGGGAAGAGAGTTTTATTTAGGCTCAGGGTTTTGAGAGGATACAGGCTGTAGTGGGCTGGCTCCAAGAAAGGAGTGGGATGCAGGAAGGGGCCTAGCAGACAACCACAGCTCACACCATGGCAGGCAGGAGGTAGATAGAAGGAGGAACCAGAGTGGGAAACACACCCTTCCAGTCATGCCTCTACCTCTTTGCCCAGGCCCCATCTCCAATGCTGAGTGCACTGTCCCTCTGAGCCAATCTCCCTCCCCAAGCCCCACTTCTTACCACATAAGATGTTGGAGGATATTTTAAACATAACAAGGATTACTGAACACAACGGCAGTTAATGAACTGCCACAGTCTTGGCTGGAATATCTAATGAAACAAAAAATTTTTAAGAGCCTAGACTATAGAGCCAGAGTATCCATGCATGAATACCAGCTTTGTCTTTCACATTGCCCTTTACCCTTTGTACCTTTCTCAGTAAGCTAAACCTAATTTTATAGCTTACTGCCTAGAGTTGGTGGGAAGATTAAGTGAGAACATTTCTGTAAATAGCTTAAGATAGTGCCTGGTACATAGTAGAAAAAAATCCTCTGTAATAAAGAACATTATACACTCTAAATCTCTCTTAGTCCAAAAGAAACCCAACAGTGGCAAGAAACAATATTGTGGGCCTACTACCATGTGTGAGAGTCAACTATCTAAAACCAGGTTGCAATTGGATGCCTGGAGCATCTGGCTTCTAGAAGCATCTGGCTTGCCTGGACACATCTGTAACCAGGTTGCTGCTCTGGCTCCCACTGGCTAATGATCTAGTTCCAGAGAAGCTTTGGAGCAGGACAGATGTGTTGGGAATGCCATCTGCACCACTTACAAGGCCATCTTGAGCACATTTACTAACCTTGCAGGGCCTCAGTCTCCTCATCTGCACATCTGCAAAACACACCCCACACAGGACCACGCTGCCTCCTGTATACCACATACTCAGCAACGCCACTGTCCTGCCCCCATGAACAAAGCTCAGTAAGTGGTAGTCAACTCTACTGGGGTCTGTTTTAAACTTTTGTGTTCACTTGTCTTGGTGTCTTGAGAGTGCAACAAAGGCTGGGTAAAACTGAGCAATGACAGTAGAAAAGGCAAATTCACACTGAAGGCAGATTGTGTTGAAAGTTTAGCTGTGCTGCTGAATAGCTGTACAAGCTTGGGGATGATACTTCACCGCCCTAAGTGTCAGGTTCCTGATCTGTGGAATGGTAATTAAAGTTGCATCTACCTCTCCAAGTTGTTGTGAGGATAAGCGAATACTCAGTACTTCGGGTTCTGCTCGGCACGGTATGAGGCATTTCATGTAACAGTGGCTATCATCCCTATTCCTGCCTTTCTGCTCCTCACCCCCTTCTCATTCCTATAGTTCATTATCTTCCAATCTAGTGGTACATACACCAATGCAATTGCTAATAATCCCATTTAATAGACTTCAATTGCTAATGATCCTATTTAGTAGACTTAGGTATAAAAAGAGGAAATAACATTACTTTTGTGAAAATAAATACAGTTTTCTGCTTTTGCTGTCCCAGCTTCCTGGAGTGCATAACAGCTTTAGGGGCTCTCCTCTGGTCTTTCTTGAGTCTGCCCTGGCCATGCTTCCCTATGAATCTTTCACCTGGCAGAATGCGGACTGTCTGGAAGGGACAGAGCTGGGAGGGGGAACAGGAGAAGGAATGGCATTCATGGGGAGCCTCTTAGCTCAGCACTTTTTAAGTAAAATTAAAGTAATATTATGAAGTGTTAAAACTCTTCATTTTAAACTCCTAGTGTAAAAACTAGGAGTTGTTTTGGGACTCAGGCAAAATAAAAGTTATTCTAATTATTTACTCTCCTAGAAACATACACTGCTACATTTTGAAATATATATACTATCTAATCAAAGAGACATAAGCTCCAAAAGTAATAACCTTCTCAAACTAATATTTTATGTCAAGGCAAAAGTGATTCATTCACACAAATTAATAAATGTCTTTTGCTTGAGACTGTTACGAGAATGAACAAATTGAACTGTCTACTGGCTGTTTCACCATGAGAACTGACATAAATCCGTGTGTTTGCACACTGTGGCTTCAGTCCAAACAAAAATGTGAAAATTAGGAAATGAAGCCTGGCTCTATACTCTCAGGAACTTGAGAGGAAAAGAAGGCAGTGTAAGGAGAAGCTTATTAAGTGGAGAAAATTCATAGATTGGTAAAATGATTTGCAGAGGAAAAATGACTTATGGTGCACCAAAAGTTTTCTTTTGGTGTGCTCTCCTACAATATTGAATTGGCTACAGAAGCATAGAAAAGAGACTAGAATAAAAGCTTGCAGTATAAAATAGTTGATCTTTTCAACTCATTTTTTACCCCAATGCCATATGCTTTGGAAATGATTAGGAACAAGGACTTTGGAACTTTATAGAAAAGCTAATGAATACAAAAGAATTATTTTTTAAATAAATGCTTTATGATAATATAAAAATATCTAATGTGGCTGACAACTACAGACATAATTCCTGACAAAAATATTGCTTATATCTTGTACATTTTACCTTTTCAAAATTAGAAAACTGTGTTCATTTTGAATGATTATGTTCATTTTTTCTCACTAATTTCTTACTATAATGCCTTTTCAAGTCTGAATTTGTATTTAATATTATCAAAGATATTACAATTTAATGTTACTGATTATCACTTCATAAAAAAGCCACAGTTACAATAAAAAGTTAAGAATATGTTGAGTTTCTTTAATATCTTGAGATTCTTTTTTTGATACTTAAAACCTCTGCAATTAGTTTATTAGTATCATCCAGGACTCAGATGTTCAGTATTCTCCCTGAAATTACATAAACAAATACAAATGGAAAGAATCCAAGTTAAAATTACATAACAAAACAGCACTCCATCACAAAGCGTGTAAAATCACAAAACCCTGTTTTGAAACACTGGCATTGTAAGAATGATAATCTCAAAGCCCACAAAATTGCCAAATTTTTCTTTAAACTGATAAGCAGGCAAACATGACTTCAATAAGTTTTGGAAAGAAAAACTCAAATAAATTGGGTAATTAATACTTAAGATGTAAAACTCGTGTTTGTTTTTTTTCCTGTTTAAACGGGAAACCCCAATATAGAAAATCTCTTTCTTTTCTTTTCTTTTCTTTTCTTTTTTCTTTTCTTTTCTTTTCTTTTCTTTTCTTCTTTCTTTCTTTCTTTCTTTCTTTCTTTCTTTCTTTCTCCTAATCTATGGCCTAACTTCAAAACTTTTATGAGTCAGGTTTCCTGAGCAGCCCATATTTAGATAAATGGGTAAAGGCATATGAAGCCAGCACTTTCACTGCCTTCCCTGAATGCTAACCAAAAATTAGAGTCTTGTATTTTAAGCTCACACTTTCAGGAATACATTCTTAGGCCACCTTTAATGTGGGAACTGCACAATATAGTGCCTATTACATGGTAATGGGAGTTAAGAGTCCTCATGTAAAGATCAGAACATATTTTTTTCTATTAGTCCTTCAAGGAGAGACTTTCAGATTGCTTGATTCTAATAACCTCATGCTATCTACGAACAGAATTACTCTTTACAAAGGGTTATGTGAATTTTTTTATCAGTGACTGAGACTTTGGAGTTTTACGGATGAAAATGTTTTCAATTTGACTTTTATAACCCCCATCATGATATGCCGGGTGTGGAGACAGAAGCTTGGCATCCGCTAACTATAAGAAAAGGTGAACACTAATAACTCATGTGATTCAAAATGGGCAAAAGCAGAAGACTAGCTTCCTTTCAAGAAGTTTCAGACCCATGAAAAGCACAATACAACTAATAAAACATTGTATTTGCTTAGAAGCATTCAGAACGTGAACAAAACAGTTGCAACTTTATTTTACAATTACAGAGTGGCATTTCAGTTAACAGAACAACAATTATTTCATATAAGCTGTATCAAACAGAAACAATGGAAAATGAAAAACTAACGTCCCCATATGTATCTAATTTGTGCAGTGCACCAACAAGAACCTGCCTTAAATTTCCATGCTAAATTTACACCCCCATTCTGTACCAGGCAAGGCTAGTGGCTATTGAAAAATACCACCAGGACAGGGCTATCTAAAGACACATTCGGCAGTGTGTTAACTATACAAAAAAAAAAAAAAAAGACACTGTGTGGTTTTAAAACAGATCTTACACCACAGCCTTACATTTCAATTTTCTTTTCTTCAAAAGGAGTGAGTTGTGTACAGGGGGGTTAAATGCTTTATAGATAAGAAAAAAAAAAACCTCACTAGAACTATTCATCATCATCCTCTTCTTCATCTTCCTCATCTTCATCTTCTTCCTCCTCTTCCTCATCTTCCTCATCTTCCTCCTCTTCCTTCTTTTTTTGCTTTTTCAGCCTTGACGACTCCCTTTTTTGCTGCATCAGGTTCTCATTTGTCTGGTAGGCAGCGAAGTCCATTTCATACATTTCCTCCAGCTTAGTAGCCTTGTTTTCATATGGCTGCTTGTCATCTGCTGCAGTATTATTCCACATTTCTCCAAGTTTCTTTGCAACATCACCAATGGAAATGTCAGGAGGATGTTCTCCTTTGATTTTGGGGTGATATTCAGAACAGAACAAGAAGGCTGAAGGAGGCCTCTCGGGCGCATTGGGATTCTTGAACTTCTTCTTTGTTTCTCCTTTAGGAGGAATATAACTTTTCATTTCTCTTTCATAACAAGCTTTGTCTACTTTTGTCATGCCTTCAAATTTTCCTTTTTCTTTAGCAGACATAGTCTTCCACCTCTCTGAGCACTTAGAAAACTCTGAGAAATTAGCAGAAGCATCTGGGTACTTCTTGTGCTCCTCTAGGCAAGTTTGCACACAGAACGCATGTGATGACATCTTGCCTCTCGGCTTCTTAGGATCTCCTTTGCCCATGTTTACTTGCTTTCCTCAGCGAGGTACAGAGTCACCCAGTGCCCATCTGGTTCTCACTTGCCCAAGCGCTGTCTCTATGGAGCTCAATGTACTGCAATGGGATTCTTTAAAACTGTACTCACTAGATCAAATTGACCATTCTCTCCTACAGCGGCTTTTGGCAAGAAATAGATAAACATAAAAAGTCTGTGTATATCTTGTTATATATATAGATATTACATATCACTTGGTTAATTCTCCACTGGTGGAAAAATCTGGCACTTTAGAGCATAGTAGTATAAATTTTGAACACAGTAATGGATAATGTTTTCACAGCAATGCTGTGAATTAGGTGTTAATCAAAATAAGGATCAACTTTAAAATATTTTTCAGAGCTCATATAAAACTTATTGCGTTTATTTATTTATTTGTTTTTGTTGTTGCTGATAGAAGGTCTCGTGCACAGCATGTGGTGTCGTGGATTGAACTCGGGGCCTTGCACTTCCCAGGCTGGTGCTTATATGAAGCTATCTCCCCAGCTCCCTTACTGAGTTTCTAAAATGTTTTTCAAAAGATCTTCGTTGCACTTTTAGAAAATCAAGATAAGAGAGTAAAGAATTGACATATTTCCAAGATTTTTAATTTTTTTTTACCAGTTCCTTTTTTTTTTTTTTTTTTTTTTTTTTGTATTTTAGGGAAGGGTCTACAGGGTGTTCAGGGTCTCACTATTAGATCGGACTCATCATGATCTGCCTGTTTACAGCCTCTCAAAAGCTGGGATTATAGGTGCGTGCCACCATGCCCAGTCTCCACCTGCCATCTCAATGGGTCCTGGAGGCGAGGCTGGCATGGCAGGTCTTGGGATTGAACCCCTGGCCCCTGTGCCTACTTGCAGGCGCTTTAATCCACTGAGATATTTGGCTGGCCCTTTATTGCTTTTTTTTCTTTTTTCTTCTAATTTTTAATTTTATTATTTATTATTTACTTTTTAAAGAGAATACAAAATGATGATAATAAAAAATTAGATATGATACAGAATTTCAGCAAACAAAATAATATGAATTTGATAGCATTTGTTGTATTGCATAGTATTGTCATCAAAGTAGTTGTTCAGATTACCAGATATATGCATACAAAATTGAACAAACAAAAGAAGTTATAAGAAATTAAGAAAAGAGAGAAAAAAGGAAAGGAGAAAAAATTAAGCATTAACTGCTCCTTTCCACAGACCAGCAGAAATCCAAAGTACAATTATCCAAGTCATCTTGCATACATACATAGATATGTCTCTTTCCCTCTTCTTTCCCTCTCCCGTCCTTCTCATCTTAGGAATTCCGTCATTTGAACAGATTCTTTCCCTTTTCACAGTATCTATTGTACCTTTCAGATTTTATATACTCTCTCAGATTCTTTTCTTTTCTTTCTTTTTTTTTAAATTCAGTGGTGTCCCAAATTTTCTATTCAAGGAGATTATGGGGCCACAGAGGAAAGTGATGAACAATATAGAGTGTGCCTAAGGAGAGTCACATGGAGAGAAAACATTGTCTCAGGCTTTCCCAGAGAGCAAACTGGTCAAGCAATGGCCTGACTCATCCACATGGCTGACACTGACAAAGGATCTACAAACTGCGGTGCAGGGTTTCGGAATAAATCCTGAGGGGATTTGACTGACCTTGTCAGATACAAAAGCTACATTTCTTATTATATAGGTCTTGCTTTATCTTGGTCTTAACCATCCAGCAGAAAAATATAAACATGAGGTATAAAAAGTAAAGCCATATTAATATGCTGAGCTGTGAAGGGCTCAAGTTAACAACTTCTGACATTGCCAGTTTGGCAGATAACCCACTACTATTATGGACTCTTGGACTATATTGAATCATTGAGCTGAATTCATGCACCTACAATATTTAAATGACAACCGAATACCTATCTCTGACCAAACTAAACAAAAAAGGGAGGATATAAATGAAGGACCATTTTATAGTGAAAAATATATATAATATCTGTATATACAAAGTAGGGTAGATATACAACTACTTTCTCTTAGTTCAACGAGAAGAAAGATTTGTATTAATAGTGTTTAGACAAGATATCATGTCTACATCTTGTACTATGAATAACTACTACAAAGACAATATGCAATGTATTAATTATTGTAACTGTCCTACTAACCTGTTTCGAAACTGTCTCATTGCTATTTCTTTTTCTTTTTTCTAACTGCTCCAAAATTCTATGATTTTGGCTGGAGAGACAGCTCAGGGGCACAAGCGCCTAACTGGTATGCGCAAGGTCCCAAGTTCAATCCCAGGTACCACAAAAAAAAAAAAAAAAAAAAAAAAAAAAAATCATGATTTGCTCATTGGTGAGAATTCTTCCCTGATGTCCTCCTCACCTAGTTGCACATTTGAACCATGAGCTAAGGTGCCTCATGTTAGAGGAGTGAGAAAGAAAGAGGGCCTGGCCACATCAGGGAAAAGCAGAACTGGTTCCACGCTGTATTTCCTCCTTTAGCCTTACAACGGAAGTACGAAGAGATCCCTGACAGAGAACTCCATTTCCGGTGATTTTCCACAGAACAGGGTATACAGACACCTCCTGCATTGATGCCAATTACTTTTATCTGACACGCATGCCTAGCCAATAATTGACATTCACTTAGCTGGAACTGGCCACACAATAATAATGCCAAATAATACTGCTGGAATTAGGCAAGGAGCAAGAACACAATTTGTTCCAGCTTTTAAAATTTTAACTTAAATAAAACATTCATTAAAAAACTTCAATAGCTTACTCAGGTACTGAAAAGCTTTTGAAACACTGAGTAAAATATTAGATTTTGAACTTAAACTTTTACCCAAAATCCAGGAGTAGAAATTAGTGGGAAATATTTTTTTCAGTGGGAGATATCACAGTGCGTAATGGTGTCAGGGAGCTAAGAATTAATAATAATCCCTCAACATCTGTGGATTTTCATACAGAAATTCAACCAACCTCCAATTAGAAAATAATTTGAAAAAAAGAATTGTGAATGTTAAACATGTACAGACTTCGCATATCTTCGTTAGAGTTTACTCCCTGCCCAATATAATGTAACTATTTACATAGCATTGATAACATTTTAGGTTTTTTATGTAAGTAATCTAGAAATGATTTAGAGTGTACAGGAGGACATGCACAGGTTATGTGCATGTCATCTTATATAAGCATCCATGGCTCTTAGAACCAATTCATCTCAGCTATCAAGAAAAACTAGTTCAAATTACTCCTCAGAAGACTAGTTTGTTTTGTGGTAATTAAAAATGATGATGGCTTGTTATTTTTGTTTCCAGGAAAAAAAAAATTTACCTAGGTCTTTGAAATCAATCAAAATTAAAAATTCTGTTTGTGTTAAGGTTATCAGTACTTATAAAAAACAAAAGAACACAAAAGTTTTCTAAATAACTTCATTAAAAGTATATATTATCACAAAAGCAGTCTTCAGTCTGTTAAATTGCATACTATATGTCAATCTTTTTTGTTGTTCCATTTTCCAAGATTACAATGGAGGTGGCCCTGGACATTAAGTGTAACCTTCTATAATTGTAAAATTAGGAAATTTTGTTACATATCTTAGGAATCCTGGCAAGAATTCTAAATTCTAATGTAGCTCCAGCTGTTCAAATTTCAAGATTTTAATAGTAGCTCATCAAACTGTTTGTTGGTAAAGAACATGAATAGAAATAAATCTTTCTCCATCCAGATACAGTGTAAATCATGAAACTTCAATCCTTTTAACTCTTCACAGGCTGTAGCTATAAACTGAGTTCTGGATGATATTAGAGGGGAAAGGGTTAATTAGCAAATTGGTGTCACATTTCTAATCTGTATCCTAAATGCTAAAACTAACTGCTTGTTTTTTAAGGAATAAAATGTACTTTTCTATATCAATATTAGGAAAGAATGTATATTTGTGTTTCTATGAGCAAAATGGTATTTCTTAATTTTATTTATTTTTTTTTTTTTTTTTTTTTTGGTGGAACCAGGGGTTGAACTCAGGCTCTTGCGCTTGCCAGGGAAGTGCTTATTCCACGGAGCCATCCTCCCAGCTTGGTGCCAAAGATGGCATTTAGGATGATTTTCTGTCTTTTTTTTTTTTTCAGAACCAGGGATTGAACTAAGGCCCTTGCGCTTGCCAGGCAAGCGCTTATTCTCTTGAGCCATCTCCCCAGCTCCTGTTTCTTAAATCTTAACTCTTCATTTAAGAAAGTAAATTCAAAATATGTTTATGAAATAAAAAGAGCTTCATGAAGAGAGGGAAGAACACAGTGAAAATTGTTTTCTTTTCTTAACATGAATAACAAATCAACTGAGCCAAAAGACGGAGAATGCTTTTAAAAAATAAACTCACATAAGACAATAGCAGATACAGGCACCGTCTTACTGGCTTCATACAATCTGCTGAATATTGTTGACATACAAAGATGAAGTATCTAGAGTAGGGCTGGTGCGGTAAGGCCAAAGTCAGACCATTGCTTCTTTGATCTATAAGCTAGGAATGCTTTTGCTTTATTAATACCAATTGCTGAAAAAATTCAAAGAAAAGTATTTTGTGCCACAGGGAAATCAGGTGAAAGCCCAATACCTGTGCCTAAAAATTCATATTTTTTTGGAATAGAAGCATGCTCATTCTTTGACATTTGTGTATGGCTGCTTTTGAGTTATACTGGGAGAACTGAGAAGTTGTAACACACCATGTGGCACACAAAGCCTAAAATAATTTCTACCTGGGCTTACACATTGACATCAGGAAGTGGATGTGTAGCTGCCAACATTTGCTCTAGGGAACCCTTACTGTAAATCCTTCCAGGCATTTCTAAATCCAAGGCTCACTTCTACTATCTTTTCCTACTTCCGAGAGAAGCCTGGGCTTTATTATATTTCTCCGCAAGGAAGTCTGTGCCTTGTCAAACTGCATCAAGATCAGCATACAAGTGCCCTCAAATAGAATGGCCGTACTCTTCATGTGCAGTTAGCACAGGGACTTTGCCTTAGTCTGCTCTGGCCATAAGAAAATAGCATAGATCTGATGGCTTAAATGACAGAAATCTATTTCTTACTGTTCTGGAGGCTGGGAAGTCCATTTCAAGATGCTGGCCAGTTCAGTTTTTGGTCAGAATTCTCTTCCTGGTGTGAGATGGGTATATTTTTGCTTCATCAGCACACTGGTCCTTCTTTATTGTGATAGCACACGTAGTTCATTCCAACTATAGCTCCAACCTCAATGCACCCATTTATTTCCCTGTTATCAGCTTCTTACTGACCCTATATCCAATAGAGTCACATAGGGGATTAGGCTTCAGTATCTACGTTTTGGAGAAATACAACTCATCCTGTGACAGGTCTTTCCTTTTCAGTATCTTGTTTCATGAGGAAGAGACAGAGAGGTAGAAAAAATACAGTGAACTCAAACTGTTCCCAGTCTCTCAGAGCCTTACAGGAATCTCATAGTTATGAACCCTAATCTCTAAACATTGACTCTTTCTAGGTAGCACATAAAAGGTCCACTGGTCTCCTACCTTTTCCTTTTGTTCTAAAATATAGGGCTGAAAAGAGGGAGATCACTATGAGTCCAAGACCTGTACCAAATGAGATCACTATGAGTCGTGAGACCCTGTACCAAATAAATAAATAAAATATTTTTCAATTCTTTTAAATAAAATATAGGACTTTTTGAAACTACTACTTTCTTCAACATGCTACCATGTGCCATATAATTTTGTTCTGGTCCACTGGCGTTGGTAGCATCTTTTCCCACAAGGTCTTCTCTAAAGACTGTATATTCTACCAATGAAAAGTTTCACATGCCTTATGTATAGTTCTTTTTTAAGGCTGCCATACCAAAATAATCACAAATTGTGACTTCTTGGCTGGCAAGATGGTCACATTCTGGTGTCATCATATAGTTCCTTTATGTGTGGGGTGTGTGTGTGTGTGTGTGTGTGTGTGTGCATATGTGAGGAGACACAAAATCTTCCATATTCTTTACATAGGGCCCCCAATCCTGCCAGATTAGGACCCCACTCTTATCTCAGTTGACTCTGTTTGCCTTGTGAAACCTCTGTCTCTAAATACAATGGCTTTGAGGGTTTGGTTTCAATATATGGATTCAGCCAGGGAGATGGCGCAGCAGAATAAGTGCTTGCCTGGCAAGCAGAAGGTCCTGAGTTCAATCTCTGGTACTGAAAAAAAAAAAAAAAAGGTACAATGTATGGATTCAAGGAGCAGGACAGAATTCAACCTGTAGTAGCCTGCAATTGTGAACTCACCTATTTCTCCTTACCAGTTTTATTTTCATGTATTTTTAAATTCTGTTATTGCTGGGCCAGGGAGATCGCTCCATGTCTTGAACACCTGCCTGGCAAGTGCAAAGCCCTGAGTTTGATCCCCAGCATAAAAAACAAACAAAAAAGCTATAAATTCTGTTATTAGAGGCATATTTAGAGTTATTACGTCCTCTTCCTCACTTCACCCTCTTTTCACTGTGATTTTTTTACTTGGTGATACTCTGCTCTGAATTCAGCTATGCCTGATAGTAATATAGCCATTCTAGTTTTCAACTAGTTTTAGTTTTTTTCTTTTAGTCTTGTTGAGACAGGGTCTCTTTCTGTAGCTCAGGCTGGCCCTGAGTTCATAGTGATCCTCCTGCCTCAGCCTCCCCCATGCTGGGATTGCAGATGTGTGCCACCATGTCCAATTCAACTAGCTTTAGCAATGGTACAACTTTTGGATTCTTTTAATCTTCTTATTTTTGTATATAAGATACATTTCTGTCTATAATTTTGAGTTGGCTTTGGCTATATTTTTGTAATCTCTTAACATCTGTCACTTAATTAGAATATGTATTTCTAACATTTGCATGCTGATGTGTTTAGGGCTGAGTCTGGCATCTTACTTTTTGTTTTTATTTGCCCCTTTATTTCTTGTCCCCCTTTCATCTTCCTTGTTTTAGAGTATTTCACAATTTGTTTCATCTCCTCTTTTGGCTTGCTAGCTGTAGTATTTTGCCATGTTTGCTCATGGTTGCTATGGGACTGGCAGATGAGCTTCGAGCTGCAGTGCTGGGCTGTTGTTCCCCAGGTACATGACTGGCAGCATGACTGGCGGACCTTGTTTGCCAGGCGTTGGCTCCAAGCACAGTTGACCTCATCGAGAAGGACCATGCTGACTGGGAGGCGAGAGCACCCTGGTCTAGGCTACCTGTGGGCACTGCAGCTGCTTCTCTAAAGAAAGACTCTCACGCCCTGTACATTCATGGGGTTCTGAGGCCTGGAGCCCATCCAGGTGGGGACACATAAGTGACCCCATTGGCTCCACTTGATGCTGGATCACTAGAAATCTCGTCTGAAGTTTTTTCTCTGGTGCCTGGCTCAAGAGTGGGGACCCCCACCATCTCTTGTCTCATTATTAGTAATACCTGCCCAGTCTTCCCACTTCTTCCTCTGCCAAAACATGAATATCTCTACTTTAGTGAAGAGGCAGGTTCCAGAATGACTGGTTCTAAATCATAACTGTGGACATACTAGACCCAGCATTTGCATGTTGATGCAGAGTGCACAAACCCTAAGTGGAATTTTATTTAACTCATTAGTGAAGTAACCAGCAGGGTATAAAAGAGGTACCTATTTACTGCACATACAGTGAAACAGATGCTGGAGTTTGGTAAGTTAAGTTCAAAACTGGCTCATATTTTGTAGGATGATAAAGTAACTTCCAAGGTTCATTCCTGTGTGAAGCTACTGATCAGTCCATACATGCCAGGGAGATAGCTCAGCAGCAAAAGCACCTGCCTGACAAGTGCAAGGTCCTGAGTTCAATCCCAAGGTCAAAAATAAATAAATAATCAGTCCATACAACCTCTGAATGAAGACAGGGGGACACAGCAAGGTGGACAAAGCCACATCCCTCGAGTCAGGGGCCTTATCTCTGGGGCTGGTAGTGCTGGGTTTGCCGCTTAGCTGGCATGTGGCTGTCTGCTTATTTCCAAGAACTGCAAGGCGCCAAAGCCCCAAGTTAACTATATGGGCAGCACTTGCCTTTCTAGGTGAAGATTCCAGATGTTTTGCATCCTGAAGACCCTGCTTGCCTTGCTCCATGGGGACCTCTGGGCGGGAAACGTGGCTGAGAGTAAGAGGGGCCTGTGGTGTAGGACCCGCCTTGCTGCTACGGTCATTCCAAGTTCAAATCGGAAATCGGCCTGACATTTGGGGGGTTCCCCAGGTCTTTCTTCAGTGCCTACCCTCAAAAGCTCCCCAAGGCCTTGGGCTTCGACCGACGGCTGCTGCTGTACCAGCTCTTCAACTACCTGAACCACTGAAATCACCTTGGGCTCAAGTACCAAGTACTGGAGCACGCGCCTGGGGCCATGCGCAAGCTGCTCACCTAATGAAGTCGCTGCGTGCTGTGTCACTCACGTCCATCCCACCACGGTGCCGACTGTCTCCTGGTAGGGGCAGGATGGGGGGCTGGAGGACACCCAGGGGGTGGACCGCACCCACGGGGCATTAGGAGGAAGGGCTTGGTATGGGGGGCTCCAGCAGGAGGGTCCCCCGCCCTGACCCACCCCCTTCAGCCCCCGACATTCAGCTTCTAATTTAGTTATCTTAATAAAATAAATAGGCTATGAAGAATCAGTGTGCTGCTACAGTTTCCCTGAGTTTATTTTTAAATATTTCATGGTGAATTCTCCCAGGGAAAATACTAAGTTAAATAACTTCAAGTAATATCTTCACTCCAGAAATTCTGAGAGTCTTCGATACATAAATGTGTGTTACAGATGGAGTATAGTTTGGGGGTGGAGAATAGGTCCCCAAATGTACTTGACTATTAACCTAACTTCAGAATTATGGTATTGGTTGGGGTCTTGAGTTCCTTAATAAAGATAGGTTTGTCCTAAGTTTCTCCTTTTAGAAGAAAACTACTTTCTAAGAAAAATTTAGGAAAGTTCGCATCTAAAGATTTTTAGGCTGTCTGTGACCTAGTTTATCTTTTTTTCTGGGTGTTTCCTTTTCTGCCCCCAAGTTTTAAATAGGCAGTCATTTTACTCCAGGTATGAGATGCTGTCTTTTAACTGTCATTGTCTCAAAACTGATAGTTTCTTAGAGGACATGAAAATGAATAATTATGGAATAAGCTTTATACAAGAAAAATGCCTCCCACTCATTTTACTTTTTTAAACAATACCTTAAGACAAGGTGCCAGAATTTCCAGAATGAGGACAGAGAGTAAAACAGGGTTTGTTAGGGCCGGGGAGATGGCTCAGTGGAATAAGCACTTCCCTGGCAAGCGCTAGGGCCTGAGTTCAATCCCCAGTTCCAAAAACAAACAAACAAACAAACAAACAAAACGGGTTTGTTTGGAAAAGAGCAACGATTTGAGGAACAGAATCCAAGTCACATGACAAAATTCAGGCATACCAAAACAATGTCAGCAGTAGGAAAACAGTTTGAATGTTTCTGTGAAAAGTAAAAATAGGGCCAGGGATATATAGCACAGGGGCACAGCACCTTCTTGGTACATTTAAAAAAAACAGTAAAAATATATTTATCACAATAAAGTGCCTCCCCTCCTGGGTATAGTAATAGTAATAGTAATATTATATAAAACACAAAAACCTGGCATGCAAATGTTGATAGCTTTATTCATGAGAACTAAGAGAATCAATCCAAATGCTCACCAATTGATTTAGACATTCTCACTATAGATATTAAATTATCTGGGCTTTTTGTGTGTACGGTGACTTGATTCACTGTTCCCAATTTATCACATGTCACTTCTTTTAAATTTTTAATGGTTCCCTATTTTTGACAGGATACAGATTAAACTATTGAACACATTATGTGACAAAACTTTCTTTATAGGCATCCTCTTTTCCTATCAGGCACCTAGCTGCATTCCGTCCACATGAGAATAACAACTCCCTGATACTGCACATGCTCTCATAATTCCACACTTCTGCTTCCATAGATTCTTCTATCTTGAACTTTCTTTCCCATCTTATCCATTTCCAGGTCAAAGGAATATGCTTCTCTTCCTGATGGCTTCCCTGAATCCTCCGGCTTTCCCGGGAGAATTTTCCTGCTATCTTATACCCGAAAAAGTCTTCGCTGCTGTCAGCTTTCCTTGGGCTGCCACTATTGTTATGTTCTCAACTTTGTGGCACAAATCTACCTATCACCTTCCTTATACATCGGAACTGTAGGATGCACATATAGGGAAAATGTATTGTCTATGGTTAGCACAAATGTTTGACAAAAAGTAATGGTTCATGAATTTCTTTAATGGTTTATATTCCTGAGCGGTACTGCCATTCTCACTAGAAACCAGCTTTCTAGAGTTTAAATTTACTTCTTACTGTATCTTAATAAAGCATTGAATATGGCTTGCACATGGAGAAGAGTTTGAAGATTATTCATATTAAAGATTGCCAATAAGTTAATGGTAAAAAACAAAGAGAAATGATTTGTGGGCATGTGTCAGATGTAATAGATTCACTGCAGGCCTCCTAGGGAAAGCCTGAAAAATTAGGTTTTCCCTAATACTTTCAAGTCATTGTTGCTTAAGATCAGAAGTTTAATTTTTGGATTCATAGGATTATACACTCTCCTAAGACCTTTTGGCCCTGTAGCTTAAGAGATTCCTTCCAAGAGTGACCAGAATTTAATTCAATTTGCTTTGAACTTGTCTTAACTAAATGCATTCTTGGTTCACTACCAGGGAATATATAAAATCTTTTTGACATCCTTGGGAATCCAGAGTAAGACTACTATTAAGAAACTGGCCAATTTAGGGCAGAGATTCACTTAAGTGTGAAATAAAATTGAATGAAATCTCTGGAGAACTCAGCTCCACTTTAGGAAAGAACTGAAGACTTTCTATGCTTTTGGTTTTAATTGCATAAGGCCTTTGTTCATTTACTGTTGTTTGTTTTTTGATAATGCCAGGGTGAATAGCATTTCAATGCCAGCTGGGGGGATAGGTGACAATGAGCAGAAGGAGACCTTCAAAGCTACTTGCACCATAGGAGACTGTCTTTCTTAGTTGTCATCCAGCAAGTGGCTCAGAGGAATATGGCACAGCTAAGAGTGGTTTTTAGAGACTGCTAATAACCTGGAATCTATAGTTCTATAAAAAAGTCCAGTGTATGCCTATTGTAAAACCTAAGTACTTGATGACTTAAGTTGAGCACCAAATCCGTCACTGTAACCAAGGACAAAATTGCTGGCAGATTTTTGCTCCTAAGGGAACCTGTAAAAATTCATTGTTGTTCATGAACAGATGTGAATTTATTAGAAACAGAAGAATTAGCCTAAATAATTAAGTTGTAAGTGGATTTCTAACTAATCAGAATACCAATTATTTGTCTATTAATTGGTTCAGACATTAGAATGAGTTTAGCTTACCTATCAAACAGATAGACTGGATTCAGAGAACTTCACTTCTCTAATTTTATTGTTTGTGAGAGATAAAGGAAAATAGGTGGTAAATCATTTTCCCATTGCTTTTACCTGAAGGGATAATATAATTATACTTCAATCTGCTAAAAAATAGTAAGATCTAGCTATTTTCTCTGGTGGGATACTCTTTTACTTTGGACCTATGTATGTATGATTAGCATGTGCCACCACCTGACTTTTAAGATACATTCTAGATTAAAAAAAAAAAAAGTTAGCCAACTTGTTAATTATTGCTTAGAACTGAATAGAAAATGGAGAGCTAAATACAGTGGACAATTGCATTGAACTTAGTACACTACCTGGCATTCTTGTATTTAATTAAATCTTCTTTCCTGTAAATTCCTTTTTAGTCATTATGGTTTGTGTCTAGATGTCCCTTCAAAGCCTCATACAATGAGGCAGTCTTCTAGAGTTTGGGATTAATTCATGATTCAATGCTGGGATTATGGGTGTCAGTGCTACACCCACCTTTGGATAGCCTGAATACAATCTAAGGGAGTGAGAGAGGCTCGCTGGCTGCTGCAGCCACTGTTCCTCCCTTTGATCTCTGCTGTCTTATACCACCACCAACTGCTGCCCTCTGCCATGTGCCATGCTGCCTTGGAGCCAGCCAAGTATGGACTGAAACCTCCAAAAACCATGAGCTAAATAAATCTTTCCTTTCTTAATTTTAGGTGTTTTGTGTTTTGTCACAGCAATTAAGAATAAGTAACCAAGACAGAAGAAAAGGATTTCTTATACTTAGCTCTGTTCATTAGTAATGCTGGAAATATACTAGGGGCTCAACATATGCTTTTAGCATTGAGTTAAATATCAGTTTACTAGAATCATTATGTAAGAAAGAGCAAATACTTGCACATTGCCTCCTAATAAAATCTTCTTGAAAATACCACAGCAGAATTGTGTGCATCAGCTTAATGGAGGCATATTTAGGGGCCCATGTTAGAACACTGCCTCCCCTATGGATTCTGGAGTGTTATGGCACTCAGGGTCATGTTTAGCAAAGCCACATCACACTACAGTCACCTTGCTACAACTTTGCAGACACCAGGCGTGTGTCAGGGGGGGGGGGTGCAAGCAACTGAGTGAAGGGTGCTTGTTTTTTGACTGTTAGAATTAAGTCAAGGGTTATGCCTGGCAGTCTTCTGTGCAGTGCGTTAGTCACTTCTTTATGAAGCCAGGTTTATCTCCATGGTACTCAATGTAGCATCATTCTTACACTATGCACAAAAGTGTGCATCAATTCATTAATATTTAAGATATTGGACTAGTGAATGGTGAGATAGCTCAGAAGACTAAGCACCTGCTTTGGCAAGTGCAGGGACCAGGGTTTGATACCCAATCCTGTATGCCCCACTGGCCCCACACCCAGGGTGTGCTGAGCTGGAGACGGAGTCAGGGCATGGTGGCGCACCTCTATAATCCCAGCGCTTGGGAGGCTGAAAGCAGGAGGATCACTACGAGTCCAAACTGCATAGTGAGACCCTGTACCAAATACATAAAATGAAAAAGAAAATAAAATTAAAATATTGGACTAAGGATAAATAGAAAAACTTGGACATCAAAGGTTTTAAGCATGCTGTTTGAGTCTGAACTAAAATCCAGCTCAAATCCTAATCAAATTTTCCTCATTCCAAATACATAAAAACTCAAAACCAGTACCAATAATATTGATCTATAAAACCCATTACATATTAGATCCCCTCTCTCTCCCTCCCTTCCTTCTTCTCTTTCTCTCTCTCTCTCACTCTCTGTCTCTTTTACTTCATTTAACCATAGCAATCAATTGAATAGATTCATATTTTTGTAAGCATGCTCTGATGAGGAAATTGAAATGGTATATTTAACTAACTAGCCCAAGAGCACACAGATACGAAAAGTAGTACCAACATTTGAACTCAAGAAACCTAGTTCCTGTATCACTTTTAATATTCAATAAGTTACACTGTTAAAGCTGTTTATCAACTACAATATCTTCCAAAGAAAGTTGCCAAGAGTAAACAATAATTTCTCATCGCAGAATTACAAACTCTCATTTGGCTACCTAATATGACCATTCTCTTTTGGCTCTTATGGGTATTCATTCAGTTAACACATTTATTGAACACCTGCTGTTATGGCTTGGGTCTAGATGTCCCCTCCAATGCTCATATGTGTACAGGTAGAGCTTTCCTGAGGTGGCTGGATGTAGGGTATATGGTATTGGGATTAAGGGTGTGTGGTTACTAAATGGGTTTAGCATAGTCCTGAGTGTGAGTAATAAAAGCCCCATCCTGAGTGTGACTGGCACCAATCAGTAGGCTTATAGCCTGGATAGAATAAAAAGAGAGAGAGAAGACAGCTTGCTACTGCTACTGCTTTTTTTTTTTTTTTTTTTTTTTTTTTTTTGTACTGGGGATCAAATGCCTGACCTTGCCCTTGCGAGGCAGGCACTTATTCTGAAGAGCTACACTCCCTGCTGCTGCTGCTTCTCGCTGATTTTTCTGCCTTGTGCTTGCCATACCCTCCACTGCTTCTCCTCTGCATTGCCACCCTGCCTTATAGTCATACCGACTATGAACTGAAACCTCTACAAACTGTGAGCCAGATAAACCTTTCTCCTTTAACTACGGGCATTGTATGGTTTGTCTAGGCAAAGAGAAAAGTACTAACACACCTACGGTGTACAAGTAACCATGCTTAAAATTAAGGATGTAAAGATGACTAAACCAAGACTATAATATACTGGGATAGGCAGGCTTGTGTTCCAGTAAGTGCTACCTTCTTGTACAGAAGCAAAAAAAGAATGAATAATTGTTTCACATAATGAATGATGATGTCACATACTGTATGATAATTTAAGAAAAGAAACACTAACTGGTGATTTCATGACAACATTATAATTATGCTCAAAGAACTTGTACTGTAAAGTCATGTACCTCGGTAGTGTCCCAAATTTTCTGATCAAGAAGATTATGGGGCCAAAGAGGAAAGTGATCAATGACATAGAGTGGGCCTAAGGAGAGTCACATGGGGAGAAGACACTCTCTTAGGCTTTCACAGAAAGCACATTGGCCAAGCAATGGCCATGATTTATCCACATAGCTGCACTGACTAAGGTTCTACAATCTGAGGTACAGGATCTCAGGATAAATCCTGAGGGCATTTCACTGACCTTCTCAGACCAAAAAGCTACAACTCTTGTTGCACAGGTCCTGCTTTACCTTGGTCTTAACCGTCCAGTAGAAAAGTATGAAGACGAAATATATGCAGTAAAGCCATGCTGTTATGTTGAGCTGTGGGGGACTCAGGTCAATAATTTCTGACATTGCCAGTTAAACAGAAGACCCAATGCTATTATGGGCTACTGGACTCTTTTAGAATATTTTGCTGAGTTTACACACCTATAATATTCAATAACGGAACTTAGAAAAAATGGGGTATACCTATGAGTGTCCATTTTGTATCTGTGTATTCAAAGTGGTTAGGATAGATATATAGTTGCATTCTCTTAATGAATAGAATGATTTGTTCTAATGGTGTTTGTAAATAGGATCTCAAGTCCGCATCTTGTACAACAATTAACCACTAAGAAGAATGTATGCAGTGTATTATTTGTTGGAACTGTACTTCTGATTGATTTGAAACTGTCTCATTGCTGTTTATCAATAAAATTTTGAAAGAAAAAAATAATAGAAGACACTGATGAAAAAAAAAAAGAAAATCCATGGGCAAAGTAAATAAATTAATGTAATATAAAAGTACATAGTACAATAAAGTAAATTTTATTCAGTAAAAAAAAATAATTATGCTCAAAAGTTTTTCAGTGAGTGAAAGGCATTTGTATTTTCCTACAGTGCATCTATTTAAGCAAAAAAAGTTTTTTAAAATTGAAGTTGGGGGATTTCCCTTTGTCTCCTGAATTTCAACTGCTGTCATGTAAGCACCTTCCAAACGAAAGTTAAGACATGATACAACATGATGGATTTCACATAAAAATAGCACATCTGAGTGTGATTCACTAATTTCTTCAATGTTATACTTATTCCTAATGTCACTATCAGCTGTGGTGTTTTGGTGACACTTTGCACTATTTCAGTATACATTTTAAATTCTTAATAGATAGGATCTGAAAGTCTCGTAATTCTTAAAATATTTATTTAAATCAATGATTTAAAAAATGGCTGCTGCTTCTGTGACCTGGAAGGGCGCAACTGATGATAGGAGTCTGAGTTTGATTCTTCCCTTTCTCCATTGCCACAGGACTATGTGGCTGGTAAGAGGAGACTGAGTCTCCCTGGTGGGACTTAGAGCTTAGAGACATGTGGGAACAGCAGTGACACAGTATGGCCCTGGCTAAGGTGCACATGATGGACCTGTGGTATTGGAGGTGTGGAGGTAGTGCATGCAACATAGGCAGTGTGAGTCAACAGATCATCTCTAACTTTCCTTTTTATTTTACTTGACTCATCCTTTTCATCTCTTTCATCGACTCTCTTGCTTGACTTTATGATACGTGCATGTAAGGGAACATTGTCTCTTCTCTTTCTAGTTCACTTGAGAACTCCCACGCCTTCTTTTTCAATCCTTCTTCCCTCCTTGGGAAGTTTCCTGCAATTATTCCTGGGAAGAGGTTTTTAATAGCTTTTACTCAATTTCCAGATATCTTTCTGATTCCAATAAATCCATTTGTGAATAGCCAGGCTTTACTTGAGTCTATTGTTATTGCCAACTAAACTACCTTTACTGTACGTGCTATGTCCAGTCTTCCCTCCTATATGGAAACTCTGCATTTGTAAGGAGCCATAGCCATTACCATAGTCCAGTACCCAAGAAATGGGCCTTAAGTCAAATTGATAGCAACTCCTCAGACTTAGTACATTGGGAAAGTAGGTTTTTGGGACAGTATAAAGGCCAAGAACCACCTACATTGAGAGGACAGGGAGGAACAGATACCTCCTAAGAAAACCTTGGCACCACTATCTAACATAACAAATCTATAATAATCAACACAGAAAATAAAACAAAATAGAAAATAGAAAACGACAAGAAGAAAAAGCAAAATGCAATCCTAAGCACCTAGCCCACCCAGGACAAGCCCAGAACACAATAAGATAAAGGAAATCACAGACTAACAAATGAAACTCTCTGAAATAATAGCAGAAGTTACAAAAAAAAAGGGAAGATGCTCTAAAAAATAATCTCGAAGGTGCAAAAAGACTAGCAAAATAAAAAATTAAAGCAAACATGGAAAAACAAATAGTGGAGCTAGGAAAGTGATGGAAATCATGAAGGCCAAACATAGACAAGAAATGAAATCAATGAAACAGATCCAAACAGAAATGCAGGAGGTTAGAAATTCCATTAAAGGTATACACAGCAGACAGAATGCAGACAGGGATAGAATATCAGATCTAGAAGATTGGAAGGTAACTTGCAACCAGGAAAAGAAAGATATCTTGAAAATCACAAGAAACTCCACAAAAATCAATCTAATAGGTATAAGATGAAGCCAAGAAAAACAAAATAAGATTTATTGGAATCAAGAAGAAATCTGGAAACTGGGTAAAAACCATTAAAAACCTCTTCCCAGAAATAATTGCAGAAAACTTCTCAAACACGGAAGCACATAGAACTCTAAATAGACATAGCTAAAATAAATCTATGCCAAGGCATACGTTATGGTTTCTGTATAATTGTCCTCCCAAAGCCTCATGTTGTCTCAAGGGGGCTTCTGCAGTTTATGATTGATTACTGTGGGTGTGGATGCTGCACCTGCCCTGGGACAGGTAGTTTGCATTACAATGTAAGGAGGGAAGAGAAGCCAGCTGCTTGAACTGCTGCTGCTCCCTTGTGCTCTTGCTCTTTGCCGCCACTGTTAAAGTTGCTTTCTGCCATGTGCTGCTCTGCCTTGGACTCAGCTGAATATGGACCGAAACCTTCAGTAACTGTGAGCTAAATAAACCTTTCCTTCCTTCATTTTGGGTGTCAGTATTTGTCCCAGCAAGGAGAGAAGAGTAACTAAGACAGCATATGACAATCAAGAGTCCACAAATTGAGTACAAGAAAAAAAAGATTAAAAGCAGCTAGATGTGGGGGACTCAGGTCAATAATTTCTGACATTGCCAGTTAAACAGAAGACCCAATGCTATTATGGGCTACTGGACTCTTTTAGAATATTTTGCTGAGTTTACACACCTATAATATTCAATAACGGAACTTAGAAAAAATGGGGTATACCGATGAGTGTCCATTTTGTATCTGTGTATTCAAAGTGGTTGGGATAGATATATAGTTGCATTCTCTTAATGAATAGAATGATTTGTTCTAATGGATCTCAAGTCCGCATCTTGTACAGCAATTAACCACTAAGAAGAATATATGCAGTATATTATTTGTTGAAACTGTACTTCCGATTTGATTTGAAACTGTCTCATTGCTATCTGTTTATCAATAAAATTTTGAAAAAAAGGTGCTATTTAATTTTGTTCTTCCATAGCTAATATTTTTATGCATATGCTTTAATGATTTTTTTCTTTACAAGAAGTTTTGGACAATTTTATTTTTGTGCATCTTGGTATGATTTTATTTAAATGTCTTTGCAAAAGGTTCACTTTTCTTGGAAATATGGTATTATAAGTTGAACTAAATTCAGAAATTTTAAATCTTTAAAAAAATGCTTGAAACTATTGTTTGAAGCAAGGTACAATTCCCCTATGATGAATGCTATCACTATGTTTATATAAAATGTACCAATAAAAAAAAAGAAAGCAGCTAGAAAAAAGGAAACATGTCACTGATAACAGAGAGCCCATCAGAAGCACAACAGACTTCTCAACACAAACTGTCAAATCAAGGAGTGCTTGGAGTAAGGTATTTCAATCCCTAAAGGAAAACAATTTTCAACCCAGATTAACATACCTCACAAAACTATCTTTCAGGAGCTGGACTAAAGTGCCTGCTTAGGCAGTGCGCAGGGACCAGAATTTGATGTCCGGGATGCCGTGCTGGCCCCACCCCCAGGGCTTGCTGAGATGGCTATTGAGACTAGGTGTGGTGGCATGCGCCTGTAATACCAGCGCTTGGGAGGCTGAAAACAGGAGGATCACTATGAGTCTAATCTGTGCAGTGAGACCCTGTAGACCCTATACTAAATACATAAAAAAAAGACATCTTTTTTTTTTTTTTTTTTGGTGGAACTGGGCATTGAACTCAGGCCCTTGCACTTGCCAGGCAAGGGCTTATTCTATTGAGTTGTCTCCATGGCCCAGCTAAGAAAACTGTCTTTCAAAATTAATAGAAAAATATTTCCATGCAAAATAACAACTGAAGACACTTATGACCACAAACCAGTTCTACAGAATTCTCTGAAGAATACATCAGGAAGAGAAAATGAAGACCACAAATGCACAAATACCAATAGAAAGAGGCCAGTAGACAGGGCAAGCAATTGACAGAAAGAATAACAGGGAATGAACAACAAGAAAACAACATGAAAAAAGCCAATACATATCAGTTGTAACCGTCACTGTAAATGACCTCAACTCACCAGTCAAAAGAAAGACTGGAAGAATGGCTCTATAAGCAAGATCCCAACAATATGCTGCATTGAAGAAACATATCTAACCCAAAGAATGGAAAACAATTCTCAGTGAGAAAATCAGGGACAGCTATTCCATTTGCAGCCAATGCAAACTTTAAGATAAAAATGGTCAAAAGAGATAAAGAAGATTGTTACATACTTGTTAAGGGAAAATTCCAGGAAGAGATAATCATCATGAATATTTATGCATCAAACACAGGTTAACGCAACTATATTACACAAATATTAACATACATGAAGAGCTAAATAAGAATGAACACAATTGTAGTGGGGGGCATTAATACCACATTCTCACAAATGGATTGACCAACTAGAAAATAAAGTTGACAGACAAATATTAGAATTAAACCACTCCTGTGCACAAATGGACTTGGTAGATGTCCACAGAGTGTTCCACCCCAAAACATCAGAATACACATTTTACTCAGCTGCACATGGGACATTCTCCAAAACACACCATGTATTAGCTCACAAAATATGTCTAAGCAAATGTAGAACTGAAATCATCCCACGTATTCTATCTGACCATAGTACAGTGAAATTGGAAATCAATGATAAAGGAAATTATAAACACTATGTAAACACGTGGAAATTAAGCAGCACCTCTCTGAACAACCAGTGGGTCACAGAGGAAATTAAAGACAATATTAAACTGCATATACAATTAAATGATAATGCTGACGCAACACACTGAAGCTTATGGGATGCAATGAAAGCAATTCTACAAGGTAAATTTATAACAGTGAACTCGCACATCAGGAAACCAGAATGAACTCAAATAATCAACCTAATCTTGATCCTCAAATTTCTAGAAAAAGAAATACAAATCAAAGCCAAAGCTCATATGAGGGAAAAAAATTACAAAGATAAAAGCAGACATTAATGCAACAGAGACTAAGAAAATAATATAAGAATCAATAAATCCAAAAGTTGACTGTTGAGATGAGGAAATTACTTTGGATTAATCTGAGTGCCCCAGTGCAATCCTGAGAGTTTTTATAAAGATTTATCAGAGGGCAGCAGAAGGGTCAGAGTCAGGAAATATGACAACAGAAGTGGGTTGGGGCAGAGAGACAGACTGAAAGACTTTGCTTTGCTGGGCAGAAGCCATGGAATACAGCTGGCCTCTGGAGGTGATAGATGAGAGCACCAGTCCTGCCCTGGAGCCTTCTGAGGAATGCAGCTCTCCTGGCCCATTTCAGGACTGTTGACCTCCAGAATTGTAAGGAAAGAGATTTGTTGTTTTGTGAGCATTTAAGTTGGTTCTTGCAAAGAATTTATAAAATTAATAGACATTTAGCGAACGCCACCAAAAAGGGAAAAGAAGAAACACAAATTCAAACAATTAGAAATAAAAGGGGGAAAATCACAATGTTTCACACAGAAATCCAGAAGATCATCAAAACCTACTGTGAAAACCTATATTCTAATACGCTGACCACCACTGAGTAAGTGAACAGATTCCTAGACACAGCTGAATTGCCAAAACTAAACCAAAAATGCACAAAAATTCTAAAAAACCCACTATCAGCCAATGAAATTGAAAATGCAATGAAAAATTTACCAGTAAAGAAAAGCCCAGGCTTCTCATTGTTCAATTCCACAAGAAATTTAGACAACTAATGCAGCTAATGCTGAAACTATTTGAAGAAATTCAAAGGGAGAAGTCCTTCCAAAAGCATTACTAGAAGCAAGTATTACCCCAAAACATGATAAGAATGCAACAGAAAGGAGAATATTGGCCAATGGCCCTAATGAATATAGATGCAAAAATCCTTGTACTGGTTGATATATTCTGTCAACTTGAGCAGTTTAGAAGTTTAAATGATTCAGCAGAGAGCCAGGATTCTTAGTTTGTAAACATCCTCATCCTGTGCAAGAGGAGGGCATAGACATTGTGTGAGTTCTATACTCCCAGCCCCAGGGTAGCTTGTTTACAATATAAGGAGGGGAGAGAGCCTTGCTAGAAGCCGAGGCTGCTTCCCTTCCCTTTGCTCGTCACTATTTTATGCACTTCACTATTGTCACTAGAAATGATGAAGAGTAACTGAGACAATCCTTAATAAGATTCTGGCAAACTGAATGTTATAAATCAAGAAGATTATACATCACGATGAAGTAGGATTCATTGCAGGCATGCAGGAATGGTTCAGCATACATAAATCAATATATGTTGTCTTGGTTACTTTTCTCACTGCTGGGACAAAGAGCTAACACCCAAAATTAAGCAAGTTTATTTAGCTCACACAGTTTGTGGAGGTTTCATTCATACTCAGCCAGATCCAAGGCAGACTGGCACATGGCAGAGGGTAGCAGTTCATGGCAGTGGAAAACAGCAAAACAGCAAGAGCAAAAGGGAGGAGTAGTGGCAACAATGGTAACAGAGAGCAAGTCTGTTTCCCTTATGCTACATTCAGGCTATCTGTCCCAGCCAGGTGTAGTGCTCACACCCATGATTCCAGCAGCACTCACATTACATTCATAATCCAAGCACTGGATTATGAATTAATCACAAAGTTTAGAAGTCTGCCCCATGTCTGCATAAGGCTTTAAAGGAACAACTAGAATCCAACCATCACATTCCACCGCTGGGCCCCCAAAGACTCATGTACATCCTTTTATGCATTTAGCCCATCTCTAAGAATTTCAAATTCCTGACAGTTTCAGCATTGCTGAAAAGTCCAAGTCCAAAGTCCCCTCCAAGATGTAAGGAAAATTCTTAGCTATAAGCCCTTGTACAAATGAAAAGTTATACACTTCCAACATTCAGTGGCACAAGATAAACATTACCATTCCAAAAGGTATGCACAGCAAGATACCAAGCATTGGGACAAAAGCAAATTCAAAATCCAGACAGGCAAACATTAAGTCCTGCAGCTCCTGGAGAAACATCTGAAGCAATCTGTGGCAAATTGTGAGCTCCATGTGGCTCTGCCCCTATGGCACTCTTGATGGTAGCTTTATGGCTTCTCTCTTAGGCCGGCTTTGCTCCCTCCTTGATATTTCCCTTAGATGATCCACATTCCTAGCTTTTCCAAACTTCTGGGGTTTCCACTGCACATTAAGCTTCTTGCTCTCTGCTTCACACACTGTCCTCTCAGGTGGCCCCTTCTGAAGTCAAGGTGGAAGCCTTCTTAATCTTAGAACTCTTGCATTCTGTCTGCACCTAAAACCAATGCCACATGGATTATGCCAAGGTCTGTTGCTAACTTGAGCAGTAGCCAGGCTTTCTTTTCTGTTGGCTGTAGGTTGAGTGCCTGTATTGTTGACCACTTTGAACCTGATTCTGAGGAACAAATTCCCTAACCTGCCATCATTCTGGAACCTGATGTGGCCACTCTCTCCATTCTGGAACATGGTGCTCTATGGATTTTCTGAAAGACAAAATCCTCACGCTGGCAATTCTGAGGCTGCAAAGGGCAGAGACCTGCAGCCTCATGTGATGCCCTCAGGCCATCCTTTCCATTTTCTTGTTCCTTCCTGGCAATGGAGATCCTCTCAGCTCTGTCTTTGTATTCCATGGCTTTATTGGAGCTTCCTTTCTGGCCAAACTCACATTTTAAATCATTCTGCTGGGTTCGTTGTTCTTGATTCTCAACATAAATCCAAATAAAAGCCTCATAAAATAGCCATGCCACTGCTTCAACATTTGACTGCTTTGAAATTTCTTTTGCCAAATTAATCAGTCCTCCATATTTAATCTCAGTCTCAGGCAAATTCTCTGGACACAAGCAAAATGCAGACAAACTTCCTGTCAGGCAATAACACACATTATCTTGGTCCAACAACTAGTGCAGTCTTTTTTCCCAGCAGAAACCTCCCCAGCCTGGTCTTTACAGGCAGAATGTCTATCAGCCTTCTGGTCTTCTGAGCTCTGACCAGAATCTCCCACAGAGAACAGCCAAAGCTGTTCCAGTGCTTCTCTTATCGGTGACATCTCCAGACCCTTTCTAGCTCTTCCCATAAGCCATTTCCAAAAGCTTATAATTCACATGGTCAGGTTTAGCCATAACAATGACCCTACTTCTCTGGTACCAAATTCTGTCCCAGTTACTTTCTCATTGCTGGGACAAAGTACTCAACACCTAAAATTAAGGAAGGAAAGGTTTATTTAGCTCACAGTTTGTGGAGGTTTCAGTCCAGCTGGGTCCAATGGAGACTGGCATGTAGCAGAGGGCAGCATTTCATTGTGGTGACAAAGAATAGAGAGAGCTAAGGGGGTGACAACAGTTCAGGTAACTAGCTAGCTTCTCTCCCCTCCTTACATTGTAATGCAAGTTACCTCCCCCAGGGCCAGGGGATAGCATTCACACCTGTAATCCCAGCATTGGATCATGAGTTAATCACAAATTCTAGAAGTCTGTCCCATGAATTCATGAGGCTTTGGGTGTACAGCTAGACACAAATCATAACAAATGTTACATACCATATTAACAGAACCAAAGTCAAAAAACACATGATCATCTAATAGCTGCAGAAGAAGCATTTGATAAGGTCCATACCCATTTATGAAAAAATGTCCTACAGAAAATTGGAATAGATGGCTTTACCTCAATCTTATAAAAGGAATCTATATCAAATCAATAGCTAACATCATATTAAATGATGAAAACTTAAAACCTTCCATTCTAAAATCACGAACAAGACAAAGTTGTCCACTATCACTACTCCCATTCAATACAGTTCTATAAACATTATCCAGAGCAATTAGAAAAGAAAAAAAAAACAGGAACAAGGACAGGGAAGAATGAAGTTAAATTATAATTATTTGAAGATGACATGACAATCTATATAGAAGATCCCAAAAGCTCTACCAAAGACTTCTAGATCTAATAACTAAATTCAGAAGCATAGGTGGACAAAAAAAGAACACTCAAAAACAACACACAACAAACTGAGAGATAAATTAAGCAAACAACCTTCATGATAACATCCAAAAAAATGAAATATTTAGGGATCAATAAATGTAAAAGATCTGTATGATGAGAATTACAATACTCTAAAAGAGGAGATCAAAGAAGTATTCAGAAATGGAAAGATATCTATTGCTCATGGAATAGGAAGAACCAACATAGTAAAAATGGCTATACTCCCTAAAACTTCTATACATATTGTTTGTGTCTACTTGTTTCCCCAAAGCCTCATGCAGTTATTGGGGCAGGCTTCTACAGTGTGTGATTAATTCATGATACAATTCTGGGATTCTGGGTGTGAATGCTATACCCATCCCAGGGTGGATAGCTTGAACACAGTAGAAAGAAGGGAAAGAGCCTTGCTAGCTGCTGCTCCTCTCTTTGCTCTTTCCATTTTTTGGCTGCCATGAACTGCCGCCCCCTGCCATGTGCCACTCTGCTTTGGAGCCAGCCATGTATGGACTGAAACTTCCACAAACTGTGAGCTAAATTCACCTTTCCTTCCTTAATTTTGTCTCAGGTATTTTTGTCCCAGCAATGAGAGAAAAGTAACTAAGACAACATATTTAATGCAATTCCAATCAAAACACCATTAGCACATACCTCACAGAGCTTAAGAAGACACTCCTAGACTTCATTTGGAAACAGAAGAGAAAATTTCAAAAGAAATTCTGGACAACAAAAGCATGTCAGGAAGTATCACAATCCTTGACCTGAAATTGTACCACAAAGCTACTGTGATGAGATCAGCATGATCTTAGGAAACAACAACAACAACAACAACAACAAAAAAAATAGGCCTAAGGATCTGTGGAATAGACTAGAAGATTCAGGTACAACCACAAACACACTGAGGCATCTGATCCTTGACAAAGGGGCCACGCTTGTTCACTGGAAGAAAGAAAACATCTTTCAAAAGTGGTGCTGGGAAAACTGGCTTTATATATGCTGATGACTAAAACTAGACCTGTGCCTATCATCATGCAGTAAATTAAAGTCAAAATGCATCTATGATCTAAATATTAAAATAGAAACACTAGGTTTACTCAAAGAGAATAGGTAGAAATCTCAATGATATAGGTATAAGCAAAGACTTTGTGAACAACACCCAGACTACAAAGGAAGTGGTACAAACAATCAACAAATGGGATTCCACCTTATTCAAAAGCTTTTGCACAACAAAATAATCATCAACAGAGTGAAAAGACAATCCACAGAATATAAAAAAGTATAGCAAATTGTTCCTCAGACAAAAGACTTCTTTCTAGACAATATAAAGAACTGAAATAAATCAGATCCCCCAAATTCAAAGACTCAAAGAAAAAATGGTCATCTGAGTTAAGTATATACTTCTCAGATGAAGAAATACTAATGCTAATAAATGCCTGAAAAAATATTCAATATCATTGGTTATACCTGAGATGAAAACTAAAATAACACTGAGATTCCATTTCACCCCAGAAAAAACAGTTATCATCAAGCAATCAACCAGTAACAAATGCTGGCAGGGCTGTGGGGGGAAAGGAACATTTTTGCACTGTTGGTGGGAGTGTATACTGGTTCAAGCACTGTGGAAATCAGTGTGGAAATTCCTTAAAAGAATTAGGTTTGAAGATCCCATTCAAGCCAGCTCTTCCTCTTCAGGCTATTTCCAGAGGAGAATCAGAAACATCAAATCACAGTAATGTCCATGCCCCCAAGTGCATAACAGCACAACTTATAGTAGCTACATCTTAGAAACAGGCCAAATGCCCATCAACTGAGGAATGGATCCAAAAGTTGTATTTTCTTTAGATAAAAGACTACTACTTAGCCACAAAAAAAGGATAAAGTTGAGACTTTTTTTTTTAGTACCAGCATTTTATTTATTTTTATTTATTTATTTATTTTTAGTACAGGGGATTGAATTCAGGACCCTGCACTTGCCAGGCAGGCACATGTGCTGCTGAGCTAACTCCCCAGCCCTTAAAGTTGAGACTTTTATAGGTAACTGGATGCAACTTGAGATCATTCTTATAAGTGAAATAAATCAGGCCCACATATGTAAACATTGTGTTGTCTCAAAAGTGTGATAAACTGAATAAGTAAGATTGAAAATGTACAATATATATTGTAAATTGGGAAGAAACTGTTCAAAAGTAAAGACAAATTATGATGTGGGAAATAAAACTAAAGAAAAAGAAAAAAATATATGAAAAGATAGTTAACATATTTATATAGCTAGTTTCTCTTAGTTTATTGAAAAGAAAGTTGTGTGCTAACATTGATTGGACAAAATATAATGCTATATTTTGTACACTGGATAACTATTATGTTTTTTCCACCTCAAACTGCCCAAATCTGTTTTATGCTTGCATTTACTACACACATTGGTCTGATGTGGCCACAGTCACAGTCCTCAGAAGCCACAGTTGGTCGGCACACACTGCAGGGCCCATCCACAAGAGCACATGACACCATGAAGACAGAGAGGTTCTAAGGTCAGGCCTGGCCAAATCAGTGACCTCTGGGAACCCCATCAGGCACCCGCTAACCCCGGAGATTCCTTGAGACAAACCGGGGAATAAAAGCCAGGTAAGATAAAAAGCAGGACAGTAAAAATTTGCCTGAGGGAGCTGGATGAAGGGAAATATATATAAATGACAGTCCCAGAAGAAGAAGCTGCCTACAGCTGCACTGAGCAAGTGGATGCCAAGATGCTTGAAGTCTAGGAAAGTTAATGTCAGCTTCCTTTCCACTTCGCTTTCAGATAATTCCTATATTATTAGATTTGTTATATGCCTTGAAAGGACCATTACTTCTTGAAAGGCAAGGATTATGTTTAATTTATCTTCATATGTGATGAAGTGCTTGACTCTTAAGATGAACCAAAAATACATTAGTTGAGGCTGAAGCTCAGCAATACACTATCAGTAAATAGACAATGAACCAATGACTGACTGCATGGATGGCTAAGATGTAATACTAAATCTCTCTTCTCAGGGGCTGGTAACAGTTCAATCTCTATAGGATGCTTGAGATTTAATAAGGACCAGAGTTTGAAAGTTAAAGAAATAAAATCCCAGTAACAAACATAAAGACCCATTCTGTCAGTTGGAGATGTGACCCCTCGTTCATTTGGTGGCTTGTCAGGGGGGAGGAAGAATTTGAACAGGATCTCAGTAGCTCCTGACTGCAGCGCACATATATTTAATCTTTTCAATAACTGACACAGGAAATTTTAACAAAATAAACAAATATACAGTGCTTGAAGGTGAACTCCACAGCAAAGCCATTTCTGTCCCTAATTCTGCATTCACAAAGTGTGCTCAATCCAGAGTGACAATTTAGTAGCACAGATCTAAAATTCCCATCAAAATTAGACCTGCACGTGTAAACATCATATTGTGTTCATAGTGTAAGAATCTGAGAGAGTAAATAAAATCTGAAAGGTGTAAGAAACTTCTCAAAACAAAAGAACAATTGGATGAGATAAAGGAAAAAAAGAAGAGAAAAAACATGCATGGCTATACATAGGATAGGATGATTCTACTAGTAACTTCTGTTTGTTTATTAAAGGGAGTAGTTAATTCTTACAATTTTTATTTTGGTCAGTTTCACAAGCTTATGTATGGTACGTTGAGCAACTACTTTGAAGACAACAACGTGCAAAGTAATAATCATTGAGAAATTTCTATCATCATGCTATTTGAAATTCTGTGTTGTTTCTTGTCTTATTTTTTCATTCTCTTAAAAAAATTAAAAACTAAAAACTAAACAAAATGAAAATTCCCAGCAGTGGCAAAGGGAATAAAACAATGCTCTTTCACAAACAACAACCCTGCATGGGACATGTAATGTACACAGTACGAAAGGCTGTGAAACAGCTCTCCTGAAGATGGCTATACCCCAGCCTCGGGGACTGTATGTTACCCTACATGGCAAAAGATACTTTACAGCTGTGATTAAGGCTCTTGAGATGGGGAGATTATCCTGGATTAATCTGGGTACTCCAGGGCAATCCTGAGAGTTTTTATAAAGATTTATCAGAGGGCAGCAGAAGGGTCAGAGTCAGGAAATATGACAACAGAAGTGGGTTGGGGCAGAGAGACAGACTGAAAGACTTTGCTTTGCTGGGCAGGAGCCATGGAATACAGCTGGCCTCTGGAGGCCGTGAATGAGAGCACCACTCTTGCCCTGGAGCCTTCTGAGGAATTCTGCTCTCCTGGTCCATTTCAGGACTGTTGACCTCCAGAATTGTAAGAAAAGAGATTTGTTGTTTTGTGAGCATTTAAGTTGGTGAGCATGTGTTACAGCAGCAACAAAGCCCAAAAACATATACATTATATATTAAATACCTATCTATTTTTATAGTTAAATAATAGATTTAAAATTCAGATTAGTCACAACTCACATTTATATTACCCCTTTCAAGGAAATGAACTCCACAGACATCAAAGGCGTTATGTTACTTTGCAGACTTAAAAGCTGTCTGCTAGCTACCCACTATCATCTTTTTTCAAGTTAACAATGGAGGTTAGTTTCGAAGAACAAGATTCAAGTGAAATTTGATGTTAGTGACAGACTCTAAGAAGGAAGAGGATACAGAAATGAGAGGGAATCCAGCTCCAGTCTAGCCATGGACCAACACCAGTATAGTTTACGTTTGGAAGCCCTAAGCCCAGCCAGTGCTGGGCACCTAACCCCAGCGTCTTCACTATCTGGCGAGGCCGTCTATTTTTAGTAAGTGGTGGAACTAGAAGCTACACTGCAGCTACTAGAGCTTCCTTGTGTAGACTGTCAAGGAGCTGCCATCCCACTGCCAGTACATTCACTTTAAGAACATTATGCGCTGGTTTTCTTTATCCTGACCATGTCTGGCTGCATAATCAAAAGCATTTCTAAATGACTGTCAGTATGAAGGCACCTGTGCCTTAATCCCTGCTCTTCCCCCTTCCTATCCACTTTCCATACACTGTGTCGCCTTCTACTTCTGGGTTGTCACGAGCTACATCTGGGCCTCTGTTCTCAAATCTTGTGAAGCCAACACACAGATCACCTTCTGCCCATGAACAGGCCCATATGTTCTGTCTTTAGCCTGCACGCACAAATGACCTGCTCCAAGCTCCGGACTGTTAAGGTAAACTGAAAGAACCACCCATAGCCAGGAATGACAGCCCAGGGTCTTTGTGTGACTGTCCGGCCTCACACTTCAACAGTATGTGTTACCTCTACCGAAACCAGAATAGGGTAATTAAACTAATGGACCTACTAAAGAGGTAATATCCTTTATAGATCAAATAGTTCATAGAACTTTTTAAAGATTTATTTTTAAGTGACAAAAACATGAAAATTATATATGCTAATGGAATATTGGGTCATGTTTTGATACATGTATATACTTTATAATCATTAAGTTGGGTTAAACATATCTCTCTCCTTAAACATTTTAGGGTGAAAACTTTGAAAGTTCTTTTATCTACTTTTCTGCAATGCACAGTACATTACTGTAATTCAGTCACTCTGCTGCTCAATAGTATGTCAGAAATTTTTACTCTTACCTGTTTCTTCATACTTGCTAACTAGCTTTCCCCAACCCTTTTTATATCCTTTCTTTAAAATTCAAAATGAGAACGACAGATCCATGTTGATTTTCATTATGCATGTTGTAAACGCTGTAATCACTAAGAGCCAACAAACATCTCATTTGTCTCTAAATCATGATTTGATATTTAAAGTTACAGTATCAAGGGCCGGCGAGATAGCTCAGTTGACTAAGTGCCTCTTCAACAAGTGCCAGAACCATGGTTTGATCCACAGTCCAGCACGCTGGCCCCGCCCCCAGGGTCCTCTGGGCCAGCAACTGAGTCTGGGCATGTTGGCGCATGCCTGTAATCTCAGCACTGGGGTGGCTGAAAATAGGAAGATCACTACTAGTGGAGGTGCATAGTGATACCCTGTGCCAAATATATAAAATGGAAAAAAAAATAAAGTTACAGTATCAAATAGTCATTATACAGTTAATAATTCTAAACATAGGTATCTTTAATTGTTCAATTCTTGGCATAAGCAATACTTGATAAATGAAAAGGCATGTGAAGACAAAAGGGGGTTGTAGTTTACTTTGCAAAGACATCCTCTATGCCCGTGGGGTGAACGTACAGCACGTGTGCTGCAGCGTGCTGTTTGTATCATTGAAAGCTCTAAAACGTTCACCATCACTGCTCTGTGCCATTAAAATAAAAACTATCACACACAGCATTCTATAGGGAACGGTTTGATCAGTTTTTTAAAGTAACTACGCATAAAGAAAACTGCAGAAACAATTGCCATCTTCCAAATCAAATTAAACAAGGAAGTTTAGGTAAAAATGTGTTTTAAATTATAGTCAAATGAACCGTAGGCATTGTTTTTAGTATGTGAAAGTCCTTCAGCATTTTCGAAAAGCCTGATTTTTAAAGATCCTCTAGCACAACAATCAGCTGGGCCTTTAATGTGTAGTTCCAACCCAGGAACATTTCTGCAATGAAGCTCAAGGTCTTTGCCTTTAATTCGGACTGAATGAAATCCTGCTGACCTACTTCTGGACTCACCAGAAAGAACATGGCTGCAGCCCTTTCCTCTTTAATTATTATATTACTAATCAGTTGCTATGTAACAAATGGCTCCCAGGCTGAGTGGTTCACAGCAGCAAGCAGCAGCATTTATTATTCAGCAGTCCCTGGAAGTCAGGAGTGCCACTGCAGCTGGGCGAGGTGCTCTGAACACACTGTGCAGGCAGAGCTACAGCTTCTACAGATCACTTGCCGAGCAGGGGTATGCATCTTTTGCTGTGTGAACTACCCTTTGGGGCAGCCTAAATGTCCTTACAAAATGGCAGGTGGCTTTTTCCAGAACAAGTAATTTCCAGGAAAGCAAGGCAGAAGCCCTGGTCACTTGTGGCTGAGCCTTGGAAGTCAGCATCCTTTCCTACTGGTGATGCAGATCAGCTTGGTTCATTGTGTGAGGGAACTGCACTGTGGGGTGCACACCAGGAAGCAGGGATGTCTGAGGCCCAGGCTTGGTATTTGAGCATGGAATGCCGAAAGTCTGATGACCCCAGTGTAGGAGTCTGCTCCGGCTGTTGTAACAGGGCACCATAGACTGGGTAGTTTAAACAACAGCGTTTTTTCTGTCATAGTACCAAGGGTGGATGTTTGAGATCAAGATGTAGGCCATCCTGGGAGGACCCCCTCTTCATCTTGGGTATGGCTGTCCTCTCCCTATGTCTACAGGAGGTCTTTCTCTTGTGCATGCCTGTGTCCTAATCTTCTGCTCTGTATAAGGACAGCAGGCATTCTGTATTAGGGCCTACCTCGTGTCCATATTTTAAGTTCATTATATCTGTAAAGGTCTTGTTTCCAGTACAAGCACATTCTGAGGTGCTGCCTGAGAGTTCAACACATGAACTAGGAAAGGATACAATTCAGGCCGTAACATCTGATAGCGACCTTCTTCACAATAGAGTTCCTTTGTTCTTGGACTTGGGTTCCAACTACCTATGCAGGAATTGCATGTAACCTGTTCACAAATCCTGAACAGGTAACTATTTCATATTTACCTATATGCATGTCACAGGTTTCTAAGAGAAGGTTCTGAAGTCAGGGCTAGCTTCACATTCCTTCATGGATGTGGCTCTCTATGTGTGCTCTTGCCCTGGCCAGGGCTCCAACCTAACCTACCCTATTTCACCAGCTCCACTCCAGCCCCGTCTACTCGTCCAGTATGCCCAGCTTGGCACCTGAAGGACTTCTGACTGATCTAACAGCTCCCCTCTCTCTTGCTCTCTCTGGGTTGTACTTCCAGGGTACCTCAATACATGGGTTCCCTCCTTTATTCAGGACTCAGTGCAGACTCCATGACCTACTCTGTTTGAACCTTCTTCCTCCTCCTCCCCAGCCATTCTCCAATCCTTCAACATGACCCACTTCTCATGTGATTTTTTAACTCATTATTATCTGTCTTCCATCTTAGACTGGGAGATCTGCTATCACAGAGGGTTTATTCTATGCAGGATATAACCCCAGTGCCACAATGCATAGTACCGAATATATTTATTTGTTGAATAAATGACTATATCAATTACATTAATTTGGGCATTCAGGCAGCAGATGGACTAGTGCAAGAGGAATAAAGGTCTACATTTTATGGCTTATTTCTTCCATGGTTTCTGATCACTAATAGGATACATTTGTTGCTCTGAGGATATAATTTCAGTAAATTGCTTTAATTGCATTGGAAATTGCCAGTTAAGGGTTTGTTTTCCTTCAAATAGGACTCTGAGATTCAGATATTACGTCTTCAGTGTTTAACAGTGAAATACCCAAATGGGTCCAATCTGGGTGTTTCCCGGAAATTCTCAGTGTTGAAACATTCAAGTTCCTGGTTTTGCAGAGTTTTCTGTTGAGGCGTGCTGCTTCTGTACCTTTTCTAAAATTAATTCATGAAGGTGGAAAATAATTCTTTACTCTGATACATTACATGCACCTGGGATCAAGCTTACAAAACGCTTCATATCTTCCTTTCTTTTTTGTTGTGTATTAGTTTTTTTATGGAAAAACAAAATAAACAAGCAACAACAACAACAAAAAAAAAAAACTTGTGGGTCTATAAAGTAATTCAATTTAAGGCAACATTACAAACTCAATTTCAAGACATAAGTTCGTGATCAAATCAGGCCATGATTTTTTTTTTTTATTTTGTGAAATTCTTAGTTAAATGCAGTCATCTCTCTTCTCTATCACTCCAGACCACACCCCTCAAGTCTCACTGCTCTGAACTGAGCCTTTTTGTCTTCATCCTCCTGAGTTAGGATGTCCCATTATGGAATTCTATAGTTAAAAACTATCAATATAAAATTTAAAATTCCATTTTTTATGTATTTAGTACAGGGTCCACAAGGTCTCACTACACAGATCAGACTCATGGTGATCCTCCTGGTTTCAGCCTCCCAAGTGCTGGGATTACAGGTATGCACCACCATGCCCAGTCTTAAAATCACATTGTTATCCTTCAAGGACCATTACACATTCAAGAGGCATTTTAAATCTCATGTTTCTCTAACTGGTAGAAATTTAAACAGTGAGACCATGTGAAGATTTCCCAGAAAATGTAGAGGTTCTTTTAGGGATAAAAGAGATCTCCTTGGTGCTTCTCAGATCCCCTCACACAACTGTGTATTCCATTAGTAGGAGATAATCCAGTTTTCTCCCCTAGTATGCCCCATGATTATTGGTGTTACTTTTGAACAACACTCTTAAAAAATCACTAGCCTTGAAACCAGGCATGGTGGTGCATACCTGTAACCCCAGCACTGAGGGAAGCTAAGACAGGAGGATCATTATGAGTCCAAGCTGCATAGCAAGACTCGGATTCAAATAAATACATTTTTTAAAAAATTACCAGCCTTTGTCCTAAGGGGCTTTGATGTGGCCTTCTACCAACTGAACCTGTTATCTATCACCAAAAGATAGTATGATTCCAAATATTTCATTTTAGGAACCCAAATGTGAAATGTTTAATTTTCTCTGCAGCCAAATGTAACTGCCTTAGTCCATTATTGGTATGCTTTGAAAACTTTCTCACATTATTCTTACAATTTAAATATTTTAGACCACTTCTGAATTCTTCAAGATTAAGTTACACAGTACAGTTTAGTATTCTACAGAAAAATATACTGCCACATTTATCCATGAATTTATCACTCAAAGCTATCAAATTAATATTTTAAAAACAGTAAAATTCACTAAAACTATCAGCAAAATTTTCATCTAAAACTGCCTTTCTATATCAAGATTTATGAGTTCAAAGCAGGAATTACATTAGTAATTTTTGGCTGTTTCTTTTGATACGATCTTGAAATATAACCCAATGATAAACTTGACATACAGTTCATTCCTTTGGATGATAACACACTACGCACATGTAAGAAAAGCTAATTTATTGACAGTTGTCTCTTCCATTAAATAAAACACAGGCAAAGAAATCATACTTATACACACTTTATCAATTTCAACTTCTTAACTAAAGGGTCGGCCAAATAGCTCAGTGGATTAAAGCACCTGCAAGCAGGCACAAGGGCGGGGGGTTCAATCCCCGGGCCTGCCATGCCAACTCCGACCCCCACCCCTGGGGTATGCTGAGGCAGAAATTGAGACTGAGCGAGGTGACACATGCCTGTAATCCCAGCTCTTGGAGGCTGTAAACAGGCAGATCACTAAGACCCTGATCTAGTAGTGAGACCCTGAACACCATGTAGACCCTTCCCTAAAATACAGAAAAAAAAGTTCTTAATCAAATAAAATACTAAAATTGTGCACTGAAACTAACTCATATTATGATAATCTAGTAAATTAGATCTTTCAAAGACTAGTTTGTATATTTGCATCTTTTAATAAAGCAAAGCATTTCATTATATTTAGAAAATAGCATTAATTGGGACAGTGTGTACAATTTATTCATAACATTTTCTGCAGAAACATTTTATTTGCTTGAAAAGTTTCATTCTTTTGTCAAGGATTAACTTAGCAGACCTTTATAGCATCTAAATATGGCTCCAAAAGATGATTTTATGCATCTTAAAATTCTTCACTTAGATGTGAAGATTCTTTCCCCTATGGAACTAGACACTTAGCACTTTTTGTACCTGTGCCAGATATGTTATTGAAATTATATTTTATAGAGGTAAGACATTTTTCTTCTTCACTACTGAACAAATGTTTTGGTTCTTTGGGGCAAATTGTACATATTGTTGTAATCTTCAAAACACCCATCAGGAAAAGAGAGATGGAGTAAATTACAAGTTCCTGGAGGGCAGAACTGTGTTAGATTCATTTTTATCTATGGTGATCTACTTACCCTAGTGAACATCAGACAATTCTCACTCCATGAGGGAAACAATAAATGTACTGTACCGTCAGCCATGAGCCTTAGTCCGCATTATTACCTTAAGGCTTTCCTTAGTCTGGCCTCGTTTATCCAAGCCTGTGTTTGGCTCTAAACTGTTCTCTTTTTTTATTGAGACAAATAGCAATGAGACATTTTCAAAACTGATTAATATTACAGTTTCAATAATTAAAACATTGTACATTGTTATCTTCTTAGTGGTTATCCATAGAATCTAAACTGTTGTTTTTCGGGAACAGTTTTAGAAGAAAGGGAGTTTGTGAGGCAAAGAAATATGAACATTTTTGGGGAAATCAAACAAAACAGAAAAATCTGTTGTCTACACACTTTACTATTAGTCTGCCAAAAAGAATTCATAGAGTAGTATCTAGGTCATGACAAGGGTGAAATTTTAATTGAACTGTTTGACTCCCAATGGGAAGCCAAAGTTTCTGCGCTGAATATTTCCTATCAGATAGATTTTGATTTTTAATCATGGTTATCATGAGACCTTTTATGAACATTGTGCCCTTTCTTTCCAGTGGTAGAAGAAGGTTTTAAAGTGCTCTAAATTACTTGTCTTCTAAGAGATATCCAAATAAAGGAAAATACTCAGAATTATCACTTAGTTATAAGGTTCCCCAAAGTGCCATCCATTGCTTTGTCTAAATGCAGCCTCCTTCAAACAGACCTTGAACCACAGGTGACCACACACTCATCTGCTCTGCTGTTTTACACTTTTAAATTTCAAGTCTTCCCAGCGCTTGGAAGGCTGAAACCAGGAGGATCACTAGGAGTCCTATCTACATAGTGAGACCCTGTAGATCTTGTACTAAATACATAAAATAATAATAAAAAATAAATTTCAAGTCTTCTCCAGAACTCTGACAAAGCAACCAGTGTTTCTTCCTTTTGCCCTTGTTAACTCTTTTTTGCTATACAAAGGCAACCAAAACTATGACAACTTCATATTTTAAAAATTTATTAGAGTGAAAGATACATTGCCAAGAATGATGGCGTGAGCGTGTTTGAAGTAAGGGGTAATATTTTCAGGAAGATTAATGGCGATGTGTTTTAAAATTTAAACATTTGCCATGTATTTTGATCACTCCTCATTAAGCAAATGTTTGCAGCTTTCTGACAAATAAAAATATTATGGTGTGTCCTTGTCTGCCTTATTCACTGGCTCTGCCACTGTGAGACTGCTGGCTCTTCCCCAAAGTTAAAAAGATCACAAATTGATTAAAGACATGAGTCAAGTGTGACAGCACAACTGAAAACCCTCGAAAAAGAGGATTTCTGGAACCTCTTCAGAGAATGGCAAGTGTATTTAAGGGAAGGGGACTATTCTGAGAGGAGTTAATTGCAATGTAGCATTTACTGCAATCATTTGGTTTTGTTTTTCTTAAAAAGAAACTATGATATAAATTATGAATAATAATACTATGTAATAATAATATGAATTTAACAATGATTATTATATTGCGTATTGCTGTCTTCAAAGTAGTTGCTCAGATTTTAAGGTTAGACAAGTAAAAACTGATCAAGTAATATAAATATAAACTGCCCAAACTGTTCTTTTCAATGAACTAAGAGAAAGTAAGTAGCATAATTCTACTAGCAATCTTGTGTGTTTCATATATAGTTACTCTTTCAGGGAGACAATGTGATATTTACACATGAGTCTACTGTTTACACAAGTATTTCACTTATGAGTACAAGCTCTACTTGCATGCATGTACCTATAAGAGCCTCAAGTTTATGCTTTTGAATTTTTAAAAATGTGAACATTCACCATATTATTTGATCATGACTTGAGTCTTGATGGCCTTTTCTTAGCCAAAACTTCAGTTGGTTCAACAAATTTGAAAAAATAACTAAATTAAAATCAGTATCCATATAATACAGTAATTTCTATGTAATATATTGGAATTTCATCATGGAATATATTAGTGCTTTGTAAGCTTAGTAATTGGCGGCAGTATGAACTCCAAAATCTTGTTAAAAATGAGATGATAGAAATAAACTGAGTGACTTATGCAAACTCACTTTAAAATCAAGCATTTAAGGAAGAATCTAAATTAGAGATTGTTCAAATTAGTATTGATTTAAAACATGGAGAAAATATGCTGGATATTCATTTTATGAGACGTCCACCCTCCAACAGTGAAGCTTATTTTGCCACTGGGCACAGAAACTCAGAATGACTCAGATATATTATTGCTTTTGGAAGATTTTAAGACAAAAACATCACTCCCATTTGCATACGTGTTGGCTTGGGAAATCACTATCCCTTCGCAGCTTTAATTTTTTTTTCAGCAGGCAGATGTGGAAAGCAATTATTTTAGGCCTGTTTCCTTTGTGCTTTAGTAGTACAGTGTACTGGGCTGTGCATGGTGAATAGCTGTGAGAGGGAAGAACCCGCAAAGAAACCACTAATCCACACGCAGCTTCCTGGCTGGTACAAGAGTGCAGGACCTACAGAAGCACTTCCAGCTGTAAGGCACTGGCTTGGGGAAGTGATTAGTTAATGAGGGAGAGTGTTTCCTAATAGTCAAGCATCCTGTATAACCTCAAAGCACCATTCTGCAAAGTCTCAGTGCTCACCTGGTTAACCAGGGAAAATGAAATGGTTAGGCTTAATTTTTGTTAACAGAATGAAATGTCAATGAAGAAATTTAATTCATGAGGCAAGAATGCAACTTAAGGGCCGGGGTAATAGCTCAGTAAAATAAGTGCTTGCCTGGCAAGTGCAGGATCCTGAGCTCAATTCCTGGTACCACACACACACACACACACACACACACGCACACACAGAATGCAATTTAAACTGACTCTGTAAACATTTGTTTCTACCATATTCATTCAAAATTCAGCAATGGAATATAAACCTACTTCTTATTATTGTTTAGTGTAACCATTCTTGCTGATATTATTGATGTGACTTATAATTATTAATGCCACTTCCACTACTATGACAAGGTGCCATCATTGCCTCAATGATCCCTTGCCTGCGTTTTCTCCAAACTTTCTCACGAATCCCTCTACTTTTCCTCTTCCGTTGTTAACATCCATTATTGTCTTGATCAGTTTCACCATCCACTGTCCATGCTGCAGCCAACTCAAGCTTTGAAAGGAGTGAGTGCGCTCATAAGAGCCTCCTGCTTGGAACCTCCATTGCCTCAAAGAAAAACAGAAACTTCTTATCCCAAATGAAAGTAACACTTGCCCCTGTTTCCCTAAGCTGATGTCACACCTTGTAGGACTGCCTACAGCCCATCAGCCACCACTGCCCAGGATTGCATGGGGCCAACTTGTGCCCCAGATCCTGGGCACGCTGACTGCTCTTACTGTGAAGAGTTCTCATGCTCCAGTCTGAATGTGGAGCTGGTATGGAACACAGACCAAACCTGGGAAGAAATGGCACCAAGAGGGTTTATGAGGCAGTGTATTTATACTGATGGGCTGGATTGGAATCTGTCCCAAATAGTCAGCTCTACTCAGCAAGGTTCTGAGACTTTTACAGGGAGGACAAGCAGAAAGGTGGGAAGGCAGATGTGGTGCATCATGATTGGATGATAGAGTGACATCATAGGTTACCAAGGGGGGTTATACATCTCTAGCTACATTGCAAGGCCCTCATCAGTCTCAAGTAAGTTACATTGATTGCATGGCTGTCATCAGTTACACAAAGACAATGAAGACAGGAGTCGTACAAAAAAAGAAATATTCTGTTATCAGGCTTTGGGGACATGTGCATCTGGTTTTGCTGGACATTTTCAGCAGGGCTTATTTAAATTTTTAATTTCCCAAGCTATTAAGCCCTTAATAAAATTCATACTCTAAATATAGCTGCCCTTTGATATCCATGAGGGAAGAGTTCCAGGACCTCCAAAGGTACCAAATCCAAGGATGCTTCAATTTCTCATCAAAAATTGCATAGTATTTGCATATAAAATATGTATAGCCTCTTGCATTCCTTAAATCATTTCTAGATTCCTTATAATGCCTAATATAAATACTCTGTGAATTCTTATACTGTACTGTTTAAGGAATAACTACAATAAAAAGTTTGTATACATTTAAAACATGCAATTTAAAAAAATCTTTTTTTTTTGTTTTTGTATTTGGTACAGTGTCTCTCTACACAGCTTGGACTTGCAGTGCTCTTCCTGTCGCAGCCTCTCCAGCACTAGGATTACAGGCATGCATCATCCTGCCCAGTTGCTGTAGGCAGCATGGCACGGGACCAGTATGGCATACAACACAGGGATCAAACCCAGGTCCTTGCTCTTGCCAGGCAGGCACTTAGATCACCAAGCTAGCTCCTCAGCCCCAAACACGCAATTTTTAACAGTTATTTTCCATCCAGCTAGGTTAAATCTGCAGAGGCAGAACTCACGAATTTGAGGATTTAATCCTGTATGTGCTCTGTTCTCACCTTGGCAATATTCCTTCCCAAAACTATATAAGATCAGGTTTGAATTTAAATTTTTAAATTCCCCAGATCTCAGACATCATCCCTGAGACATGAAAATATTATTTCCTGTTTTCCCAGCCCCCTTCCTTTTGTCCCTCACCGTTCTATGAGAGGGGCTCTAAACACAGATGGCAGACGGCCAGCTCCCAGGTCTTCTCTCAGGCCATGACATCTCAAACATTACCCAAGGTGACTCTGCACTGTGGTTTAATCACAGGAAAGCAGGCTAAGGAGAGAGGTTGAAGTCGATTCCAGGCATAGATGTAAGGTCACTGGGCAGATGGGCCCAGGAATCCAGAGCTGATTCTCAAAGAAGAGATACAGGACACTGGGGGACACTTCCATGTAGTTGCATGAAATCCCTGCCCTGTGAGGAAAGATACAGCCAGATGAAGGTCAGAGCAGAGTTTCCTAAGGCTTGGGACTTCTGGAAGTCCAACTATAAAACGAAGACTGTACTTGAAGTACTTTGTCTGAAAAAATATGCTGAGGACATTAAAGACACAAATCACAAAAAAAAAAAAAAAAAAAACGAAGACTGTAAAGTTTGAGGCTCAGGAATTTAAAACTCAAAAGTAGTGAATGACAGAGTGGGATTTCAAACACAGCCAGTCAGGTGTCAGCACACAGCCTCGTGCTCACTCTGCTGCCTTGATTTACAACACAGTGAACACAGCACCTGCTAATAGATGTAATCCCCTAAGTTAGCCCAGGTCTGCGCATGTTCCCAAAGGAGTTAAGGCATCAACACCTGGAGCTATCAAAAGTCTGTATGGGCCAATCACGATATTGAACACTAGAAAGCTACACACTTTCTTTTGGTTTTCTTTACAAATTTCATAGTATTATAAAACTCCCACAAAATGTAAGTCAAACTAAGAATAATGGGTAATTTCGTTCAAGCAAGTGTTAACTGCACTCTGATGCATGTTGTGTATATTTCTAAATGTTCAGGGCAGGGAAGTGGGAAGGACATAGCATCTACCCACTGCCCCTGGGAAAATGAAAACAAACTCTGACTACATTTTAAGAAGCAGGAGAAACGAGGTCATTTGATTGCAATATAAAGGACATACTTAGTAGGAGAGAACATCTTTGGTTAATTGTGACTTGTAGGTTATGAGAAAGGGATTATAACAGTTCAGATGGAATTCAATGCTGATTTTGAAAGATGAGCAGGACTTAAATGGTTCTGAGTAGTGGGGAGGACATCCTGGGTCTTCCTGACCAGCATAAACACAGGTGTGACAAGCATGATGACATTAATGACTGGCAGGGCCCAGGTAAATCTGATGAATATTATATTCTAGAAGGAAAGTTTATTTCTTTCTTTTGATAAATTTTATTTATTTATTTATTTATTTATGTGTGTGTGTGTGTGTGTGTGTGTGTGTGTGTGTGTGTGGCCAGCTCAGCCCACCAGGGGGCAGGGCTGGCTGGCATGTGGTGCTGGGGGATTGAACCGTGGTCCCTGTGCTTTGCTAAGCTTGTTCTAACTAGGTGCTTTAGACCACTGAGCCACCTCACCAGCCGCAAGAAGGAAAGTTTAGAAAGTTTTGTTTTTCCCAGACCAATGAGAAGTAGGAAGAAAATGTAATGAAATCTGAAATTTATACTTCAAACCACAGGCAGGCACTGAATTGATGTTCTTAATGCGAAAAGTCATAAAATTCCTATTGCTTTAAAAACTTAGCAGAGAAGGAAGAACAAGCAAAGAGGGCTTTATTAGGTCAGCAGCAATAGACATGGAAAGAACTAGATAGAAGAGCCTTGGAGGAACTGGATGGACAGAAAGAGCAAGAGGCCCAAGGGAAGAGTCAAGGATGACTAGCAAGAGGTTACCCTGGGCAACTGGAAGAGGGTGGTGGGTCAGGCACTAGAAATAGACATCAAGTGGGGGAAGGGAGGTGGAAGTTAGCACTGGAAAAGAGAGGACTCGACTACCCCACAGAGGGGAGGAACAAAGGGGCCTTATATGAGAAAAGAGGTTAATGACATTGTCAGTTGAGTTAATGAAGACTGATTTTTATTTTCTTAGTGAATCAAAGTCCAAAATCATAAAGAAATATTTGGAGTCTGATTGATATTTTAAATATTGTTTTAATCTTTAAGAATTATATTAAGAGATGTAGATGAAAGTGGAGAATAGATTATTGGATTATTTGGTGTCTTAATATTTCTTTTATGTAACTCAATAGTGGGATAGAAAAGTAATCTGATAAAAGACTAGTTCAACAGTACATAGTTGTATGAAAGCACTTTATACTCTTCCTTGGGAACTGTCATATTTTAAATTTTCAAAGTACTTGTACATTAGAAAGCAATTAGGAAAGAAAATGTATGTTTGCCAAGTCTGACTATGAGACTGATCACCATTGGCATTTATGAATGGGTGAAATCAATGAAAAGGAGAGTGGAGGGTGCCCCGCGGCATAGAGACCAGGAATATTGCTTCATGTGCTGCCTCCTTACCCACTTCAGCACGTGGTCTGGAAGCCAGGCCTCCCAGTCTCAGCCATGCCATAAAATGAATGAATTGAGGTGTGTAATGAAAAGGAAAAGAGTCACAAACAGTGGCTTTGATAAACAGCCCCCAGAGTTGACTCGGCCCTATTTAACAGCCATTTGCATAAATAACAGGTTTCACAACATTAACTGCCATTTGCCCACAATTATATCAAACTTCTTTCAGGGTATGAATAATAATGGGATATATTTTGCCTTCTCAAAGTCAACCTCCGTAAATACACACAGTTCTAATTTATCTACCCTAATTTCAGGAAGATTTAGTTGTGAGACACATTAATTAGTGCTCTCTGCATACATGGCTTTTAGCTGCTACCATTTTAGCTTCTTCAAGGTCTATGTGTGCCATATAATTCTAGTGTGCAGAAAAGCAAATATAGATTACCAAAAGGTTAACTCTTAGAACTTTAATAAAGCTAAAACATAGCAAAATTTCATTCCAAATGTGAGTGCTGAAAATCTAGAAACCAGTATACTGAGCTCTAAGAATCTAAAATTACATCAGCAAGAAACAATAGTGGCAAGAGGGAAGGATAGATTCTCCTGGAGAAGCAGTATGAATAGGAGCTATCAATCCAGTGTTCGTGGTGTCAAGGAAAAGACCAAATGTGAGGAGCTGCTGAGCTAGAAATTGATCCTATGTGGGAGGGCAGGATGAGGCCACATTGCCTAAAGCAGTCAAGCTTCCTCAATCTTGAGAAAAACACCCTTCCTGGACATTGTGGGCAACCTTGTGCCTTGTAACTTTGCAAAGGTATAAATGACCTTTCTGTTGTTCTAGAGTCTTTTGTCCGTCAAGCAAACAGACCACTACCTGACCTCAGCTGTTAGCACTTGCCTTTCTTGTGTAAATCCTCTTGCTGTTTTTTTCCCGCAGAAACACCAAAGGACCAATGAATCCTTACAGTCAAAGATAAGTGGAAAGTGTGTATGTAGCCCAGGAGACTTAGAGAAGCTATGGTATAACCAGAATTACATGGTCCCAAGAAAAATTTGGAACAAAAATGTTGGGTCAAGAATTAGTACTTGGGGGAAAGGGGACTGTGTTTCATCCTCAAAAATGGGAAGAAAAAAGGAGAGACTTGAAGATAACAATGAGATTATCTGGTGACATTCATGTAAGTTAAACTTTGTTTTCTCCATGGTACTAACTGATCAATTCAGAGTAAGAGAATTACTATGGTCCTGTAGTTTCACGAACCCTAAAAGATCCGTATAAGGCTTGCTCTCTGACCTATGGCACCTCTGGGAGGTGGTAGAACCTTTTGAAAGTGGGTGCTACAGGAAAAAGTTTGGTCACTGGGGATTCCTTTGAGGGACAATGGTATCCTAATCTCTCATATGTCTCTCTGCTTCCCAGACTCTATGAGGTCAGCTGCTTAACCACTCACACTTTGGCAATGATACTGGGTCTTGGCACAGGCCCAAGGCCAGAAGGACAACTAGAAAATTTGAATCTGTGAATCCACAAGTCAAAGTGAACCTTTCCTCTTGTAAGTTGATTGACTTAGATATTTTGCTTCAGGGATGGAAAACTGGGTTATGTGTATGAGGAAGGGGAATGGTGGAAAACCTAGGTGGATTGCTTTCTGCTTCCTAGTCATTGGTGATGCTCTGGGCAGAATGAGAGAGCCACACATTATATACTATGGTGTAAATAACAAAGCCCAGAAGTTTAAATCATTTTTAACAACACAGAACATGTCTTACTAGCTACAGTAAAACCTGTGCAGATTGGCCTTCCCACGGGTAATGGCATGATCTCAACTTTGGGTCACCCTTTCCAAAGAGCCACGATCCAAGAGCATTAAAATTACTGAGATTTTAAGCATAATTTTACTCTTCTCTGATTGTTAAATTGTTACAAGCTCTGTAAACTGTCAAGTAAGAGAAAGGTAAGGTATCAGAAATTGCTAGTTATCAACCCAAAACCCATTCACTCTTGACTGTTGTCCAATGGGACAGTCTCCCCCTCTCTGCAGTGACTGAGTGCTAAACTGAGTTGTCTGAGTAATAATGGAAATCTAATTGCTTTGCCATGGACTGACTTAGAAAGGCAAATACCACCAGCATTGGTCAGGGCGACCTGAGAGAGCTGGCTGCTGAGCCTATGGACAAAGTTAGATGGTTGCTTTCTCTGGACAGTCTAGTATTTGAGTGTGACTTCTACAAACGTAAATCATGTGGTGACCCTGGGAAAACAGGCCAGGGGACAAAGCTGACAGACTAGGGATGGCAGAAGGGAAGCTCAGAAAATAAAACCTTTAGTCTCTGCGTTAATCAACGAGGAATCATCATGCCTCAGTCCTTCTGCATGAGGGTGGACCTTCCTGGTATTTTAATTAGTTAAGATTTTTAGTCTGCTTGCTTGTTTCAGTACTTGTTGCAAATCCCATCTGAACTGATTTAAGGGTTTCTTAGGTGAGCTATAAAGACATCATTGCAGCTAATGACACTTTTGTCTAATTGTTCACTTGATTTTCCCATCTAGCCAAAGCACTTTCAACTGAGCTCTGCTGTAAGTGTTATCACTGTATGTCCAATTATTGCTCTACGCTTACACATCTACCTGTGGTTGTCAGCCTCCCCAAGCAGCAGCATGTTGGTGCAGCTGGCAAGATCATAAATAGAAGCTCACTGCTTCTACTGGAAGCAGGAGCTTTGAAGGAAGAGAGCCTTCTAGCCCAAAGTACAAAGACAAGCGACTTCAAGATACACGGACAAAAATTTCCATGCAAGAAAAATAGGAAAACAGATTCATTTCAAAATAGATCATCTCTAATGAGCTTTTCTGTGTGTGTGATTTGTTTCTAAGCAGTAGGTAATGAAAACAATGTTTCATGTGGAATACACTCTGACATAAAAGTAGTACCTGCAAAACTTGTTCCTTTCCCTCTCAGACTGTTCACAGAGTAGCTCACTGGGAGGGTCTCTGAGATGTTCTAAGAGAAGTTCCTGAAAGTATGAGCATCCAAATATTTGCTTTATAATACACCAACCAAAAACTCTACTAACGGATAAAATCAAATTAGTTAATGAGGACATAACTACGCTCAGAAGAAAAATTTCCAGGCTCTCAAGGGAAAAATATACATACTTTGACAGTTCACTAGCCCTCAAATACTAGAGCTCAATATCTAAGTTACACTGGGGCTTGGATGTGTTGTATATTTTTACCCTAAATATTTAAAAACTGAGAGGAAGTTGTCATAAACAAAAAACGGATAAATTCTCCGAGTTTAAGTGACACTACAACTTGCAGGTCTGTGTATGGAATCCTGATATAATTCAGCCATGAGCTGCTACTGTGCTAAGGACAAAGCTTGAAAATCAAAATATCATGTCTGCCATACACACACTAGTAAATATTTTGTCCATATAAATCATATATATTATGTCCCATAAATTACAAAGGATCCTGTGTAGCCTTCTGCTTCCTTTGTACACAGAGAAAAAAAATCTGCTACAAAATATAGATTAACCCATTAGAATGAAAAATTTTCAAAGGAATATCATTTTAGACAAGATGTCACACCCATGTCTTGTGCCCTGATTGACTAATGTAAAGACTATTGTAACTGTCCTATTAAGCTGTTTTGAAACTAGGTTTATTGCTTATCTTTTTTCTCTTTAAAATAACATATTAAAGACCTTGTCTTTAGGAAACACTACACAGGGCTGGAATTGCTTGTCAGAATCTATGCGATAAACAGAAACTACACAGTACGAGGCAGTGAAGACAAGGAATACGAAATGAATCTGGCTGTGCTGGTCAAGAGTTCTATTTTTTTTTAAAAATAATACATTTTTTAATAGCCCACATCTTCCATACACAGGAATCCCAAGACTAAATGCTCAGATAGGAAAACCCCATACAACCAATACAAGGAAAAACAAATTTTTCAGAAAATCTTAGTATTCTAATTATTCCCCACTTCCTGGAAGACAAAGTCAGACAGCACAAAACTGAGGTGGAAAATTACCCCAAAAACATGTATGGTATTCACATATTAGTAATAATCTTTTATTCTAGTTGCTAACAAAAGCTCTGGGAACTTTCACATGTGATTACAAAGAACAAAACTTGCTCTAGGCAATAGATGATTCTGGATGTTAAAGACTGCATTACTATGGCCAAGACCAATACTCAGAACTATAATTTCACCTGCCTTCTGAATAATGAAATCATTTCTCTTTCTGCTCTGAAAACTACCTTAGGAATCAAGTATTATTAAATGTCTGTCAACAACAAAATATTCTAAATAATATCATATACTAAAATGACATTATTAGAATTTTAAATCTATAATAAAATTATAAAATGTAAAATAAAGTATTAGGCTTTATATCTGTACATGCACCACAAATGACTTTAAATATTTTTTTTTAATTTCACAAGTTTATTTTTTTATTTTTTTAAAGCATAAATTTATTGTGTACGTTTGAGAATCACAAAATACTAATGGATTATACAGAAAGTAAAATGGTTGCAGTAATGAAGTACATTAACATACATATCTTCTCACATAATTACTTTTTAAGAGTTCTTGAACACAATGGAGAGACGCCATCAAGCGGCTGAACAAAGAACTCTTCAAGCAAGGAATGACTCTTCAGACACTGCCATCTGGTGGCCAATATTGGAATCAATTTAGACTCCAGTAAAACCCAAATAACGCGAATACAGTATCAGTCTTAAGCATGGTTCAAAACTACTGGCTTGTTAGCTATGCGCCGCAACTAACAGAGTAAACCTCCTCAACAACTTCTATAATATCACCTGCAATAATGGCATAACCAGAAGAAATATTAGTAATTGGATATCGATAGTAACATTGTGGATAAGTGTAGTACTGTTGATTTCAATTTATTTTATGTAGTCTAACAATTCCTTATGGAATTCTTCCCCTAATGAGTTCAAATTGAATAGATACTTGCAACTGTATTTCACCGACCTGCCACCTGACACCCCGACAAGGGCATCAGAAGGAAGCCTGACCCCCTTCACGGAGCAGCCTCATTTCGGCAAAGCCATGCCCAGGCTGAGGCCCCGCAGATCTAGCCCCCCCGAGCCCGCCCCAGCCTGCCTCAGCCGCGCAAGGCCTGGGTCCGCATCCCCTCCGTTGCTCATCTTTGCAGCCTCCAAAGTGAAATTTTCTTGTTATTGTAACTTTGGCCAAATCGTTTCCAATGACCCAATCATTTTCTTATGTGTGAAATGATGGGCTCTGTATGCCCATTTTAATTGTAAAAACTCCACAATGTTATTATCCAGAATAAATTCATCATCTGAATTTCCTCTCCCCTGGAGCAAAGCCAGCTCCGTTGCCTGCTTCTTACAGACAGCTGTTGCCACAATTATCTTGTTTTCCTAAATGAATGATCCGCAGCCAACCAAGAGTGAAGGGTTAAATCAAAAGGAAAAGAAAAGCGACTTATTGCTTGTTTTTCATCTCTTTCCAGATTTGAGGCATAACATCCTCAGTAGGGACTGTAGCCCCGTCTAAAGGTCGTTTTTGACTATTCTTTCTTACGTAGAGATATGAAGACAATGAAAACAGAGAAGGCAGAAATGAGGCAATAAGTTTCACTGTTACAAATCGCCGACACTCAGTTCGAGGACATCTTTTGTGGTAGGCAACAGAGACGTGATGCAGATGCTCTATCCGCTGGTTTTCATGGCCAGCTTCACCCTGTATCAGCAAGCAGTCTCGCCTCCGTGATTCCCTTACGTTCTTCCTTGCACACTGCAGTTTTCTTCTCTGACAATTGCACGCCCTCCAACCCCATGCAGCAGCGCTCTTCTTCTAGCTCTGCACCTACTGTGACAGGTTCTCAGTGTATAGGACCAAAGAACACTCTCATCAAGTCTGGTCCAGGAGGTGATCATATGCAAATGATTTTAATAAAATGAGATGGTACCTACCAAAGAGGATCATACCAGAGTGCAGAGAGCGAAAGGTCATCTGTGTACATGGGTCAGGTTGAGTTTTAAGAGGAAGTGTTCAACAAAGAGAAACCAGTCAAGTAGCAAAGAGAAAGAAAGAATTAAGAAAGAAAGAGAGTGCCCACAGCATGACGTGAGATCTAGAGGCAGTTTATGGGGCCAAACCAAAGCCTTTGTGCCAGAAAAGTAGCAGTGCACAAGGCTCCAGTAATCTTGGAGGATGAGGAAGTCCTCGTCAGGCACACTAAGAGGTTTGTGCTTCATCTTGTAGATTAGTGAATGTTGAGGACTTGAAGAGGCAAATCAAGAAGTAGTTGGTAACAAAACACCAGTGCTCTCTGTGCTCCTCCTAAAACAGTACAGGTTGGTCAGTAAAATTTAGGAAAAGTGAAGCATCACAACTATAGGACTTCATTACGTAAGTCCTAGAAAATTCTTATGATAAAGAGTCCTGCAAACTCAGCATTTCTGAAATGCACCATCTTTAACACGGAGCAGGATGGGTAAATGCACAGCACTGTGGGAAATCCTGGAAATATAACTACATTATTAGCATGTTAGGAAAGTTTGTGTAAGGCCATCTTTCCAAATTGATGCTGCTGATGGACAAGAGGAGACCCAGTTAGGAACCAGCTGTAAGAGTGCAGGTGAAAGTGAGGAGGTCAGGAATGAACATGCAAACAAGAGATGGCTCTTATCTAAAGGATTTGCAGGGGACAGGGTGAGGGGATCAGTAAAGAACCAGATACAGGGAGGGCAAGGTGAGTCTTAGTACGTGCAGCAGGGGGCCTCAGGGGATCATGGGATCATTTGTGAGAAGAGGGAGAAGATGAGGGAGAGCAGGATGAAGTGAAATTACTTCCATGCTGGTGCAACTAAAATCTTCATGCCAGTGCTCCGTTGCTAGTCAGTAAAAACTACATAACAGCAATAACCAAAGCACCATATGTAAAATGTTTTCAATATAATAGCAGCAGTATAAGTCTGAGTGATTTAGGATGTATATGTTTTTTATATACATAATGTATATAAAGTAAATTGATTTATATGATGATGAATTGCGCATTTATAGAACTCCTAAGGGAAGTACCATTATAAAACTAGTAATCACAGATGACCATCCAAGGTAAGACAAAAGGATGATGATCGAGGCTGGTGAAATAGCTCAGCAGACTAAAGTGCCTAGTTAGGCAAGGGTAGGCAAGCACAGGAACCACAGTTCCATCCCTGGCACCACATGCTGTGCCAGCCCCACCCCTCCAGGATGGGACTGAGCTGGCCATAGAGTCTGGGCATTGTGGCGCATGCCTGTAATCCCAGCATCGGGGAGGTTGAAAACTAGAGGATCACTATGAGTCCAAGCTGCCTAGTGAGACCCTGTACCAACAAAATACACTAAAAATACTGTAGGTATTTGAATTCAGCAAAATAACCCAATATAGTCCAATAGTCCATAATAGTAGGGGGTTATCAGCAGAACCGGCAGTGTCAGAAGTTGTTGACTTGAGCCTTTTACAGCTTAGCATATTAATATGGCTTTACTTTTTATACCTCGTGGTTATACTTTCCTGCTGGATGGTTAAGACCAAGTTACAGCAAGACCTACATAACTAAAAATGTAACTTTTGTATCTGACAAGATCAGTCAAATCCCCTCAGGATTTACCCTGAAACCATGTACAGTACAAGTACCTACAGCATCAAGTATGAAAAGGTCCTTAAAAGACTTCTCCAGATACAGCTTCTCTAATAGCAGTGAAACACCTATCTCTGACAAAACAAAACAAAAAAGGAGGATATAAATAAAGGACCATTTTGAGAAGGATTTCTTTTGGCTGGGTCAGGCTGCTTTAAGGGCAGCTCTGGTATGACACTTGGGGCTGGGGATCGAACCGAGGTCCCCTGTGCCTGATTGGGTTTGCCTGAACAGGATTAAAGGACCATTTTGTAGTGGGGAAAAAAAATATGTGTGTGTGTGTGTGTGTGTGTGTGTGTGTGTGTGTATACAAAATAGGATAGATATAGAGCTACATTCTCTTAGTTCAATGACAAGAAAGGTTTGTACTAATATTGTTTAGAGAATCATGTCTGCATTTTGTCCTCTGAATAACTACTATTAAGACAATGATATGCAATGTGTTAATTATTGTAACTGTCCTACTAACCTGTTTTGAAATTGTCTCATTGCTATTTTTTCTCACTAAAATGAATAAAAAATTAAAAAAACAAATACATTTAAAAAACCCAAATGATGATTATTTGAGTTTTTTTTTTTGTTTGTTTTGTTTTTTTTAAAGCTGTGACAGTCAAAGACCCGATACCCTTATTTCTACTCACTATGACTCTCAGTGCCATTTCTTGAGGCCATCTTGGAAGACTTCTCTCATGAATATCTTAATTGTGCTGTCATGGTTTCTGCAACGTCCTTAATTTAGTCAAAATATTTACCTATTGTCCTCAATCTGACTTTGGGAAGGAGCTAGATGTCACATGATGACTCAGCCTAGATGTCACATGATGACTCAGAATTAGATGGGTGAAAGCACGCATGAATGGCTTAGGAAGGCTGCGTATTTTTGTCACATCTCATAAAGAAGCAAAAGGACAACAAGGACTTCCAGAACCTTTTCAGAAAGTGGCAAGAATGATAGGCTAATGTGTTTGAGGTGACAGAAAGCATTTCAAAGGGATTGATGACCATGTGAATTCCACTGTTTTTTTATTTTTATTATTTTATATTATTGAGAAACAAATATCAATGAGACACTTTCCAAGCTGGTTAATAAGACATTTTCAGTGGTGGCTAAGCTGGGATTTGAACCCAGATCGTGTGGCTCCAGAGACTGAGCTCCTACCCCTTCTTCTTTGTACTTGTTCAGCAGCAACACATTGTCCTCCAAGTTCTATTTATTGTATGGAGCACAACCAAACTATCATTTAGATTTTGTACATTACTTAGAATAACTTTTATCTCTTATGATTTTCCTATTCAAAATAAATACATGACTTACATGATAAGGATGACTTGGTATTTACTTTGTATTCAATTTGAATTTCTACCTCCAAATTAATGTTATTTTTAATAATATATCCAATCTTTAAAATATACTAATACATAAAATTAATATCTTCTGTTATGGCTGAATGTCAGGCACTATGGCAATTGCGTTAAGTGTTTTATCACATTTAATCTCCCCAACATTCACATAACACTTATAGATCAGGCATCTGAGACACAGAGATAAGGAAATTTCCCTTTTCTAATTACTATTTTGGAAATTATGACATATTTGTAGCCTTAATTTCCTGATAGAAATAATAATAGTTGATTCTGACATTGCCAGTCCTATGGATAACCCACTACTATTATGAACTACTGAACTATATTGGAATATTTTGCTGAATTCACGCACCTACAATATTTAAATGATAATGGAATTCCTATCTCTGATAAAAGTAAACAAAAAAGGGGGATACAAATGAAGGACCATTTTGTATCTATATGTATACAAAATACTTAGGATAGATATGCAGCTACTTTCTCTTAATTCAATGAGAAGAAAGATTTGTACTAATCATGTTTGTGAACAGGATCTCATGTCTGCATCTTGTGCTATGAATTACCACAAAGAAGACAACAATATGCAATGTATTAATTATTGAAACTGTCCTACTAATTGGTTTTGAAACTGTCTCACTGCTATTTGTTTCTCAATAAAATTATTTTAAAAAAGATAATTGTAGTTGAATATCAAACCTCTTCAATTTTAAGACTGTTTTTATAAACACTTTGTTGGTTTTAAGAAAAATTGAAAAAACTAAAAATCACTGATACATCTACAATTCCCACAAATACTACTATCAGAAAGAGGTTTTTTTGTTTGTTTTACAACTCTTATCATCTGATTTTTCATTTAATATTGTAATTTTTCATTTAATATTGTAAGTTAATTTTTCTGAATTTTCCTTCATTTAAAAATATTTTAAATATTAAAAAAACTTGTTAAAATATTAAATACTATCAAAATACCAGTCATGAAAATATTGAGTACTTATTTAAACTATTATTTAGGGGCCAGGGAGGTGGCTCAGTGGCCCCAGGGAGGTGGCTCTTCCCTGGCAAGCACAAGGGCCTGGGTTCAACCCCCGATTCCGGAAAAAAAACCCAAAAAAACCCTAATATTTAGATGTTTTTAAATACATGTAAAAAAATTTTAAGTGTGACATTGACCAATTTTATACATTTTTTTCTTTTATTAGTTTAATTCTTTAAGACTAAACTTCAAAAGAGAGAGGATAGATAATCCAAAGACTTTATGCTACTTTATTTGCCTCAGAAAGATAAATCCCAAAAAAAGAAGCCTGAGCATGACTGGATTCTACACCAGTATCTTTCATTTTATAGTTCTCTGAGGAGTAATTTTCATGGCATTTACTACCACTCTCCATGGAGGTGTCTGTGAATACTCTGTGTTTTCAAGGACACAGTCCTCAGGCATATCAGATCCACCTTCACCTCCTCTAGTGCATGCAGGATGCTCTCCATAGAAGAGAGAAGCGAGGCTGGGCCTGGCTTTTGGTTCAACTGCAGAAATCCCAAGGGCAAGATACCCAGGGCCATGTACAAAGGTCACTGAGGCAGTCAAAGAAATGACCACCCCAAATCTCAAACATGGAAATGCTCCTACCTTCTCTCACTCTAAGAAATTCCTACCCCATGTTCTAGCCTATGGCAATTACTGTGAGTCACCTTCAGCAGAAGAGAATGTCAAGTGATAAAGGAAAAGCCAAGAACTGCAGAAGAGGCCACAGTAGAATAGTGTGTCACCTCTCAGAAGCAGCAGGAGCTCACATTGGTAACAACAGACTTCATCCCCTGTCCCCAACCTTCTCTACCTTCTCCTACAACAAAGCAATGAAAGTGAAAGTTGCAAACACCTAAGTTGACAGTTTTTGCCAATGATACCTCAATAAATCTGGGAGTATGTGAAGAGAAAGGTTTCCTGCACCTTAAGTGACCCAAAGAAGTTTCCCAAATCTGCATAAGAGTAATTTCCTTTTAAAACAAAATACTACCAGACTTCAGGATTCATCCTTTGTTCACATCCAAACCCATGAAGGTAGAAGTCTGTGGCATGTGGTTTGAATTTAAATACCTGAAATGCACAAAAATACAAGCCAGTAAGGACAACACGTGCGGGATCTGCGTTGTTTGCGAGCTACCACCGAGAGTTGAGCCATGTTTTCCTAGTCAAAATGCAACAGGTACTGGGTCTGATGAGTTCTGAAGGCAACAAGTGCCAGGATAGGACTATAACAGATTCTACCTACTCCACGAGGCGACACCAGGTACAATCTCTCTTCCCTGAGCTTTACAAATGTGCAATCACTTGCTTCTTCCAGAGCCCCAGTGGGCCACAAGCCACTCTCTCTCCCTCTGTAGATAAGGAAACAAGTCCAGGATAGGGTTAGGTAGCTTTCTCAAGGTCGCCTTCGACAGTCTAAGGGATCGGGACGGGTGTACTTCACAGCTTCCCGGGACTCCATCCACCACCTTGCTTGCCTGTCCAGATGCCTAATTCCTGCGTTCTTTTCTTCCTGCATGATAAAAACATTTCATCCTCTATATCTTACATCCAAAAGCAAGTATTTTTCATAAGATATGAATACTACAATAAAAGTCATTTTTGAAAATTTGTTTAATGCCAATTTAAGAAAAATTCTTAGAAGTGTGAATTGTGTGTAGGTGTATGATTTCTTATTAATACTAGAAAGAGAATGATTAAAATCTTACCACAAGATGTTGAAACAAAGAAATACATTTAATTTGGATGATAGCAAAGAAAGATATATTTAAAGGTGTGAAACACCCACTTATTCTTCTAAGTTCAAATGTGGGAGGCTAATATTCTAATAGGCATTAAGGGAAAAGATAAATTAGAACATTATGACACACAGAAAATATGTAAAAGTTGATAAAGTTACTCTCATCTCTTGCTTATAAAATCATGCATTTTAAAACATCAAAATTATTACCTTATGATTGTAAATTTTCTTTGAGCATAATTCTAGATGTTCTTAAATTCTTTATGTAGCTTATTGATCTTGTCTCTCACATCCTTTAGAAGAGAAAATTAAAGTTTGTACACAGCGGCTCTTTGTGTGCACAGGAGCTCTGCATAGCGTGGTTGTGTGGCTCAGCCACATTAGCCACGCTCCCAGCACTGTTTGTCTGACCTTCTCTAGTGTTTCCTTACTCCCTCATCATGGGTTTTCAAAGTTGTTCAAGTGTCTTTAAAATGACACACGGTGCAGAACTTTCCATACATGTATCACAAGTGTTGAACATCAGGAGACCTTGACATTAATACCAGCAACTTCTTTTATGTGCTCACGTTTTCCTTTCCAAAGTCCAACATTTGGCTGCATTGCCTGACCTTCATTGTAGCTTCCCCTTACAGTGTCACTTCACCCATCTAGGGACTGCTTCCTCTCACTCTCCCTAATTTTCCTCTCAGGTTTTCAATTCATATAACCTACTCCACTGAAATCCAACAGTGCCACTGCTGCACGAACTGATGCCACGTTTGAAATTCCCCCTGCCTGTGGCTAACCTTCTGAGTAAGCATCAGCCAATTTGCCACGATATCCCCTCTCAGGCTAGAGAAAGGAAATTGGCACCTGTCACCATTTCCAGCACCACGAACAGCGGAAGCCTTAGGACTCTCAAACTGAGAGTCCACAGCAGCCCACATCACAATCTGAAGCTGTTTCTGTTATTTCTGGGTCATGCCAGCTCTTTGCCTTGCAGGCCACCACCTAGGATCAGCTGACTGAAGTGGGTTTGGGCTCTTGCCTCCATTTTCCTCAGTCCTCAACTTAGAGAACACTGGGCCTGAAACCTGCAGAATAATTCATGTGAAAACATCAAAATACAGACCTGAGGGCTGTCCTCAGAGGCTAATGGAGGAATTTCATATTGTTTTTTTCCCCATAATTTTATTGATAAACAAATGGCAATGAGACAGTTTCAAATCAAATTGGTAGGACAGTTTCAATAATTAACACATTGCATACATTCTTCCTAGTGGTTAATTGCTGCACAAGATGAGAACATGACATCCTGTTTACAAACACTATTAGAACAAATCCCTCTATTCATTAAGACAATGTAACTATATATCTATCCCAACCACTTTGAATATACAGATACAAAATGGACATTCATCTGTATACCATTTTTTTGTTAAGTTCCATTATTTGAATATTATAGGTCAGTAAACTCAGCAAAACATTCTAAGAGAGTCCAGTAGTCCATAATAGTATTGGGTCTTCCGCTTGACTGGCAATGTCAGAAATTGTTGACCTGAGTCCCCTACAGCTCAACCTAACAGCATGAATTTACTTCTTCTATTTCATTTTTATACTTTTCTGCTGGATGGTTAAGACCAAGGTAAAGAAGGACCTATGCAACAAGAGTTGTAGCTTTTGGGTCTGATAAGGTCAGTGAAATCCCCTCAGGATTTATCCTGAGATCCTGTACCTCAGATTGTAGAACCTTTGTCAGTGTCAGCCATGTGGATGAGTCACAGCCATTCCTTGGCCAATGTGCTCTCTGTGAGGAATTTCATATTGTGAGAAAGTGATAAAAGACAGTGGTCCAAATCTCCTGGACGCAGTGAGACTGGACAAAACCACTTTCTTAGCACACAGCGCAGCACTCCACTCTGCTCTTGTGCTTTCTTCCTCGGCGTCTGTCCCTCTAGTAATTCCTTCCAGGAACCCTTCTGTTACCTGTCTGCCTTTCCTTCCCTTAGTCCTTCCATAAGTAGCCAGCCAAGCACAGAAGCACAAATAAAAATAAGTTTAGCAGGTTCTATGTCTTTATGTCATTCTAATATTTTATTTTATATGGTAAGAACACAACGTGAAATTCACCCTCTTAAGTGTTCAAGTACATAATACAGTATAGTAGACTACAGACACAATAATAGGTAGCAGTTCTTTAGAGTTTATTTATCTTACTTAACTAAAATTGTATTCCAGTTGTCAGTACATTCCCAGCTATCCCTCCCTGTGGCTCCTGGTGTTCACCACCCATTTCTCTTTTGATTCTATGCAGTGACCGCTTTAGATACCTTCTACAAATGGAATTACACAGCATTTGTTTTTGACTGGCCTCAAGTTCTGCATTTAAGTGCACTCACAATTTTAAGCCTTTGAATGCATTGTCATACTTTGACCAAGAAAAAGTAAAGCAGTTATGCCTAGTGACAAAAGTTAATTTTAATCCCACATGACTTAAACTTTAAAAAGACAAACAAAACAAACCCAAAGATTTGTACCATGCTAGTCATCTATGACACTTTCTTGGACAATATAAAGCCTTCCTGTCCACTGGACTGATCCACTCGCTCTGCCTTCCCCTTCTTCTCCTCCTTCCTTCATCTCCTTCACTTCACTGCACTATTCTCCAAGTCACAGTTCATCACCCCCTTGGAAAAACCTTAAAAGACCACAGCTCACCCCACCCCCACTATTCTGTGTTCCTCTAGCAATCTGGACCATTGCTTTGTAGCACTTTTCAGAATTGCAGCAAACATTATGATTATGTTTCTCTCCATTCTGGGCTGAAGGTACCATGAGAGCAGGACCTGTTTCAGTTTCACCTTCCCCTGGCAGTTGGCTCCTGGTAAACAGCTGCCCCTGAGGAGCACTACCCAGACGGTTATCACATAAGTGGTTGGGGACTAAATGCACGGATGCTACTTCAGTAAGTGTTCTGAGCTGCGTCCTCTCTTTCACTCTCTAGAGATGTGCAGGTTACAGATACCCTTTTTCCTCAGGCTCTCCCCACCAGCTGTCATTCACCTCAGGGAGCCTAAACTTCCTCCACCCCTCTCTCACTTTAACTATCACACTCACTTTTTTAAAAAAAGTCCACAAATACAGAGGAGAATTCATCCTGTGGTACACCATCTAAATGAGCATGCCAGAAAATGGACTTGTGAGTGGCATTTTAGCTAACAGTTCCAAGGGGATGAAGGAACAAGAAAAAACATCATATAAAAAAAATGAACACAGCTCTCCTGGTTGTTGTGTAGCTTTTAGGTCATGCATACCAAAAAGGGAGACTTTCCATCTTGATGCATGAAGGTCTTTTGAGAGCAGCCGCCCTGAAGCTGTTCCTACTACTTGAAGCTGTTACAGGATTTCGGGGAGGAAATGATCTACCAGCAGATTTGCTAGGAAACTTGGAAATATTTTACTTTCATTTTTTTTTTTTTTTTGTATTTTAGGGAAGGGTCTACAGGGTTTTCAGGGTCTCACTACTAGATCGGACTTGTAGTAATTATCCTGTTTTCAGCCTCTCAAGTGCTGGGACTATAGGTGCACACCACCATGCCCAGTCTCCATTGTGGTCTCAGCATGCCCCAGGGACGGGGCTGGCACAGCAGGCCCGGGTTTCGAACCCTCGGCTCCTGCACCAGCTTGTAGGCACTTTAATCTGCTGAGCTATTTGGCAGTATATACATTATTTACATTGGTTCAAGGCTATTGATTCAGATAATAAGCTTGTATTGAGTCTATTATAATCAGTGACTTGACCTACCAGTATTTCTATAAGCACTCTGAATGCAAGGTATACAAAAAAAGATATATAACACGCAGAAGATTCATATTTGACGACCTTGCACATTTTATGTAAGGCTCTGCCAAATGTAAGTATTCTTGTTCTTAAGTAAAACAAAACAGATATAAGCATGGAGGAGATAAGGGTGTTAGGCCAACCTATTAGAACAAGGGAAAATGTTTATTTTTCACACATGGTTGGCATCAGAGATTAGGAACACTTTCATCCGCTCCATTCCTTTCCTGATGTGTTTTAAAAAGCATAGCGGTGACATGGCAGGCACGTTTGCTTTAAGAGAAAAATAGAGCACATTCCTTCCCCGAGTCAGTGAGCCATGGCCAGGGTCCCAGCACCTGCTCAGAGCAACAGAGCAGAATAATCTCATTTGCAATAAAAGCCTACATTTCCTTTGGAGGTTGAAACCAACTTGTAAGGAGTACTTGCCACTGGCCAGTGAGCCCAGAGAACTTGGGATGCAGGCAGAAGAACAAGTAAGTATTCTTTGATGTCTGAAGAGAATGTTTAAGCGTAGTGAAAGCCTACCTGCTAGCAGCATGAGAAAGAACAGGGGAACTTGGAGTGGGCCCCACTTTATCTAACAAACATAGCAAAAGCACTTACACTTGGCCTATCATAGTTCTATTGCTTCTGTATATTTGCTTGCTTGGTGGGTTGATATTGCCTGTCTTCATCCACTGAACTATGAGCTTCTTGAGGACACCCAGCACTGTCTGCCTGTTTCATCAAGATTTATATCCATGGGCTGGCTAGATAGCTCAGCAGATTAAAGTGTCTGCTTAGGCAGAGAGCAGCGGCTGGGATTCGATTCCTGACATGCCGAGCCAGCCCTGCCCACGGGGGGGTGGGGGGGGGCGGCGCTGAGATAGTGACTGAGACTGGACATGGTGGCGTGCACCTATAATGCCAGCGCTTGGGAGGTGGAAAACAGGAGAATCACTATGAGTCTGATCTACATAGTAAGACCCTGTAGACCCCATAGACCATGCCCTAAATACAGAAAAGAAAAAAAAATTATATCCAGAAATGGGGCACTGAAAACAAATACTCTATAAAGATCTTTTCAAAGAATAATTTACCACTCTGAGGAAATTCTATTTCACATAGAGACACAATGGTCATCCAAAAAATTTTTTTTACAAAAGACAGAAAAAGAATATATTTTCTAATGAGGTTGAAAAAAATCCCAAATAAATATAAACAAATAATCAGGTTATTATCAGACATCATAAAGATTCAAACCTGAGAGGCCTAAAGCTATTTTAAGAGGTAAGGCAAAGGAAACTGCTCTGTAGCTAGCCAATTTTTCTGGTGAGTCAAACATGCATCTTTTACAATTCTACCCAGGTTCATGGTTGCAGACTTCATACACATCTGAGTATTGTGTGCACAACTCCACAACAAACACTGAAGGTGAAAGACACAGCCCTCGTGTTTCCTATTCACACAGTACACACTTTCATGTGTTTTCTCTCAGTGATTCACTGGAGGAAAACCAAATCCACTCCTTGTCTTTTTTCCAGAAAGTCCTTTCCAGCTCTCTGGTGTTGGTCCTGCATCTGTACAAAGTCACAGCTGCAGCGAGCACCTCCTCACTACAGTCTCCATAGTGAAGCGGTGTTCTGCCCCCACCTACTCCAATGCATTCCTGTAGAATATGACATTAATATTAGGATGCCGTGAGAAATAGATTGGTGTTCATGCACCTATAGCAAAAAGAAAACACTCAGTATGTCAAATTCCAATAAGAATTTTAAAGATAATAAATATAGCTTTCCAAAATTTGATGTGGGGCTATTTTCCTACAGATAAATTTTGTAGGCAGCTGAATGGGAAGAGGTTTGCATGAGCAAGTCTGATCTCTAGCTTGCAACAAATGCTGGAAATAAAATAAGTCCTGATTACATCCATGAAAAACGAGTGGGGCATGTTTTCCTGTTCTTACCTAAAAAGCAAAATTCACACTAACGAATAATTTCCCATGAGTTAAAATTATTAAGCTTACTTCACTTCTAAGATTTACTAGTGGATTTAGAGAAACAGTTACAAATATCCTCTCTCTCTCTCCCTTTCTTTGCCTTCCTCCCTCCACCTTTCACCCTCCATTTCTCCACACACTCATTCCTGGATTACTCCACTATAGACGCAAATTTGGCAGGTACTAGCCAGGTCTGCAACTAGTAGAAATGCAGACCCATTGTCATAGTAAGACAAAGAGCCCCCTGTGCTCCTGAGACGCCCCACTAAGTAAAGAACACAAAATCCTCTTCCTCAGCAAGGAAATGCCTGGACTTGGGCTTAAAAATTAAAAAACAAACAAACAAACAAACAAACAAACAAACAAAAAACCCACAATGTAAAAGAGACACAGAAGGCTCCTGCTGGGGCCTGTTTGAGCTGGACAGCCCAAGAATGACAAATACACCTGTGCAGAATTCTCTCCAGGAAGTGACACTGTGATTTCTGGCCACCCCAGCACTAAGTCCCCCACACAGAACTGAGTCATGTTGTCAATAGAAGACCAGTGACAGAATCTGTGTCCCTGAATGCAAAGACATAAAAGAAAAGGTGAGCAGGGGGAGGGGAAACACTGACAGAGATCTGCTCCTCCTCCTGCCTGGGGCCCAACCCCGAGGCTCTGATCCTATCTATTAGGAAGAGAAATTTTGCACCACTAACCCCTTCTTATTGTGCAGGCTAGACAGTATGAGATATATTTTTGGGTAATGGATAATGGAGAGAATATTTTTAAAGCTTAGAAAGGCAGAATCATACTCTAAAAGAACTCCATAGGAGGCAAATTTACATGGAAATAAGAGTATAACATACCCAGCAGCTGGGTAGAGAAGACATATATAATTTTTCTGTCTTTTTAGAAAAATATTTTCAATGACTTAGACATCAAAAGAGTAGAAATGCTATAGAGAGAAACTGACGATATTTTAAAGGAGAATATCACCTAGCCCAACTGTAACTTGATGAAAACAATTTTTAGAAAGTTAGAAATTTTCCAATGTGAATACATTACTGTTATGGTGTAAAAGTGAGTTTGCATACTGTATAGATAAGCCAATGCTTTTCCTAGAATGTCAAGCATGGATATACGTGAGTGTGTGTGTGTGTGTGTGTGTGTGTGTGTGTGTGGTACCAGGGACTGAACTAGGGACCTTGTGCTTGCCAAGGAGGCGCATATGCTGCTGAGCTATGTCCCCAATCCCAACTCATATATCTATATGTGAGCTCATTTACAGATTTATTCACTGACTAATGTACTAATTCATGTGGTAAGTGCTCAAGGAGCTTGGAAGGTGCATGGATGAAACAGACTCAGAGCTTTATCATCTGTACCAGGGAAGAACTGCCGTGCCGCTGAGCAGGCTGCCTGTCTGCCCGGCTCAGCCTGCAATGCTGGAGAATCAGTCCACTTGTGAAAGGAACAACATAAATAGATGCTGCATCAGGCCTTATATATTTTTAATATTGAATGTCTTATTTTATATAATCATGCAGTTACTACAGTGTTATATTAGTTATCCATAATTATGCATGACATAAAAAGAACTCCAGTATATTATTGCAGGCAGAAGAATCAGAAACCTGCCTGTAAAACTGTGCAAGTATGTTTAATAAAGGAAGTAGCCACAGCAATAACTTTGCCTGGCCAGACTATGAAGTTGTAAAGAACAATGGCATTTTGACGTATCCTCTGTGCCTCTTCTCCATCTATCTGATTGTTCTACAGCCACTACAGCAAAAACATAAGTATTTCATTGGGCTATTGACAAGAAATAGGACAACGTTAGGAGGCGACCCTGCCACCTCCTCTCTTACCATGCTCTTCTGCTTGCGTATCTTCTATTCTCTTTCATCCCTTCTTACTGAAAGAGGCAGATAGCATGAATAGGCCAAGTTGCTATCAATAAGTGATAACTTGATACTATAATTGTGGTCTACATTTTTCTGTTAGAGTTGGCATGAAGGTATTTCGTCAAGTTTCATATGGTTCTGGGAATTTTCTAATGTTTATTATTAGCCTACTTCCCAAAATTCTGATTATATATGTTCTGCTCTTAAGGGATTTGGAATTCTCAGGGGAGATAATTTTGAATCCCTATAGAGATGTCAAATCCCTGCACCTATTAAATGTTTGTGGCTGGGGCAAAACCCATATTACCCTGTCCTGATGTATGTTTCCTAGGTGTTATTAACTTTGTTTTGTAGGCTAAACTCAATCCCACCTTGGTAGCTACACAACCTCAGAGTTGTATCGTAGACACTCTTCTCAACGCCCTCCCCACTGGGTTACCCTATGTCCCTCACATCTATTGTCTGGCTATACTATGAATATGTCACGTCTTCTATCTGCACAACTAATGAATAATGAATGTGTCTATGGATGGAGACCTGGTTCCCATGGCCTCATCTGTTACCAAGGGTTCTACACAACGTCTGCGAGTGTCTCCCCCAGGGCTGAAAGTCCACTACCGCCCCTGCCTGCTAGTGTGCTTATGTTCCAGGCTCAGCCACTTTGGCTGTGGCACCAGTGTGCCATGCAAGTGTCAGTTGGTTTCTTCTACCTTAAGGCTCATGTGTAAAGTCTCTAAGGGAATTTCAGGAACAAGTAGGTCTGCTCTACAGGAAGCCTCCTTATGCCAGTCCTGGTCCTGGAATTCTACTCTTGTGAGTGATGGAACTGAATGGCCCTACTTAGTGAGACTGCAGGCTCTGATCACATATAGAATGAGACTGCTTCAGAGTACTATGGAATCACCCTGTGTTCTGTCACTTATACAAACCTTATCAAGTTTTAGAGAGGGAGCGCCCCAGATACCTCACGTACTTGTAGGGAAATTGAAGGGGTGCTGTAATCTCCTGCAGGAAATGCTCAAAAGACTAGTCTGCCAATCTCTGCCTTGATCTTACATAATGAGCATTTTCACAAATAAATCCTTTAAGAGCATCCATTGGGAGAACTGGAAAATGTTCACATGAAACTGACAGTGTTTTCTTCACTGGCATTAGTGTCAGGTTCTTGAATCTATCTAGGTAGAGGGCTTGCATTTCAGCCAAGAAACTTACGTGAATGAGGCACATTAGTTTAATTTTCTATTAGGAAAATCAATTTTTGCTTTAAGATTCTACTATACTTTCTGGAGAAACACAGACTCAGGCTGGTACCAGCTCCTTTACCTACAGTGATTTACCTAACTCCCTAGGGCCTTCGGTGATGCCATGGCCTGCTCTACATAGGAGAAGCTTTTCTGACTCTGGCATATTGAATGTATTTCTTTTGAGTTTGCAAGGAAAGGTAAAGATGTTTGCTATCATCATTGTGTTCATATTTGCTATGAAGTTCCTTAAATACAGCAAGGACAGGATTAGGAAAGAAAAAGAAAATAACCTTTCTTTAATATGATATGTTTATGCTTGTAGATAAGAAAACATACAATAAATTATAACTATTAACACAATTAGTAAGACTAGGTAAAACAACAAGGCATAAAAATTAATTTGAATTTCTATTCACCAGGAAGCAAAGTTAGAAAATGAAAATTAGGGAGAAAATGTATTACTTATAGGAGCAAAGAACTCATGTGCATGACCTCTATGGTGAAAATTACAATTTATTGAAAAGAATGAAAGTGAAAGTGATAGGTTCTGGCCCTAGTATGAAATGCTGAATTATTACGGTGGTCATCTAATATGGCTGAGGCCCTTAAAACAATAGCCCATCTTCCCCAAGACCACCTTCCCCGCTTCCTCTCCAACTCAGCCCAGGGTGCAATTTCCTTTCACCCTTCCTGCTGCCTCAGGAAAGGCCCTGATCAGCACTTCAGGTGTATCTAAACATCCCCTCCAAACTCCACCCTTAGTAAAGGGCCATGAAAGCCTCAGTCTCCCTTTGTTCCAGCTCAGAGAATCTCTCATCTTCCCCAGATTCTCTCCATGTTCTCAAAGATAATAAAGACCCTTTCCCTTTTTCCTTCTGCCTGTTTCTCTGCTGTGACACCATTGCAAACCTATCAGACAGTACTATATCAGTGAACTGGAATATTCAATATTACAAAAATGTTATTTAATGATAAAATAATCTATAGATTCAATTCCAAACAAAATTCTAGTCATATGTGTTAGTGTTATGTGTTGTATGCGGAAGCTGACAAACCAATTACAACATACACAGCAACTGAAAAGTTTCACTCACTAGACATACGGGTTAAAAAAAGAATAGTGTTATAAGGCTTGACTATCAGATGTCAAATTTATTATAAGTCTAAATGAATAAAGGTAGTGAATGACAAATAGAACAACAGAAACACAAAACCCAGGAATAGGTTGGTGAGTATATACGTGACTTATAATTTTATAAGCAAATTAATGGCAAAAAGCTGAAATTTTAAAGTAAATTATAGTAGAGAAAACTATATATATATTCCTTACTCAATCATACACATAATTTGCTCATGAATTAAGCATGAAAATATAAAAGGTGCAGTGTTAGAGGCAATTTAGGGATTTAAAAACTTCTTGGGTTGGGTAAACTATCATTTCTTAACTGAAGTACAAAATGGACAAATTATGAAGGGAAATGTTGAGAAGTATAGTTGTATAATCAGAAAGCTGTCCCTTTCTCTAGTCTCAAAATTCATTATAGAATAAAAATATAAGCTATAAATGTAGATAAGACAGTGTATCAATTATCCATACTTATAAATTATTATGTATTAAATGAAAAGAATTATGAATCAATAGAACAAAGTCAAATAACACTGTTGAAAATAGGAAAAGAAATGAACATAAATTTTAAAAAAGAATAAAGACTCACAGTTATATTAAAACATGTTAGCTCTTTTAGTAGTGAGTAAAGTATACATTACAAAACCTGGTTTAAAAAGGTAAAGGAATGGCAGAAGTTGTTGACTTGAGCCTTGTACTTTGAATAACCACTATGAAGATAACAATATGCAATGTATTAATTATTGAAACTGTCCTACTAATTGGTTTTGAAACTGTCTCATTGCTATTTGTTTCTCAATACAATTAATTAAAACAAAAAGGTAAGGGGACATTTACTATGTCTTTCAAGACAATAGACACTTTTTTTTTCTTCAGAACTGGGAATTGAACTCAGGCCCTTGTGCTTGCCAGGGAAGCGCTTATTCTACTGAGCCATCTTCTGGCTCCAATAGACACTTTTAAAAGCCTGCAAAAGAAGGAAAATGACATTGAATGAGAATGCTAAAAGTATCTCTTTCTGTGGGTAAAGTATATACCAATGAATATGTCTTTGATTTCTTTACCTGCATATGTCTTATGTGTTTTTCTATCTACCCTATATTAATCAATAACAGTAGTTCTGCAGTCAACCCTTATCAAGTTTCCACTCTTCTCTCACATGCCTGATAACCTAGAGTATGCATTCCTTATCAGAGTTGTGTTTCCTTTGAAAATCATTAATTTATGTACCCTTGCAATATTAACAACTTTTCTAACATGGTTGGTACCAGGTGTTTTTGATCTAACTCCTGTGCTGTGGAATTCATAGCTGTCCCTTTCTCGTGTGAAGTTCCACTTCTGGGACTCCACCCCAGGGGACCAGCTGCTAGGATTCTGAGTGTCCCTGGGTACCTAGGAGGTTACTCCTGTGTAACTGACCACTGCGCTGGGGTTTGTTGATCGCTTGCAGTTTTGGACTACATTTTATTTCCAAGTTCTAAGAACTGAGAGGTGGTCTCATGAGAAACACTCAATTAGTTTCCTTTTATGCAAATTCAGTTCATTAAGCTGGAGCTTCCGATGGCTCAGAGCCTAGAGCTGTTAATTTCTCAGCTTAGCTCTATAATAATAGAACTCCCCAACACCAGCACTGACAGGAACAATAGGAACATCAAAATAAAATAGTTAGGGTGCAGCACCTTGTTATTGTACATGTACAATAATTAAGTTTCTTTTCTTGGCTTTCTTCTCAGTTACTTTCTTTCTAAATGATCTCCTGCATTGAAAAGTTACTCTCTGACCTCATTTCTGTGTCAAAGTATTTTAATACTGTGATAGATTTTTGTTGAGAATTCAGTGTCATGAGAAGAATCATATCATAATTTTCAAACTTGACTTCAGGCGATTTCTATCTGGGAGATGCTTTGCATTTTACTTGAACATATTGTAGACCACCAAGTTCATCCACTGCAGTCTTTCCCACCTTGAAACACTCCTTATTATTACCCACAGGGCTTTTCCAATCAGTGTCCGATTGCATGTCCAGTCAGGCTACTTCAGTCTGTCAAGCTGCCTTTCCCAAGGCCCTCAGCTGCCACCCATTGTCTTTGCTATGGAGGCTAAATGGCCACTATAATCAAAGTCTAGGTTGAACACAAAAAGCATCAACTATGTGGGTTGCACCATACACAATTGCTGTTTTTTTTATAATTGTGGTAAATTGATGAGCAAAAGTAACAGCTATAAATGGCATAAAGTGATAGTAATTGATTAACAAATTTGGCCAAAAAATAACCTGGAGACATCTGAATATATAGTAACATATCCATATATAACATATATAGGTATCTTATTCACCAGTGAGAAGAGTCAAGCCACAAACAAAAAGCAGATAAAAGAAAAAAAATATGTAAAAGAAACACCAGTGGCTGAAGATCAGAAGCACAAGTAATCAAAGAAATACAAGTGAAAATAATAGTACACCACTGTATTTTAGTCATGAGATCTCATTTACTTCTGAAGTTTATTCTGCTTATGGTTAAACACATAAAAACACCCAAGGACAGAATTTGTTGTTCCTCATGCTTGAATAATTGTCCAGAATGAAATTCTGCCATTTTCCAGAAAACAGATGGACTGGAGACCATTGTACCAAGAGACAGAAGCCAGACTCAGACAGCTATCATATTCTTCCTCATACGTAAAATCTAAAAAAGATGACAAGGCTGACTAGACAAAGGAAGGCAATGAGAGGGAAGGGCTTAATCAGGGGAGGATGTGAGCAAACGTCTCATACACACAGAACCTACCCATGTGTGAACTATGAGGGTGAAGCAGAGAGGCTGACTGGAAATAAAGAAAAAAAGAAACACCCAATGGCCATTTACACTCATTATTTTCTTCCAGCTGAGTTGTTGAAGCATACCCCACAGTGGAAATGAAAGGAAGTAACTGGATTTGTTCAACAGATTGGACTCTACTGCAAATATTTCCCTTGGCACAGCTACTAAGCCCCGGATGTGCACACAGGAGGAGACGGCGACCCCTGCCTGTGAGAGCAGCGGCAGTTGGGAGTGAAATCTCCTGGGTAGAAAATACACTATGAAAAAATTCTCCAAGAAATGTTGAAGTGTCACATATTCATAGTTACGCAACAGCAAAGGTGGGATGGCTTACTGAGGCTTCCCAAAGCAAGCAAGGGTGCTGGTATTTGCCCATCTGGAACTTCTCAAAAATATTTTTTAAAAAATGAAATATAGACTTAAAAGGAAAAACTTTTTCATCAAAATGAAGATCACCATGTTAAAGGAAAGAGGACCTATAGAAGTACCAGTCCCCATCTGTGCTTAAGAATAGACATGGAGATGGGACAGATTAGGTGCTGGGACTCCGAGAAGATGGGGTGAGGTAATAAAGAAACAGTTCACAGTTTGTAAAAGTAGCAGCATGCAACATGACTGGAAAGGATTTCTAGGGACTTGAGAGGATTTGTGGGGGGAAAAAGCAAGTGAAAGAGTCGAGCAGGACTTCCCCATCAGTTTGCTTTAAGAAATAGACAAAAGTCACTCTGTGTTCTCAGTGTGTCAGATGCTGCAGTGCCGATGCTGGGGTCTCTGTATGTGGAGTTCTCATGGCTCACATAAACACACACACACACACACACACACACACACACACACACACACACACAAATATGTGGGTAGAAATATTGAAGTGTCACATAGTCAAAGAATGCCCTAATTGCATATTCGAAGGTGGTTTTCTTTTTCAGTGTGTGGTTTGTTTTTCGCCCTTCATTGTGCTTTACCAGATTCCTCTGGTTGTTTAGGTGTTTTGCCCCAAGTAGTCAAATCTGTATAGGCAAGGACGGTGCCTGTCCCTGTCATGCACGCCACCATGGCCTAGCACCTGCCACGGTGCCTGACACATGATACATTCTCAGTAGACACTTGCCAATGAGGAAGGGACTTAGGCAAAACCAGGACCCAGAAGTGAAATTCAAGATGTGTGCATGTGATGAAGACCTTCAAGGGCTTATGGAGAAGGTTGGCCTACAGCATGGAGGAAGCCAAGCAGGAAGCAGCAAGTCAGCTCAGAAGGACATGCAAGAGCCAGAGCTGACAGAGCTGAATGACCCTTAGAATGAGTCCATTAAGTTCCCTGAGACTTGAGTTCAAGTACTGGGCCACTTGTCCTCCAAAACATAGCCTACTGCTGCTACCATGTATTTTCTTAGCCTATTTTACTTTCTGCAATAAGCCTCCATGAGAAAGCATTTTGTCAAATGCTGTCCCCCCTAGAAATATCACTAGGACATAGAGTTCACCCTGTGGATATCTTATTATCAATGGAATTCTGCTGCAAGGGGTTAGAGCCAGGCCTATCTTCATTGACACTGTTATTGTTATTTGTATCTCTTTCATTTCTTCCTGGACTAGAATGTGTGATTTCTGTATTATTTTACAATTGCCAATTGCATTCCAGAGCTACCATATAGATTTCTTATTAAGGTCATGTAGATAACAGGAGGGGTCCACTTACAGGTACGTTCTCACCCCCAGCAATGAAAAAGGCCACACTGAAAGAAAACCAATCACACAGAGGATCCCTCACCCCGAGTGGCCCTGAGTGTGACACTTAGTTTGAGAACAGGAGGTTCCTCAAAGCATGAAAGTCTGCACATGTTTATACTGGAAACTTCAAATAGAATTGTGATTTCTAGGGGTCTGTTGTTCATAAACATCTTTTGGCACTATCTGCACAAGAATTCACAGTCGAGATTAAGAGCGTGCTATGCATTTTCTTCGTTGAGGCTCATCACTGTGAGAATTTAAGTTGGAAGTATCCACGTTCTTCCTGGAGGAGTAGGACCACCCACGCCACTGTCCCTTTCCAACATGAACTAAGTTGTTCACTAACTTTCTGAAATAGAATCAGACTCCACATGTGGCAGATGTAGCCAGACGCCTTTAGTTCATTGTGAAGTAGTCTTGATGGAGAAGTGTGTGTGTGTGTGTGGGGGGGGTGTCCTGTGTCACCAGCTGCCCCTAGTAATACTCCCAGTGACCACCCTTGGCACTGCTGGATGGCTGCTCTCCAGCCCACTGGCCTGTCTCTGTCTGACTCTCCTATTTTCTCTGATTCCCAGGGCTCTATCTTTTTACCCCTCCTTTCCTACCTACCAAAAAAAAAAAAAAAAAAAAAAAAAAATGAAACAGAATCAATTAGTAACTAAAAAAAAAAAAAAAAAAAAAAAAAAAAAAATCTTGTGGCAACTACATACAAAACTCACTATATTAACCATTTTAATTGTAATTTGGTGGCATTAAATACATTCACACCACTGTGGACCTAGTCTCCAGAGCTTTCTCATCCTGCAGACTGAAACTCTGTATCTATTAAATACTTTCCCACTACCCTACCCCCAAAACCCCAAGCTGCCACTCTACTTCCTGCTTCTTTGAGTGTGATCATTTCAGATATGTCTCATAAGTTGAATCATACAGCCCTTATCTTTCTGCGAATGGCTTGTTTCCCTTGGCATGGCCTTGAGGTTTATCCATGAGGTGGCTTGTGTCAAAATGGCCTTTCTTACCAAGGCTAAATAACAGTCCATTGTGCTCAGACCCCGCCTCCTCATCCTCCATTCATCTGCTGATGGGATGGACTCTTGGGTCCCTTCCCTCTCCTGGCTATTGTGACCCACTGGTGCTGCTACGGACCTGGGCATGCGAGCACCTCCGTGTGGCCCTGCTTCCCGTTCTTCACGATTACACCCACACCTACTCTCATGTTCAAACCGCCATCACTCCTCCAGATTTTAAGATTCTAAGTTGAGTGCACTTTCTAATAAATTAACATCCATATGAGTTCAGACACTGGCTTCTGCCATCTGGTTTTAGAATTATGTCTATATAAGGATAGTTGATTTTTAAAAATTTTTTTAAAAAATTTTTATTCATTTGCTACAGGGTTTCACTATGCAGCTTGGACTCATAATGATTGTCCTGTCTCAGCCTCCCCAGAGCTGGGATTACAAGTATGCACTACCACGCCTGATTTTGATGGCCAGCTCTGGGCAAGGGGCCAGCACGGAATGTGGTACTGGGGATCGAACCCAGGTCCTTGCACTTACCAGGCAGGTGCTTAGACTGCCAAGCTATCTCCCAGGCCTGAGGATAGCTGATTTTTAAAGAAAACTTAAGTTGATTTTTTTTAATCTCCACAATACTTACACTTAGAATAAAAAGAAAATGTTGCATGGGAGGTATAAACATCACCATGATTCGTGGATCAGACCCTTTGATTTATATCTGGCTAGTCTCATCAACAATTTTAAACTGATACAAAGAATACTTGCCAAAATAAAGCTAACTTACACTTCTCCATAAACGACAGCTAGTGTTTCTGTGAACAGCCCCATTACTCTCTGATACTTTATTAGAGATGATTTCCACCTCAGCATCAAAACTTCAACCTAAGTTTTTCTTTAAAAACCAACTATATTTACATCTGAAGAAAGCATTTAGAGTACAACTCTAGACCTATCTAGTGGCAGAGAAAACTATGCCAGGTTGCTTGCCAAGTTGTCCTGCAGCTCATCTCCTTGAATCCCACGAGTCTGTCATCATAACAGCTTGCAATTCCTCTAAGTCATAAAATTATGATTGACAAAGAAATGTACACGCTAGTACTTCTATCCATAAACTAAACTGTGTAAGAAAGGAAACTTACCTGTGTTGTACTATTTAGGAGCTTATTTTTTATCCAAAATGCTGTGACTTAAGGAATTTACAGTTTTTACTTTTATGAAAAAGTTTATAACTGAATATATTCCAAAAAACTTTACTGGTTAGCTCACAAAAGGTTAAAAATTGATCACTTCTTTTGTTTCCAAAAATTGACTTTAAAGTGCCCGAGTTTGGGGATGAAAGTGTCATTCAAGTGACATTTTTTTTTTTTTTTTGCATTTCAAGACTGAATCAACACTTTCCCTCTACATGTGACTCCCGTTTTTGCAGATCTGCATGGCTACAAGGAAATTAAGGCATCTCTAATCATAAGACTTGCGTGTTTATGGATTAATTTACACATTTCTGTAGCAGCGCCGAACATGCGGAGCTTCAAAAACTTCCTCTTCAGGTGAATGATATTTACTAATGTGTAACACATCATAGATTAAAGGTTGATGAGCTACACATTTCTTGGTAAATGCAGCCAAGAAATAAAAGAATATTTCTTCCAGGAAATGATAAAAAAAAAAAAAGCTGCATTAACCTCTAAAAAGTTAGAAGGCATTGTGAATTAAGTCTAAATGTTGAACTGTAGTTAACAAAGATGAATTTTTTGTACAAAATAATTTTCATAGACTAGATGCATTTCCCAAACTTTTTCAAAAATGCACCTTACACATATTAAATTTATCCTAAATTCAGTAAATATAGAATAGGCAAATCCAGAAAAACACTGATTTTCCAAGAAATTCAGTGAGGGGACTATAGAGTGAAACAAATCTAACACATTTGCATGATTTTGTAAAATTAACGTAAGTGAGAGGTTCTCGACTCATTTCAACCTCTCTCAACCCGGCTGTTGAAGGTTTCAATGTCCCGAGACCCATATTCAATTCTGTGTGCATATGTGTCACACATGTGAGAGAAATCGTCTTTCCCCTCATCGGTCAGTTGGCCTGTATTCCACTATTGGCCACTTGAGGGCGCCAGCTGCATTGTGTAAAGAGATGGCTCTTGGCCTCTTTCTTTTCCTCTCTGTGTGCTCAGAGGAGCGAGGGAGTACGTAGGGAACAGGACAGCTCTCAGAATTGAGAGGCTGCCTATTAGCTCCAGCTGCTTCCATCGAGAGACTGATGTGGCAGAAATGTCTTGCAGCGTTCTGCAGCTGCCAGTCCTTTGCCTTGGCAAACTTAGAGCGAAGCAAGGCCCAGCATGCTTTTGTTTAACAAAGTTGAATGAAAGGCCATTTCATTGCAGAGAGGTTTAGTCCATATCAAATAATGCCGAGGCGTTTTGATCCGCTCCGACGTCACCCGAGGCTTTCCTTGCCGAGGCTGAGCACGAACACCCCAGCTTCTGCCACAGCAAGCGTGTTCCTGCGCGTTTCTCTCACCTAATTTCCCAGCTGGAGTTTGTACCAGATCTCAAAAGCAAAGCCCACTGAGGTCTGTCACCGAGACTCCCTTTATCAATCACTCGGCAGGTGCAAATTAACCCATTTGGCTTCAGCATTTCCACACAGTGACACATTGTTCATTTTACAAAAGCAGAAGACGGAGAATGTCCCCCACAAAATTATTCACATTTGCCTGTAAACTTTCTTCCAAATCCTTGTTTCCTCCACTAGAAAATGGCATATGACATTCACAGAAGACAGATCAATTTCCGGAGACCTCTCCTGTACAAGACCAAGGGCCTCTCGTCTTTTTAACAGAAAGTTTGACAATTTCCCCTAGTGTTACTAGAATTTCTTGCTAGAAGCCCTGAGTACAGAATGCAAGGTGTGGTAATTGCTGCGACTTTATAAAGTATCATCCGACCCAATATAGCAGTTTGTAGCTTCCCATTCAACTTATTGATAAGTCATGATTAACAGTTCAGAAAACTCGTATCAGATAACAGTAATTCAAATTAAGCTAAGCCAAGGGAGGGCCTGTAATTTATGCAGATTTGCAATCTGTTTATTGCACAAAGCCAGCATCTTGCTGCGATCTGCCCTTCATGTGCAAAGCTTGCTTCACAGAGTCCATCTTCTGTAAAGAGGGAAAATTTCTACCTAGAGAATCTAGAGCATTAACACATTTATTCCTGGTACACTACTAATAAACGAGTTTTGTTGATCACTGGCGTCCAAAGGAGTTTCAAGGAAACTGGGATAGCCAAAGATATTCACTGGAATCGATAGCTTAGGCCGGCGGTATAGCAACACATTGTGGGGGGAAATAAACAGAGATTGGCGTGCTAAGTTCAATTCTAACTGGAACACTGTGCTAGATAACCTTGTCACTGTCCGTGCTGTCTGCTTCTCAGCCTTCATCTAGTTCTTTCTTCTCTCTGTCTCTGTCTCTCTGTCTCTGTCTGTCTGTCTCTCTCTCTGCCTGTGTCTTTCTGTTCCTGTCCTCTTTCTGTCTCTCTCTGTCTCTCTCCTCATTCATTATATTCCAGCTACACTGGCTTTTCTCCTATTTCCAAAAATGACAACCTCTTTTCTCTCACGTCTCAGATGCTTATCTGGTTTAAATCAAGGCTCAAATGTCATCTCTCTCAGAAACTCCCCATAACCACTGCTTCCAGGCCTTCTTTGTTCACTGTTTCTCTTTTCCTGGCTCTCTCCTGGCCAATGTAAATCCCATTACAGTAGAGCCTTGGATCTCTCTTTCACTGATGCATGCTCCAGAGTCTAGGAACTTTTCTTTTGTGTGCACTTCTTTTTTCTGTATGTCTTTATTGAATGAATGAATGAATGAATGAATGAATACAAGCTAAGATTATTCTCAAAGCTTAATAATATATTAAATAACTAATATAATAAATCTGTATTCAAATACCCATTTCCTGAGAAGCCATTCAATTTAAGAAACAGCAGGTAGAAAAAACAATACCTCGATATACAAAGGTGCAAAGGTAGCAGGGTTTCCCTTTCCTTCCTGAGTCTCAGAAATCTCAGGATTTGCCATAGTGAACTTCATGGCTGTGTGTCAGATTTTCACGCTGTCGATTGCTCTGAGGTTGGCACACATATTAAGCTCATCTTGTTCAGGGAAGAGTAAAAACTGATCTGATGCAGAAGCTTCATCCGCTCCTGGTCATAGACACGGGTTGTATGAACACTGAGGAGCCTCTGAACAGCGGCCCATGACAGGTACCGGTTCTCATGTGGGGCAGAGGAGGAGGCCTTTACAAATCAACTATGGCCTTCAAGGGACGCAGCAGGCTAAAACTTCAGAATCCCAGTTGTGATTTATTCAGAAAACTAAAGTCTAACCTATCAACACTTTACATAGAGCACACACAAAATATGAACCAGATAAATTCTTTTCCTTCTCATAGCAGCTACTTGGGACACCTACATTCTTTATCTCATGAAGCCAGTTCATGAGAAATGGGAGAGCAGTCAGGCAGTGCACCCAGTGCCAAAAGCTAAAGGCAGAGATTCTAAATGTGGAGACAGCCTCTCTGTGAGCTACACAGTAGATCTGGGAAAGCCTAGGCCTGACTGTTCAGACGCCTATAGGTACTGCCAAGCTAACCTGGTGAGGACCTGAGCTGCAGGTCCTCAAAGTTGCTTATTCTTTGTTGACCGGAAGGAACTTTTCAAACATTCACTGTTTTCTCAAAGAGAAGCTTTTCCCCATTATGCTTCACTTTAATCCTTAGTGTTCAGGCGTGAAGTATAGTTCCACGGAAAAGCGCTTCCCTGGATGCACAAGGTCCCACCTTCAATCTCCAGAACAAAAGGAAGCCCTGAAATTTTATTTGAACTATTACTGCAAACAGAGTAAAGGGACAAGACACGTCAGACAAGGCAAACAATTTCTAACCTCATATTGTGATCTACAATATATGCTGTTTTGTGTATATAATGCTAAAATTATTTTCTTATTGACCAAATTATAATTTTTTCCTATAAACTTTCCATATGTTTGTATAGAGAAAATGCATGTATGTACACACATAAGGTGTGGTCAGAATACATAGTGTGTGCTCACATAAAGAGCGTTCATTGAAGCACGCATGACCATTGCTTCCCTCAAAGACTCCCCCTTGCTTCCAGTACACTTATCCTGGTGTTCTTGCCACTTTCTGAAACAGTTCTGGAAAGCCTCCTTTGGGAGAGTCTTTGGGAAGTGTGGTCAAAAATAGGATGAATGTTGCTTCTAAATGCCATGCAAAAGAAACTAAGGCGGGCTGTTAGAAAAGGGCAGCAACAGGGCTGGCGAGATAGCTCAGTGGGCTAAGTGCCTGCTTAGGCAAACACTGGGACCTCGGTTAGATCCCCAGAGCCACGTGCAGAGCTGGGCCTGCCCCCTGGAGCACTGAGCCGGCCACTGAGACCAGGCACCGTGGTTCATGCCTGTAATCCCAGTGCTGGGGAGGCTGAAACAGGAAGATCACTATGAGTCTGAGCTGTGCAGTGAGACCCTGTACCAAATACATAAAAAACAAATAAATATAAAAGTAAAATAGCAACAAGAAAACATTAGAATGTTATTATGGTTTGTCTCTAGGTGTTCCCCAAAAGTCTCATGTAGTGATGGGGCAGACTTCTAGAGTTTGTGATTAACTCATGATTCACTGGGATTATGGGTCTGAGTACTGCTGGGATTATGGGTGTGAGTGCTACATCCAGCCTGGGGTGGGCAGCCTGAATGTAGCCTAAGAGAGACAGAGACAGCCTTCCTATCTATTGCCATTGTTGCTGCTACTCCTCCCTTTTGTTCTTTCTGCTCTTAGCTGCCACCGTGAAAGGTTGCTGTCTGCCGTGTGCCGCTCTGCCTTGGGGCCAGCTGAGTATGGAGCAAAGCCTCCAGTAACTGTGAACTAAATAAACCTGTCCTTCCTTCATTTGGGGTGTTGGGTATTTGTCTCAGCAATGAGAGAAGACTAACTGAGACACGTGCACTTACCGATCTTCTTCTCCAGTATCAGGTATGAGTTTTCTCCAACGTCAAAGTCATCATGAAAGATAAATGTTTTAATGGGTTCAGGACATCAAGACGACCAGGACAGCCCTGCTGAAGACACTGGAGAGGCCTTCCAAGCCTCCTTCACGAAGTGCCAGAAATGATGATAAAGGGTTTGAAGCAAAGGAGCATATTATGAGGAGGATTGAGGCAATGTGTCTTTTATTGTACTAAGTTACTTTTAATTTAAATGTCCATCATAGTTATCAATTATACTTCATACACAAACACAAACACACAGAAAAGATAAAAATTTTCACTTTCATATGATAAAGTTCTGTGGTAAAAAATATTCACATTTGGCTTCCAGCGGCAAGAAGACTCATTTTACATATAAGCATAAGCACACACACATGCATACACACACCTCAGTCACAAAGAAAAGCTAAACATGATGAATTGTTTAAAAATTAATTTAATGCAGGGCCAGTGAAGACATGAAGCAATTTCCTTGGAGGCAGGAATACAAAGAGAGGACACGTGCATTACAGCAAACGCCAGGTAGGCCAGAACTGACCAAACCTGACTTGGGCATTAGTCGATCCACAGAGAGTAAGCTGTAGGTGGTATGAGTAGAAAGCAGGAGAAAGTCTTCCTACTGAACAGATGGGATGTTGCACAGACCTGAAGGGAGGAAGCTGGAGTTCCCGGATGGTTGAGCTAGAAAACTGAAACCTCCTCAGCAGAGGCATCCATGTCCTCCTGGTCTTGAGTCCAGGTGGGAAGTGGGGAAGGACTTTCCCCTGCAACTTTCTAACCTGAATCCCAGTGATGTTGTGGAGGGGAACAAATCATACAACTTGGGCAGCTCAGCAGTGCCCGTGTGCACTGTGCTCCATAGAGATGCAGGGTGGGTAGTGCCCTAGCCCCTCCCCACAAAGCAAACCCCAATCTCCTGGAGAAACACTTTAAAATTAAAAAAAGAACTACAAAATATGTAGGAAAACAGCGAATATCAAACTCGGTCCTAAAAACTCTGATAAGTACGTTATCTATAAATGCATTTAAGGAAATACAAAATGATTCTGAGATTATGTCAAAGGAAAAAGAGAGACCATTAAGAGTTGATCACAAACTCTTGAAACCCCAAGCGGGAACACTTTGTGAGATATGGTTTGTAATAGAGGCCAGACTCACCACGGAGGCCCTTCGCAAATTACACACACCTGCTGAAGAATGTGTCCACTTAAGAGCAGATGTAGCGAGATTGCTCTAAACATAGCCCTGGACATCAGGGAGAAGACAATGTAAAAGAAACTAAGAGACCCAAGGACAGAATAAGAAAATGCAGCATAGATCTATTCATAGTTTATGAAAGAGAGGAAAGACAAAACGAGAGAGAAGCAAATTCTGAAAGGCAAGGTCTTAGAATTTCACAAAAGTGCTAAGACAGTCATACACATGGCGAGACATCCAAGGAATCCCATGAACAAAGAGAAACCCACACAGAAATGTATCTTAGCGAAACATCACATTCTAAAAGCAGGGGAAAGGGATATCAATTGACTATGAAAGACAGAAAATTAAAGACTTGCACTAAATGGTGATGTTTTACATGAACTATTTGAAACTCTATTTGTAATAATACTATGAAAACCCCAAGAAGGATAAAGTCAACTAAGAATCTTAGAATGAGGATAAAACAAGTTATCCTCAGATCAATAAATTCAGTTTAAAATCAAGTGACTCAGGTATAAAGGGCAAAATAAAAAAATAACAAGAAAAAAGAAAAGAAGTTATTGGTATCCAGCATGGATAGCAATGTATCTAAAAATGTACCTTGATTTAGTTTATCTTAGGTGTTTTATATATTTTTTGGCCTATTCATGAGTATGGTTGTTCATCTGTATACATCACAACTCTATAATGACTTATAAAATGAATAAGTATATCTGATACTGGCAGAATCAAAGTGGGCATTGAAGAAAGAAAAAAAATGAATGGAGATGTGTTATACACATGTAACTATTCCCTACAATAAATGTCATCATTGTCTACTATCTGCATGTACTAACCAAATTTTAAAATTAAAATGAAATAAGATGAAGAGATCTCTAAACAAATACATAAAATTCAAAAACTAATGAACAAGGGAAATTTGCAGGCATATAAATGAAACTGTATGGAAAAACAATAATGTACTATACACACTTATAGAATTAAAAAGAATCAAAATATAGCTAAAATTCAAGCCGAGAATTAAATCAAGAGGAAAGTAATTAAGATTAAATCACTCTAACTTACGTCACTCAGAAGGAGATACGGATTTGATTTGGCTAAAATAAAAGTATTTATTATGATCAAGGTGTCCTAAGAGAATAAAATGTGTGCAAATTCAGAATTTGGAATAGAGAACAGAATAAGAATCAATTCTGAAAAAGGCAAGAGAAACTGGAACAGACAGTACAAATAATATGTTACAAATGAAGGCATCTATAGGCAATAATTAATATGAAGGATCTAAAGTATCTCATATAAGGTTCATCCAATGGATTACAAAATGATAACATCCAGATATGTGTTGTTTACAAGGACACAAAATTTAAAAGATAGTGTCAAATGTTGTGGAAGGCGCTGTTTTGGACGTAGCTCCTATCCACAGCCTAAGCAGGACAATGCAAAATGAGCCCCATAATATTAAATGTCACATAATCAAATCTGAACCCTAGAAAGTAAGAAAATCTTGAAACATGCCAAGTTTTCAAAAGACTAGGAAATTCAAAGCCTCCAGAGTTCTGGTCTCCCTGAGCTGGAATAAGGATGTCCCCAGGCGGTAGTCCATACAGAGAAAGTGTCCTGAAGCACTCGTTCCTAGTTGCTGCTCTGCCTGCTTTAGGCCATGAGCTGCTTCCCCATGCCCAGGGGAGTCTTTTCCACCGCTGATTTGTGCATTGCTAGTAAAAGTCAATTAAATCTTTAAATTAGATTTGTTATAATTTTGTTCTCTGACCAAAGTAAAAGGAAAGTTAGATACTGGCTGAACCAATATTAGATAATATGTCACCTAATCAAATAAATTCTAAGATCCAAATCTTTTTTTTTTCCTCTCTATTTTTTTATTTTATTGAGAAACAAATAGCAATGAGATAGTTTCAAAACTGATTAATAGGATGGTTTCAATAATTAATACATTGCACATTGTTATCTTCTTAGTGGTTATCCGTAGTACAAGAGCCAGACAGGATATCCTGTCCAAACACTATTAGTACAAATCTTTCTTCTCATTGAATTAAGCGAAAGTAGCTGTATATCTATCCTAACTATAGTGTGCATACAGATACAAAATGGTCCTTCCTTTGTATCCCCATTTTTTGTTTATTCCTGTCAGAAATGGGTATTCCATTGGCATCTAAATATTATAGGTGTGTGAATCCAGCAAAACAATCCAACACAGTCCAGCAGTCCACAATAGTAGTGGGTTATCTGCAGAAGCTATTGACTTGAGCCTTTCACAGCTCAGCATATTAATATGGCTTTACTAAGATCCAAATCTTAACAGAGATAAAAGAATTTCACTGCATATTGATAAGTTTTTTGAATTTTCACAATATATAACAAACTTAAACTTATACACGCCAATGGCATAGCTTCAAAAATATGCAAAGGAAAGTGTTATAATTTTTTTAAATGAAAACTTTATCATCATATTGATAGATTATAGAATTAAAAAGGAATTGGTAAAAATAGGAAAGAGGGCTGACCAAGTAGCTCAGTGGATTAAAGCACCTGCCCAGGCAGACACAGAGGCCCAGGTTTGATCCCCAGGCTTGCCGTGCCAGCCCTGCCTCCAGGTGATTGAGACTGGCCATGCTGGGGTGCGCCTGTAATCCCAGCTCTTGGGAGGCTGAACACAGATGGATCACTATGCATCTGATCTATATAGTGAGACCCTGTAGACCCTGTACTAAAATACAGAAAAAAAAAGGAAAGAGTTTCATAGCATGATTAGAAGCTTTGTTTAATGGACAAAAAATCCTGAAACTAATAATTGAATAATATATATTCTTGTCATATTCACTTGGGATATTGAGGAAACTGACCATAATTTAGGATAGAAAGATCCATCACATTTCAGACAATCAGTGTTGCACAGATCAAGTTCTTTTAAAACAGCACAGCTAGATTAGAAATATAAAAATGGTAACAGGAGGAAGACAAGGCCATGCAGCATGAGGATAAAAATGAGTTAGGAAACAACAGGAATTCAAGAAGCACTCCTAAATTGCACATATGAAAAGAAAGCAATGAAAGAAAAAGAAAGTATTGGTGAGTGAATACAAAACTGGTAAATCAAAACATGTAAGCAAAGAGACAGAGAGAGAGAGAGAGAGAGAGAGAGAGAGAGAGAGAGAGACAGACAGACAGCTGGCCAAAGAAAACAACATAATTAAAAGCAGGAATCAAAGAAAAAAATAAGAAAGAGAAAACAATGATATAATAGAATTAACAAAATAAAAAATCTGTTTTTAATAAACTGAGAAATCTCTAAAAATGTAAAAAGTATTGATTTTCACAAAGAAAAAAGCAATGAATTGTATCAATTTCAAAGATGAGAATGTTATAAACAAAGAATGCAATTAGATATCAATTTAAAGGTAAACAGATGAAGTTTCACAAAATACAGAATTCAGAAGAGATAGGAAATGAATTTTGTTTGCTTGTTCAAGAGGTCTCACTGTGCACGCCAGGCTGGGTTCTCCCTCACTACTATCTTTCTGCCTCAGCCTCCTGAGGGCTGCAGGGGCCACCACACCTGGCTCCTAAGAGACATAAAATTTGAGTACCCCTAGTAACATCTTAAAATTGAGTCAATTATCCCCAGTCTGGCGTGCCGCGCGGGCCCCGCCCCCGGAGCGCGCTGAGTCCGGGCGTGGTGGCACATGCCTGTATTCCCAGCGCTGGGGAGGCTAAAACCAGGAGTACCACTATGAGTCTGAGCTTCGGAGTGAGACCCTGTACCAAATACAGAAATGAAAAAAATCAGTTATTTAAATTCTTTCAAACAAAACATCATACCTAGGGCAGCAAGATCTTATAAACCACTGGGGAATCAGTAATCTCAACGTATTACTACCATTGGTAAAGAACAGAAAGGAAAGAAACAATCTCCTAATTATTTTAAAAATTGATCTGGACAGTAACACTGAACAAAGAGCTACAAGGAAAGAAAAAGAGCAAGCTAGTCATATATATATATATATATATATATATATATTTGTTGTTTATTGAAATACATCCATAGTGACATAGCAAACCAGATAGACCAATGCTAAAAATAGTAAATACATTATGATCACATTGTATTTATCTCAAGAATATGAAGGTAGTTGAACATTAGAAGCAACAAATGCAATTCATCACATTAGAAGTTAAAGGCTTTACTTTTTATACCTTGTTTTTATACTTTTCTGCTGGAGGGTTAAGACCAAGATAAAGCAAGACCTATATACAAGAAATGTAACTTTTGTATCTGGTAATGTCAGTCAAGTCCCTTCAGGATTTATCCTGAAACTTCTGACATTGCCAATCCTACGGATAACCCACTACAAGTATGGACTACTGGACTATATTGGAATATTTTGCTGAATTCACACACCTACAAAATTTAAATGACAATGGAATACCCTTCTCTGGCAAAACTAAACAAAAAATGGGATACAAATGAACGACCATTTTGAATCTGTATACTCAAAATACTTAGGATAGATATACAGCTACATTCTCCTAATTCAATGAATAAAAAGATTTGTTCTAACAGTGTTTGTGGACAGGATATCATGTCTGCATCTTGCACAATGAATAACCACTAAGACAACAATATGCAATGTATTTATTATTGAGACTGTTCTAGTAATCTGTTTTGAAACTATCTCATTATTTGTTTCTCAATAAAATTATTTTTAAAAAGAAGTTTAAAGGGAAAAAAATCTATGTATGCATTGTAATTTGTTTGACCAAACATTGTATAAAATTCAACATCACTTATAATTTTTTAAACTAGAAATGAAAGATAACTTTATTTTGATAAAGGTTATGTACAAAAAAAGAAAGATCTTAAACAGCAATTACCTTATTCAATGATGAAATTTTAAAATCATTCTGCAATTGTATCATACAATGCCTTTTATGACTTTGCTACATTACCTTTGATGCCTAAGTCAGTACATTCCACCCCATCAGAGGTAACACACAAATTGTGTGTAAATAAAGCAATAAAATTTCTATTATGCATAGATAACATAAAAATTACATACATACAAATTTCCAAATCATTGAAGCCAGCATTGACTTTTGATAGAACAAATTTTAGAATGCAGATTCAAAATATACCCTGTTTAGATCCAGGAATAAATAAAATTAATTTTTAAAAAAATCCAAGAATGATGTCTTGAACTAAGTCTAGGATGTATAAATCCTTTTCATGAAAAGTATAAAATTTCATTGACAGATGCTAGAGGAGAGCTAAATAAATGAAGATATACTGCCCAACATTATTGATAGCAGCCTTCTCTCCAACACGCCATTGTGCTTTCATGCAATTCCACCAAACATTCAAATAGGAATTTTCATATAACTTGACAGGATGTCTCTAAATATTCTTCTGTAGGAATAAAGGGTTAAGAATATGGTCAAAAGATTCGGTCTGTGAATTAAGACTTATTACACAGCAATAATAATCCAAAAACTGCTGTATTTTCCCAGGGTTTGATAAATAAGCCAATGAAATGAAAGAGCCTAGGAATGGACTCTTACCTATGTGGAGACAATGTGTATGACAAAACTGGTATTGTACATCTATTGAAAATGGATGGAGTTTTTTTTGTATAAATTATGTGGAATAACTACAACTCCATATAGAAAGCAATTCAATACTGATTCTTTTTTTGGAATAAACATGAAAATCTATTCCAAAAATTTTTATTTGAAGAGTAAGGGCTTGGGGAAAATGTATGAGAATATTTTTTATGATAGGAAAAATATTGCATGTGCTAATTTAAAAAGAAATTATTAATTCAACTGCATGTAAATTTAAAGATCTGTTTAGGAAGTATGAAATGAAGTACTTCATTTCAAGGAAGTATGAAATGAAACCAAAAGCCTGGGAGAAAATATTTGCTGAACATATAACAAAAAAAATTTTCCTAAAAAGTTTTAAAAGACTCCTGTAAATTAATAAGATGCAGACAAACAACTTAAAAGAAGAAAACATAAACAAAGATTTCCCAGAAGAGAAAATAGGAACTGCAAATAAACATGCGAATGGATGCTCCGTCTCTACAGGAAGCAAGGAAGTCAGATGGAAATCTCAAGAAGATACCAGCTCATACCCTGCAGACAGACAAGACTTAAAAAGGCTGACAATCCTCTTGACGTGTGCAGGAGGACATAAAACCCTGTGGACTTTCATGTACCACTGGAGGGGAATATAATTTTATGTCACTTTGGAAAACAAGTTGGAACTGAATACTACAGTTGAATTGAGAATATTTTATGACCAAGTAATAGTAAATATAAACCTTAGGTACAAACATTCTTGCACTCTATGTATGACAAGACATATGAAAATGCCTACAGAAATACTGTTCACAATAGCAAAAAAGCATAAACTGCTCAACAATTCATCAGCAAGACAATGGGGAATTGAACTGTGGTTTACACACACCGTTGGATCTGAACCAGTGGGAGACTGACTGCATCACAGTCAGGAATATGGATGAGTCTCCAACACATAATGCAGAGTGAAAAATAAATCACAGAACAATATATACAACAGGATTCCATTTGTATGAAATGGACAAAAAGGGAAAACTAAAGTTACACTATCTAGGGATTTAAAGAAAAGTGAGGGAATGATTATTGCCCAAGTTGTATGCAGTCACTTCCATAAAGGAAGGATGTCTTCCCAGGGAGTGTCAAGGGTATTCATTATGTTCTATTTTTATAATGGTGAAAATATACATGCTCATTTATTTTTTTCATCAAACTATATATACACTAATATGCCTTTATACATGTTTTGTTGCATAACAGTTTTATTATATACAATTGTATCAGCAACATAGATGTTGAATATGAATCATACTAACTTATTATGCAAAATACAGGAACCTTAACAGGGTAGAATAGGGAGTTATTATTTGAGAGGAAATCATGATAATATGTCCATAATTTGGATATAAAAGTCTAAAATTACAGAGGTAAAATAGGCAGGATTATACAGAGAGAAAGCTCATGTCAACTAATGAAACTTAGAGGGTATGATAAAAGTATTGATTATTAGCTAGGAGATATGACCCTGTTATGGGCTTGAAATCCATGTGATCACATGATTTTAGGAAAGGATAATCTATCTTTATAATGTATGAATATATAGCTAAGTGACTAAAAGTTAAATGCCTGCTAGTTTATACCACAGAAGTTGGATCATAGAGTAAGAGAAATCCTCCTCAGCCAAAGCCCCAAGAGCCAGGATCCAACCTTGGCTCTGCATTTTTGTTCCCCATAGACATTAAAAGTGTTCCTTAAGTCTCTTTTGTATGATCTTTGCATACTATAGTACGAAAATGATTGAGAGAGGGGCAAAAATAGTAACAAATGTTAAGAACAGATACTCAACAGCTTCTGTGTACTAAGAGTTGAATTTTGATAGGGACAGTTTGGCCCCAAACCAAGACGACATTCAGCCACTTAACAAATTCTGCATATACGGAGATGGCAACGATAACTCTGCTAGATGCCTGTGAACAAAACTAACAGGGCCTCTGCCCACCTGAGGCTTTATAGTCTGGTTGGAAAAGGGAAAGGCAAACATAAATTCAGACAGGGTATGTTAAGGACCACTTTCACTTAGAAGGATGGTGATTGTCTCCCTGAGAAGGTAACATTTGATTCAGATTAGAAAATAAAAGACAAGAAAGAAGATCTTATGAAGATCTGTGAAGGAATCCTGCAGGCTGAAGAATATCATAGGCCAACTACCAAGGAGAGAAAAAGCTTTCTGTTTCACCAGATTGACCAAGGTGTTGCAAGTGAATGGGATGAGATGATAGAAGAAGGTAGAGACCCTGAGAGTCATGGCTAGATGTTTAGCTTTTACTCTAATGCAATCAAGGACGAGACAAATTAGGTAGTTCATATTTTAAGCTACTATTGCAGTAGCTACTGAAGAAAGATCTGTAGAAACCAATGAACTATTAGATGGCAGCTTCAGAACAGCAAAATGAGATGGTGGGGGCTTCCACTGGGAGGGTAGCAATGAATATTGCCAGAGTATTGGTTTGAAGATGTATCTTTTTTTTTTTATTTTTTTTTTATTTTTTAGGGAAAGGTGTTCAGGGTCTCACTACTAGATTAGACTTGTAGTGATTCTCCCGTTTGCAGCCTCCCAAGTGCTGGGATAATAGGTGTGCGCCACCACACTCAGTCTCAATTGCCATCTCAGCATGCCCTGGGGGCGGGGCTCGAACGGCAGGCCCAGGGATCAAACCCCCAGCCCCTGCACTTGCTTGCAGGCACTTTAATCCCCTGAGCTATTTGGCCAGCCCTGAGCATGTATCTCGAGAGTGTTGGGGACCCATATTTCTCACCATGTACAAAACTAAAGTCAAAATGGACCCAAGAACTAAATGTTGAAACTGAAACACTTGACCTGCTAGAAGACAAGATAGGTAAGACTCAAAATTGGAAGCACTGGCCAGCACTTTTTCTGGGGGTGGGGCGGGTGGTACCAGGGAATCAAACTCAGGACCTTGCCAGGCAAGCAGTCATTCCACTGGGTTGTCTCCCCAGCTCTGCAAGCACTTTTTGAACAAAACCCTTGCTGCAAAGGAAACAGTCTTGAGGATCAACAAATAGGATTGTAGCAAATAAAAATAGCTCTGCACAGAAAAAAAAAAAAAAAAAAAAGGAAAAGTCAACCTACAATTGGGAAAATGTTTTGCCAGCTCTTTCTCAGACAGAAGCCTAATATATAATATATATAAACAATTCAATAAATCAGATACCCCAAAATGAAACACTCCATCAAAAAGTGGGCAAGTGAAATGAACAGACAATTCACAACAGGCCAAATAGCCAATTCATACACAAAGAAATTTCAGTGTAGCTGGCCCTTAGGGAAATGCAAATTAAAAACAACCCTGAGATTCCATCTCACCTCAGAAAGAGTGGTCAGCACTGAGAAATCAAATAACAAGTTGCGGTCAGACTGCAGGGAGGAAGGAACTCCTCTATACTGTTGTTGGGGGTATAAACTAGTGCAACCTCTATGGCAATAAGGATAGAGAGCCTCAAAAAACCAAAAGTAGAAATTCCATTTGGCCCAGCTGTCCACCTTTTAGGCATCTTCCCAAAAGACATCATGTAACCATGATAAATGCATAACCATGCTTATAGCAACACAACTGGAACCAGCTGAAACTTGAAAACAACCTACATGTCCATCAAAACGGATAAAGAAAGTATGGTATTTTTCCCCCATGGAATACTATGTGCAATAAAGAAGGATAAACTGTAGTCTTTTGTAGGAAATGGATACACTCGAGAGCATAATGTTAAGTGAAATAAATCGGCCATTTAGAGATGTATAGCATTGTGCAGGAGAAATTTAAGGAGAAAACTTGAGTAATAATGAGGAAGCGTGGAATGAGAATCTTTCCATCCCCTTTCAGTACCTCCAGGAGAGGAGTCAGCAACCACCCACAGTAAAAACACCTGTAGACATTTGCGGACAGCTTACCAGGTGCAGAGCCCCAGCCCTGTTTGGAGCCCTACGATACAGGGGCTGTCATGCTTACCTGCTAGAAAAGGAAGCACCATGTCTTATAATTGCCTTGGATGGGATGGGGACTATTTGGCCCCACAGCAAGACTATATTCAATCACTAAACAAATAGTGACTATATTGAAATGGAAATGACCAGTGCAGAGACAGAGGCTCAATCCTGGCCCTCTGGTTCTACTTCTCACTCTTGACCACTTCTCCATACAAAAGTACAGTTCCCTTGGTGCACCTGCAATGTAAGTGACTTGAATTTGTGATAGATGCAAAATGCAATGGCTTAGCCAGCTGAGAAAGCTTATGACCAACAACTAGGGCCTCTTAAATTACTTTTTGCAAGCACTGCATCAAAATGTTTAGAGCTACAACAAAATTAAAATGTTCCTTCCATAAACTAAGTCAAATAAATATAAACATAATTATTTACTGCTAGGTGTCCTGAGTTTTTAACATAAAAGTATTCATCAGGCATTTCTCAGGCAGATAAAGGAGGGATTGAATCCTACTCATATTTGATCTAGAAACCTTTAAGGTATATTTGATGTTTTTGCTTCTTCATTTTGCATTCTGCCAAGAAGTATAATCTGTACACTTTGCTGAAATAATCTACCACTTCTTCATTGTTCAGATAAGGAAACTCATTCACTGAGATGATAAGTGGTTTATCTAGACTAAAGAGGTAGAGATTGAATTTGTGGTCCTACTCTTAATAAAAGTTGAGCTCCATCCAGCTTATCATGAATAAAAGGTTTACAGAATAATCTGCCCCAGGGCTAGCGATATAGCTCACCAGATTAAGTACCCAGATCCCAGTCCTGCTTGCCATGCCAGTCCCACTCCTGGGGTGCCTAGAGCTGGCAACTGATTTGGGGCGTGGTGGTGCACACCAGTAATTCCAGTGCTGGAGAAGCTGAAAACAGGAGGATCACTAGGAGTCCAATCTACAGAGTGAGACCACGTACCAAATACACAAAATGAAAAAAAAAAAAAAAAAGAACAATCTGCTCCAGTCTTTCTCTTACACAGATAAGGAAAGAGAGGTTGTGGTTTTATGTTTGTTATATCAAGGTATATAATTAAGAAAGTACTTTACTAATCCTTTGTATTATACTATCATACATTTCTTTTTCAGCTCTGTTTCTCTCAAAAATAGGAATCTGCAGCCCAAACAGATGCCCTCTCACTGCCTGGCCAGGGCCCAAGAGCAAGCTGCAGGTAGTAACGCAGGGAAGACCTTCTACTGCCACCTTCACAATCTCCCTCTAGTTCTCTTCAGCTCAAAACAGGCCTCCTTCAGAGCACCTGCGTCACCAGGCAAATGTGCTCTCAGCTGCTTGGTAAACCAGAGCATTTTGTGTAATCTTCCCCTATGAGCAAAGACAGAATTTAAAAAACAATGCATGGAAACAAGGAGCAATTCAATTTATTGCCTACTTTTCTAGTTAAATCAAACAACTCTATTTGATTTCTCCCCTTCCCATAAAGATAATACAAAAATGTTTACCTAGAAGGAACAAATAAAAACCATACTGCTGACTTGATATCTGGAGGGTTTTCCTGAACTCAGAATGCCTTCTACATTCCAGCCCAAAAGCTTCTAGGGCACACCTGCAAGATGACCACCGATTCTGCCTGACTGTAAATTGGGCGAGGGGTGACAAGTTAGGCTTTGGGTTCTCTTCAGCCTGACTAGCTGGAATACCTTAAGCAAGACAAAAACCACTAGGACCCTTCAGACTATTATGGTGCTTAGCTTATAAGTCTGTATGTGTCTTAAACTAGAATATGTTAATTTTAAGAAAAATAATGTACTAAGTTAAATTACCTGAAATTGCTCATGCCTGGCACTGCTCTGAGTGCTGCGCCTGTTTTTCTCTTAACATAAAAAATGGCCCTCCTGCATAAAACACTACAGTCTCCCTGTCCTAGAAATGGGGCCCTTGAAACTGAGGAATCTTCTCTGAATGGTAATCAGTTTAACATGAAAATAAAAAGCCTTATCTGGAAGAATCTTAACTACAAGTCTTTGGATTTTATTCTAGAATCTGGAATCACAAGTTTTCATATTTGAAGCATTATCATCAATATTTTTTCCACTGAGGTTACCAATTAAATAAAACACATAAATAACAACGCTTTTAAAAAATCAGTTAGGACGAAAGAAATCAATACTATGTCACCTGATAGCTTTTGGAAAAATTATACATAGACATTGACATGAACTGCTCTCTCATCTCTGCGTACCACAGTATTAACTGCTGGGTGTGTGCAGAAGGGCACTGGCTATTTGTACAGATGCAGGAGTCAATTTGGAGCTAGACGCAAGAGGTAGAGATTGAATTTGTGGTCTTACTCTTGATAAAAATCGAGTTCCCTCCATCTTATTATGAAAAAAGGGCTTACAGAATAATCTGCCCCAGGGCCAGCAAGATAGCTCACTGGATTAAGCGCCTAGGTCCCAGTCCCACTTGCCATGCCAGCCCCTCTCCCAGGGTGCCCTGAACCAGCAACCGAGACTGGGTGTGGTGGCACATGCCTGTAATCCCAGTGTTGGGGAGGCTGAAAACAGGAGGATCGCTACAAATCTGAGCTGTGTAGTGAGACCCTGTACCAAATACACAAAATGAAAAAAAAAAAAAAAAAAAAAGAATAATCTGCCCCTTCTCAAATGTTTCATTTTATTTAGGACCCAGTTTTATAGAATATGGCATCCTTAAAAGGAACACAGCCTATTGAATGTTGACTGCACTACCTCGGGTCCACACAGGCATGGGCTCTTCCTTTTCTTCTCCCTTAATATTTGCTACCTAATATCAAGGATCCATGTGTTTGCTGATGTACCCGGCCATCCTAATGCACAGTGCAAGGACTGCAATTCTAGTCAGTGAGGACTTAAGAGAAGTGAAGCAGGAGAATGACAGCATCAGATGGCTGCTCTGTTGAAGATTGTCCTGGGAGCTGGCCAGAGGCAGGAGGAAGCGTCAGGGCTAGAGGCAGAAAGGGCAGTTTCAGCACACTAGCAGAGTTAGGTTATTCCATTAAAGAAAAATTGTATTTTAAAAGTCGCCCATAAGGAGGAGAAATGGATGATGAAGGATGACGTTATTTCATTGCATCCTTGTGAAATATGCATTACTATTATGTACTTGGAGACAGGCTCTCCCTGTATCATTCAGGCTGGCCCTGAACTTCACTATCACCCCACCCTGGCCTTGAACTTGCAGCAGTTCTTACACCTCAACCTCTCAGGTGCTGAGATTACAGGAGCCATACCTGGCAAAATATGAATTATTATTATCAATAAAATAGTTTGTTGTATAGTGTATCTTAGCAGAACCTAGAAGGATACAAACATGTTTTTATTAATGTACTGTCACTATGTAAGATGTTAACTTTGAGGAAATTACATAGATGGCATATGGAAATACTTTGTATTATCTTTAAATTCATCTCCAAAATTAAATCAAAGTGATGGTGTAAAACACAAAAAGAAAATATACTAAAGAAAGAAGAAAAGAAATGGAAGAGGAGAGAAAGAAGACAGGAAGTTGAAGGAGATGAAAGAGAAAAAATACAATCTAAGAGGGAGGAAGGAAGGAAAAAGAAAGAGGAAGGAAGAAATAGTAACAGAACATAGAAACCATTCTAATTTTCCAGCTACACCCTTGTTTACTGATTAGGCATAATGAGAACATGCCTCTCAGTTGTCAGAAAAATCAGAGAAAATTTTTCCATTTTAAAGTTATGGGTAGTAGTTACTGGGTAGAATTCTTAACCTGAATAACCCTATGTTGATGTCTGTGAACTAAGTAACTACATTGAGGACAGCAATGTGTAATACTAAAACCATGTTTGAAATACCTGTCATCTTTGCCTTTTAAATGTCTACCATTTCTAATGCCATATCAATTATTACTATACTGTCTGTAATTTTTTTAAAAAGGTAATAAAATAAAATGAGAGTCAAGAACATAAATTTAAGGTTCCTTGAAAGCATTCAGTAATATTAATCATATGTCCTATCTTGTTTTTTGTTTTGTTTTGTTTTGTTTTTTGTGGAATTGGGGATTGAACTCAGGCCCTTGCGCTTGCCAGGGAAGCACTTATTCCACTGAGCTAACTACCCAGCCCATATGTCCCAGCTTGCATAATCATATCTGTTAATCTGAGCAACAGATTTGATGATAAAAATAGATAATATATTAATCACTGTTAATCAGCTATTCTTGTTTTGAAAATCTGTAATGTATGTATTGTTACATGTTACCCTGTTTCTGTCTTTGCTTTTGTTTTTCTTGCTCTTGTTTTTACTATTCAAAATAAAAGAAAATTATAATAGAAAAGAGAGCGTTATGGAGGATGGCTAACAAGCTCCATTTGTGTGTCATTCTCCTGGGATGACTAAGATCGTGCACCTCCTCTGACAGGATTGTACACATATTTGTAAATAGAAAGACTGAAAGGAAAATTAATGGGGAAATGTGAGCGTAAAATGAGAGGCTCCAGATAAGGAGCAAAGGTCATCGGAGTGTAAAAAGACACGTCCGACCAAAGCATGCATGGAGGGAAAGTCCACAACAAAGGCAGACTTATATAGGAGAGACTTGGTCGTAGAAATCTGCCTAGGAAAGTTTATTAGCTAAAAACCATCATCTGCCTCCATGTGATGCCTCCATGTGGAAACAGGAAATGGAATCTCTACCTGAAAATTGTCTCTAAGGAGTTATAATGAGACCTCGCTGGCCTTGTTCCTTATCGGATGGTTCTTAGGGATAAAAGGAATTCTATTGTAGCGAAACATTATTTACCATATATCAGCCTAGAAAACAATAGCTTAAACAATAGCTTTATAGAAAGTTAATTTAAGTGCGTTCTTATTGGTGGTCAAAGCACACTTATGAAATTTATAAGGCGGTGAGTTAGGTTTAATGACACTGTCATGGAAGCAAGAACTGAGATTCTTGCTTAATAATGTCCTAGAAAATGATTTAATTGTATTCTTTTCCCCATTCGTTGTAAAATATGTGCATTTCATAACTTCTAGAGAATCTCTCAGGGCCTTTGTAAGAGCTTTTTTATCGAAATGTAGGGGGGAAAATAGAATACATAACTAACAATAACTGTCATTATTCAACCCCTTTTCAACTCAAGTTCAGCCTGAGTGTTGAATATATGCTTCTTCTTTTATTTTTATGTCTTTAGTACAGGGTCTACAGGGTCTCATTACACAGATCGGACTCCTGGTGATCCTCCTGTTTTCAGCCACCCAAGTGCTGGGATTACAGGTGTGTAGCACCACGCCCAGTCTCAGTCGCCTCTCAGTGAGCTCAAGGGGGCAGGGCCGGCATGGCATTCCAGGGGTCGAACCCCAGTCACTGCATCTGCGTAAGCAGGTGCTTTTGTCCCCTGACTTATTTGACCGGCCTTGACTATATGCTTTTGTTTATAGAATTTTTTTTACTACTTTAAAACTTAAATATCATTTTAAAATAGTAACATTTTCTTATTTCCCAATTAAGGCACCTTCACGTAAGATTAGGCTTTTAATGTAGCTCATTAATCAGAAATGTTCTGTCATTTTTCCCAAACTGTGTAATTAGTTCCTAGATGATTTATTTCAAGATCATTTTAATCATAAAATAGAAATAAAAGCAAAGCCACACACTGATGTTGGAATTAAACAAGACACATGGGACTTAGCATTCAATAACAACCCTGCTACAGACTCCCGTTCTCAGTGACAGACTGGACATCCAGTCAAGTCTATAATAACATTTTGAGGGCTAGGGAGATAGCTCAGCAGTCTTAGCACCTGGCTGCCTGTGTTCCATCCCTGGTGCCACATGCTGTGCCAACCCCGGAACCTGGAGTGTGCCCTGCCAGCCCGAAACTGGATGTGGTACCGCATGCCTGTAATCCCATCGCTGGGGAGGCTGAGATAGGAGGATCACTGTGAGACAGAGCTGCCAGTGAGACCCTCTACTAAATCAATAAATTAAATTAAAACAATAACATTTTGAAATTCAATTCAATGTGGCTGATATCAATGTGATATTAATGTGATTAATACCAATGTGAAAATGTATCAATACATACAAATACATAATGATAAACAGTAAATGGCTAGATTCCGCGCTAGTAAACTGAAACCCTCATATTCACATTTTCATTCTTTCTCCACAGTATGAATGTGTTCAAAACACTTCCTGCATCAGCACCATTTTCAAATACAAAAAGACTTTACAGGAAAACAGAATACCTGCTCCCAGGACTTTTTCTTGTGGTAACATGTCCAAAATGTTCTAATTTAGTATTGACACATGATTAGCCAGAGGCAAAGCCTTCCCCATCTTTTTCTTCTGGGCAAGTGATATAGGAACCACTCCAAAGAAATGTTTGGTCACCTAAAAGTTCCTAATTGTCATTTTTTACTCTATGTATAGGGCAAATATTAGAAGCAAAATCTTTGTATTTATAAAATAGTTCCCAGGAGGGAATACATGCTTTATATGTTGAATAATATTTTCTTCTCTAGCCTCAAGAGGCACTGAATTTATGCAGAAGTACTGTGTTCAGTGGTAATCAGAACCCATTCAGTTTCATAGATAGATCCTAAGTCAATATCAAATTTTCATATTCTATGGTGAAATGTACTATAAAATTATATTCTTAAAAGAATAACCATTTTCTTGGTAGTTATTCTTTTTTATGGATGACTTCTATGTCTTTTATACATATTACTTTATTTAAATATCACCTGTTGTCCATCTGATGGAGGGAAAGATAGCATAGATAATTTTTCTTGTTTGTTAGAGTAGAGGGGAAGCCCTATTTTTTTTTTTTTAATTTCATGTCGGCCATATGCTGGTTGATTCATTATAAAATACTTTCCTACCATATGAACCTGTTATACTGCACAAGGCTCTAAGGGACTGAAACATAACCCATATATAGGCTATTAGTGTAGTTAGTACCTGATATACTGTAGATGCTTCATAAATATGAATTTCCTTAAAGTTTCGCAGAAATAGGGATTTTTCCCTCAAGAGGGCTTTTTATGACATTTAGAAAAATCTAATCAATTATTTTCCTTACTAATTCTGCATTCAATAAAATAGCTTTTTTCCCCTTATGCCTCTGTTTATTCTAAAACATGAGAAATAATTCCCACCTCTATTGGAATTATAGGAAAAACTCCAAATGTCTACATAAAACAATAACAAAAAAATCATATGCAATCTAGTGTCACAAATAAAATCTTATACTTTTGCCTTTAAATTGTGTCTCATGTGACTGCAGTTTAAAATATATAAACAGTTAAAAATTAACTATAGCTATTTATGGTTTTTTAAAATTTATACATAGAATATGCCCACAATTTTTTAAACAAAAAGAGGTAAGAAAATGAGTGCATGAGGGAATAAAGGAAAGAAGAAAGGACACCGAAAGAGGGGGCAGAAAGGAAGCGTGGGCAAAGCCCTTGGGAATCCATATGATGCCCTGAAAAAACTAGAAAGGAAGAAATAAAGCATAGACTTGAGCTTAGGGATTGAGTTCAGTGGTGGAGTGCTTTTCTAGTAAGTGCAAGGCCCTGGTTTTGGCCTCAGCCAAAAGATGGCGGAGTGGGGTCGGGGGGGGGGGGGGGGAATATGGAGAAGGAGAAGACAACAAGGACAACAGGGAGGGAGGGAGGGAGGAAGGAATTGACTTGAAGTACTGACTGTGTTTCAGCAAAACCTGGCCCAAAAGGAAGCTGCAGGACTCCATTGAGGTAAAGAGAAACCTAAAAGCAGAGTCTTGCTTCTTTGCTCCTGTGTGGGACACTAGGAAAGTACCTGGTGCTTACAGGGCCCTGCAAGTGAAAGGCCCTTTACCGGGACACGTGAGGCCACGTGTGCTCCTAGGATGCGACCAAGCCTTCACCAGTGCGGGGGCTGAGTGCGTCTCACTAAGGCTATCCCAAGCGAGCCCGCAGAACACCTCTAGCTCACCCTGGCTCGCCACCTTGGGGCTACTGAGCTTCCCCACCTCCCCAAGAGAGAGGGAGGGAAGGCAGAAAGATACAAGGTGCTGGCACTCATGGTCTTACAAAAACCTAAAGTGTGCAAAAGAAGAGAACAAATTACTCTGCAAATGTGTGATACAGTTTTTTTTTTCCTTCACCATTTTTCTAAATACTGACTTTAAAAGAGTAATAAAATGGAGGAGCAAATATACTCAGCAAGACTCTCAAGATAGAGAACATTGTTATCTTCAAAATAGTAGTAACCATTGTTAATTTCCTATCATCTTGTTTTGAAATTCTTTATCTTTCTATTGTTTTTTTTATACTCTTTAAAATAAATTTTTTTAAAAAGAAAACTAAAGACAGAGGGAAAAAATCAGAGTAGAGTGGGAAAACCATTCTCACTCCAGCAGTCATGGTCTTGTGCATTTCTTGTCAATTTACTATTTTTAAAGTTTTAACTCATCAGTGAAAAGAATAGATAAGCTCCCTAAGGGGAAGGCGACCAGAATGAGAAGCCTTGAGGGAAAAAGCTCAAATCGTGACTAGAGTTAGTAAAGTTAAACGGTATTACTTGTTTCACTAGCTTATTAAAATATAAATATATGGAAAATCAAATTGTGTTAGAAAGACCTCAAAAGAAAAGGTAGAATATAAAGGTTTCAGTGTTATTTTTAAAAAGATTTTTAATTTCAAATGTTTAAGAAAAATAAAATAAGCACTTATTGTTTATTAGATTGCAGCAATTATATAAGGCTTAGTCTGTGAAATATAAAAACTGAAAAATCTTCTCATAGCTATAAAAAAATACACGTATAAACACACACCTGTGAACACAGATATACTGGAGATCAGTGTAGAAAATTGCCAGCTTAAGAAAAATGTGCATCTAACTGAAGCAACAAAAGAAGCTTAATGTAAATTATCTATATAAGTATCTATAAGGTTATACAGGGATATAGTTATAAAATGATACTGAATCTATGTCAAATTAACATACTGAGATAAGAGCAATTTGCATTCTCAGGTCTGTTTTTGATTTTGGCTTTGTGTTTCATATCAACATTATATTTCCCAAATGATTCTAGCTTTGCAGAGCAGTAGGAGCCCACCTCCTGTGATGCACACAGAGTTCCAAAATCCTCTGTGCTCGGTGAGGTGAAGAACCTTTACTGTAAGTTCTGGTTTAAATTGTAAACAGACAAAGTCTAGTAAGGCCCTGGCCACACAACCATTGGGAAAAGATTTACAAACTTCAAAGAAGTTCAGTGGAGCTTTTCTTGTGAAGATAATCCCATAATTAAGTCAAGTTCCATTTTAATTAAACCTAAATGAAATATTCCCAAGACTCTGCATCTCAACAAGTGCCTAGTAGACATGCATGTTCTTGTGCTCGTATAAACTAGTGCAAAAAACTTAGATCAGTAATTATATTTGCAAAGGCTGTTTGTTTCTTTAGAGCAGGGATCTGCCTTGCAACACTCTCCTGAGAGACATTTAAATACTTTAGAATACAAGATAAGAATAATGGAGACAACCAGGGCATGATTCTGTAGAGCTGTCCTAGATAGCTAACTTTGGTCCTACAGTATAATTAAATCTCTGATTTTGATCTTGGTCTCCTTTCCCTCCATAGGGTTCCAGGGGCTTCTCAGACATCACAGCCCCACTAAAAATAGCTCCTACTTATTGAGCAATTATTAGCAGTCATCACAAAGCCCGGACTTTTGGCCCTTTATTGCATTAGTTCATTGCAATATTCCTGTGAGACAAGAATTATTCTCCCATTTTACAGGCAAAAAGAGCCAGGCTAGGATCTATCAGGTAATTGACTGAATAGAGCTAATAGGACTACTGGTACTAGGGTGACTGAAGAACATGATCTTATTATACTAAGCAAGAGAGGCATGGATACTTGGCACAGTGAAAAAAAATTAATGTATCTGTGTGCTTTTTCATTATAATCAAAATACATTTGGAATGCTATGGAAGCAAAGGAAAGCCAAGAGGCCAGATTTAAAAACCATTAAGATTCATTGAGCTAGAGGCTGATCCCTAGACATTCTAGGTAAAAACAATCTCTCCAGGAGGCAGGCCTCCCAAAATGACTGAATCTATTGCACAGGGGAATAACAAAGAAAATTTCCCACACAGTTCTCATTTATTTTAAGCTTCCTGATGCTGTTGTTATTTTCTTTAATCTAAGAGTCTGATAAACAAAATGTCAAAAAAGAAAAAAAAAAAAGGAAAATATTAGTGAATAGAAAGCCCTTTACACTCAAGGGTTTTATAGGTAAATGGATGAGACTGTAGACCATATTCCTAAGTATAAATCAGACCTGCATGTGTAAACATCAAATTGTCTCCCTAGCGTAAGAACCTGCAAGAGTAAACAGGATCTGAATAGTACAATTGATACTGTGAAAGGGAAAGAAACTGTTCAAAGGGAAGGAGGAACGGGGATGAGGGAAGGGAGGAAAAAAAAGAAAGAAGGAAGGGAAAAAGAAATACACACACAGGATAGCTTGAATAATTGTAAAGCTGATTTCTGCTAGTCTATTGAAAGGAGAAGTTAATGTTTAAATTTTTTCCTCCTTTTTAATATTTTTATAACTTTTGACCAATTTTACATGCTTATATCTGGCAAACTGAACAACTAATTTGAAGACAACAATATACAATATAGCAACCATTGTTGAATTCTTATCAGTTTATTCTGTATCATCTCTGGTTCTTTGTTTTTGTTCTACTGTTTTTTATTTTTGTATTCTCTAAACAAAAAAAAAAAACTAAAAAGAAGAAAGTGAGTGATGCAGCTAAAAGTAGCAAAAACGACACATTTGGTGATTAAAAATTAATATTTTGTTCCTACCAAATTAAATTGCCAGATAATTCAACTAAGAGCATAAGTCCCAGCGTAATTTTAGTCTGTAAGGAAAGATTTATGGTGGATCTAAGGATTTTTTTCCCACCTGGTAGGGAAGCCAGAGCTAATAAAGTCACTAGCTGCTGAGCTGAGAGGAAAGGCAACAAGCCTCTGCCCACAGTGGCGGTGCTGGGACACTCACATCAGATCATTAAAAGCGGAGGTCCTCGGAGTGTGATCCCAGCACGCACAGCACAGGCATCTCCCAGGAACTTGTTAAAAATGCAAATTCTTAGGCCCCAAACCATGCCTCTCAATTATCATCTCTGAGAGAGAGAGCTCTAATGAGCTCTGGGTTCTAATGAGCTCTCTAGGGAGTTGTTTTTCAAGCTAAAGTTGGGAGAGCCACTGATCTAGCAGATCCGAACACATAACAATGCCAGGCTTCACCCGAGCACCAGATTCCACTAATTCCAGGGACGGCCAGGCAATTTTTCACCCTACCCCGGAAGTTGCCTAGGAGATTCTAATATCTCAGCCAGAACTGAGAAGCATCGGCCTATTTCTTACAAGATTTGTTCCAAGTGGTACTCATACGCATAATATCTCCCCTGGAAAACAATGCCAAAACAAAACACAATCTGGCTGAATTGAATATACTAATGTTTTCCCTTTCAGTAATTCTGACCTCCAGAGAGTTCAATTACTGGATCCATTCCACTTTGAGAAATGAGACCCTACTAACTAATGTCATAATAAAGAGGAAATCACGAAAGCTTCCAGGATATGCCTCGCTGATTCAACTGTCTTAGAAAATGTTACCAAGTAAGTGGAGACACAAGAAAGAGGCAAAATGCATCAAACTTGCAACCGGACTGTACAAGGACACATTTTGGGGCTACGCTGGGTACTGGCCTTATGGTTTGCACTCTTGCCAACATGCCAAGCAATTTAGAAATGGAGAACCAGCACCCAGTGACTTACAGAGGGACAATAATGTACATTTCAGAAAACTGGGTCACTTAGTACAGAAAAAACCAAAGATCAGTTCCAGCCTTATCGGGATGTATAGTATTTCTCCTTTTCCATGTGGAATATGTTTCAAGAATCTCCATCGATACTCAAAACAGCAGTATGCACTGAAATATGTATAATTTTTTAAAAATTTGTTTTAATTTAGTGCATGGTCTACAGGTCTCACTACTCAGATCAGACTCACAGTGATTCTCCTGTTTTCAGCTTCCCAAGTGCTGAGATCACAGCCGCAAGCCTCCGCGCCGTGTCAATCACTGTTTCAGCGTGCCCTGGGGGAAGAGTTGGCACAGCACGCCAGGGATTGAACCTAGGCCACTGCGCTCTGCCTAAGCAGGTGCTTTAATCTGCTGAGCTATCTGGCCGGCCCTGAACTATGTATAGTTTTAAATTTTTTCCATCTTCACTGAGCGCTCATGCATTGTTGCTAGAATTTTTGTACTTGGAGGTATGACAGCAAAAGTAGCATATGTTTCTTTCTCCTTCACAATTTTAGGGGTAGATTCATTTTTACTATAGATCTTAGCCATCTCAAATGCGGGCTTTTTTTTTAATTAATCCAACAACTTTTACCTTTTCGCTTAAAGGAAGCATTTTTTTAATTTCCATTTATCATATATCATACTGAGATATGTGTACCCATGTTTATAGCAGCACAATTTGTCATAGATAAATCTTGGAAGCAGCCCAAATGTCCATCAACTGAGGAACGGACAAAGAAGATGTGGTACTTTTACATAATGGAGTATTATTCAGCTATACAAAAGGTGAAGTTTGAGGCTTTTATCGGTAAATGGATTCATCTAGACCATACTCTGAAGCAAAACAAATCAGACCCTCATGTGCAAACATCGTAATGTCTCATTAGTGTGAGAACCCAAAAGAGAAAATAAAATTTGAAGGATACAGTAGATACTGGGAAAAAGGAATGAACCTATTCAAAAGGAAGGAATTACTGAGTTGAGGAGAAGGACAGCAGAAGGAGTAGGGGAAAGAGAGATATCTATGTATGCAAACAGGATGGTTTGAACAACTATAGTATGAGTTTCTGTTGGTCCATAGAAAAGAGAAGTTGGCGCTTAATTTGTTTTGTCTCCTTTTTTCAATTCTTTTATCTTTTTCTCTTCTTAATTTCTTATACTTTTTTTTTCTTCTTCCAAGTTTGCATGCATATATCTGGTAATATGAACAGCTAATTTGAAGACAACAGCATGCAATATGACAAATACTGTGAAACTCATATTCCTTTGTTTAGTAAAATTCTGCATCATTTGTAACTTTTCTGTTTCAATGCTATTTTGTACTGTCTTTAAAAAATAAAATTAAAAAAGCATATCTAAATTCTAATGCTGAGACTGGGCAAGGTGGCAAGTGCCTGTAATCCCAGTGCATGGGAGACTGAAAACAGGAGGATCACTACAAGTCCGATCTGTGTAGTGAGACCCTGTAGACCCTGTACTAAATATATAAAAAATAAAAGGTAAATAAATTCCAAGCATCACAATTCTTGTGCTTTGGGGACTTTATTAAGTAAAATGAAGGTTACTTGAGCAGAAGAGTTTTAATACTGCAACAATGAACCTGATAACTTAAGATGCTAAGTAACTTGGAGGTGGGTACCAAAGGTAGGTATAAACCCTGGGAGGTATGATTCGCATTCTTGATAGGGTGGAGGGGTGGTGATACGTAACACTACTCAGAATGGTATGTAATTTAAAGCTTGTACATCATCTATTTCTGTAATCTTTCTCTTTCATATTTTCTGACCACAGTTGAAATAGCAAGTAAGAGGGTGGGGGACTATTGTCCCTATACCTTTAATTCAGTCTTTGTATTTCATTTGACTCTAGGAAGTTAAGATGTATATCTGAAGAGGATCATGTCCTGCTGATTCGCAGGCAACTGATAAAAATCTAGGTTAGATCCAAGACTCAAGAACCTGCCAGTGTGATTGTCAGTGCAGGAGTATCAGCAGCACCTAGGAAGTGGTCCGAAATGCAGATTCCCAGGCCAGAACAGCCATCAGCATCGCTGTGTCTGTGGCCCAGTAATTTGCTTTTCCAGCCCCTCCAGAGGATCCTGAGGCCTGCTGGAGCTAGGAACCAGTGATGTAAAGATGAAACTCTTTCTGTCTACACAGTCTGATGACACAGAGATTCCTCCTTCAAATTCCTCCCAAAATCCAACTTGGTAAAAAAAATGACAAAGGACACATCAGATCACCTTTTTGGATCATGGAACTGAAATCCTAGACATGCTTTCCACATCCATAGAGACATTTAAGTTCGACAATATACAAAGATTTTTCCCAGAGCTACAGACTGGACTGATGCTTTACTACTTCTTAAAGATCTCCTTCTTCCTCTATCTGATCCACATTTGTCTATGGAATTTGTTTTGTCTCTACTACAAAGTAAATCTGTGTCATTCTTCAGGTATATTCATTATCCAGTCTCTTTGAGCAACAGTCTAACCCTGACCATGTGTTTTATTTTTCAGAATAGAAAACTTTAGCAGCTAAATCCTCATCCTGTGTATTTTACTTTCAATAATTGATTCTTCCCCAAATTACTAATAAAGTCAATTGGTCATATGGCCTCAGTAAGTATTCCCATCACAGAGAACGTAAACTGTCACTACCCCAACCACTTTTTAACAAAGAAAAGGAAATGCCCACAGATATGCTGACTTCTATTTTTCATCTGCAGTAAATTTTTAAGTTTTTCAATTATCAATGTTTAATAACTGACTAATGTTACACACATCTGAATCTCTGTTTTCATTCTGAAATACCCACAAAGATGGCAGTGATGGGGTCTGCACTTCCGTGTGATAACCATAGGACAAGGGTAGAGAACGCTGCATTCACGTAGCCTTCATATTTTAATTGTAATTATTAAACTAGTGCTGAAGATTTCATCAAATAGAATCAGTGCCAACAAAATACCAATGATGAATGAGGGTTATCTTGTTACACTTGAACCCTTTGTCAAAATCAAGAGAATAAAAGACAGACTCAGGTATCTATCGGTTTTAAGAGAGAAGATAACTTTTTAAAGTACAAACCATTCTGTATATGTTGAATATGTAACCAAAGCATTTTGTTTTGAATAAAAAAAAACATCAAAGACACCATTATGGGAAAAAACAAAAACCCTGGTCATCTTCCTCAATGGCATTACTTGTCAGGACTCCACCGATTATTAGAGTATGCCACCCTTAGCTTACGTAATAATTCTCTTCAATCATAGTGTAAGCAATCCCTACTTTATGAGGCAACACTCATTGTCCATGGGTATTTTATGAAGGCACCAATTCTCCACATCAGATGCATATCAGTATCACTAGTAGAGATTTAAAAATAATGATTCTTTGGTTCTACCCCCAGAGATTCTATTTTAATGGGTCTGTGTTTTGCTTCAGTTGTAGAGATTTTTTTTTCAGCATTCTGAGTTTGTGATAATATCCAACCAGGGTTAAGAATCACTCTACCTGAGAGATGAGAGCACTTAGATTAGGTTTGGAAGTTTTGAAGAAGCAGTACTACATTTTCCCTCAATTTTCTTTATTCAATCAAGGGTTTTTCCTGGACAGAGCTTTTCTCTGGAATTCCAAGTGCAAGGAGTATCTAAAAGTGTCTTGTACATATCATTTTGCATTTCAAACTGAGAGTCAAACTTTCCTGCTGAGGTTGACAACTGCCATGAATAAAAAGGACATGTGACAAGAGTCATGCATGTGCATATCGTCTTACAAATATGGCCCCTCAAGCAGACATGAAGATGGAAAGTGGCCTTTGCTTTACTACTTGGTAACTATCACCACAAATTATTCAGTTGATTACAGTTTAGCAAATGGGGAGAGATGTTTAGGCTACTGAGATCAGATAACAGTCCTGAAGTCTAAATTTTAGACTGAACAGGAAATCCCTGAAGATTTAATAACTTTTATGTAATAGGGTCGAACCAGATCATCCTTCTCGCCCATATCCCTGCTAGTTGTGGAGCGAGTGACTTGGTGCTCTTCTCGTGTGTATCTGGGACCTCTACAGAGAGCTTATACCTATATTGAATGAAGAGCTTCTTTGGCATAATTTTTCTTTCATTTTTTGTCTCAATCTCATATTTTTATATCTGATGAATATTGTCACTATAGAAAGTGTTCTGCTATTTAGTTAAGTTTTCACTTTATTTTGATATTAGGAAATCTAAAAAAGTAAATTACCTTCAAATGCACTATTTGACATATCTAATAATCTTTCTATATTTTTCTTTTCAGATACAATTTTAGAAATCTCTCTAAAATATCTTCAAGTATATCTCCATATTGTTCCTTCTATACCATTGTTACTATCTATAGAGTACTCCTTTGAATTGCAATAATTTATCAAGTAGATATCATTTATATTATTCACTATTTCACTTATTTACTTCACATATTATTTCATATATCTGCTATTCAGTTTAATTTTGAATTTATTCTTTTTATATCAAGAAATGAAACAAAATCTAAACAACAGATTACCCTTAAATTCACAATCTGACATATCTAAGATCTTTCTGTATATTTCTTTAAAGACATACTCTTTTTTTTTTTTTTTTTTTTCAGACCCGGGGATTGAACTCAGGCCCTTGCACTACCAGGCAAGTGCTTATTCTACTGAGCTATCTCCCCTGCCCCTAATAACATAGTCTTAAAAATTCTTAAATTATTTGTTTAAGGGTATTTTCATACTTCTCCTTATGTACCACTGCCACAGTCTATAAAGTATTCCTTTGGCATTACAATAATATATGAATTATATATCATCTATATTCTTCTCTGTTTAGTACATATTTACTTCATACATTATTTGTATATTCTTTGTGTATTGTTCATTGCTTAATTTACTTCTTGCTTCCTTGCTATAATAAATGCCCCTATGCTGAGCATTTATTGCAATGACAATTTTGACTTTATCCTTATTCAGTTTACTTCTTAATCCAGAATAGGACTGCAGCATTAAAAATTGAACAATACCGAACAATTCTATCAGTACTGATAAGCTCCAAAGTTAGTTTTATGTGGTCAAATGCAGAAATAGATGTGTCTAGTGGCTTTGTGGAAAACACATCAGAGGATCATTTTGCTCTTTCATATTTTTTAAAATGCTTTTCTTCTGCCTTCATAGGTATATTGATCCTTCCCTGTGTAGACCTTTCTTTACTGATTACACAAATAAATTTGTTGGTCTTCTTTCTTTTTGATGTTTCCTCGCACTTTTAAATTTCTAATTTCCCTTCTGAGAGCTGACAAATACTCCATTTTACTTTCTTTTAGTTTTATCTATTCACATATTTACTTTCAGGAATTTTTTGTGTTTTGTTTTTTTTTAAAACAATTTTATTGAGAAACAAATAGCCAAGAGACATTTTCAAAACTGATTAGTAGGACAGTTTTAATAATTAATATGTTACACATTGTTGTCTTCATAGTGGTTATGTATAGTACAAGATGCAGACATGATATCCTGCCCAAACACTATTAGTACAAATCTTTCTTCTCATTGAATGAAGACAAAGTAGCTGTATATTTATCCTAACTATTTTGTATATACAGATACAAAATGGTCCTCCATTTGTCTACCCTTTTTTGTTTAGTTTTGTCAGAGATGGGTATTCCATTGCCAAATGATTGTAGTAAACTACATAAACTGTGCAACTCACTAAATCTATCCTCTCTGGGTTTTTTTTTGTACTGGGGATCAAACTCAGGACCTTGCACTTGCCAGACAGGTTCTCATGCCACTGAGCTATTTCCCCAGCACTATCCCCTGTTTTTAGGGAGAAGGACTGTATCCTAGGTGCTTATTAAATGGTCATTTACTGTGTTGCAATAATTCATATCTTTTCTGAACTGAAAGAAATTTTAAAAAATGTTTTTGAGTCATTTATTTATGTGTTTGGTACAGGGTTTTGCTATACAGTTTGGACTCCTAGCAATCCTCCTGTCTCAGCCTCCTCAGCACTGTGATTACAGGCATGTGCCACCATGCCCAGTTTTGGTAGCTGGCACGGCATGCCTAGGATTCCAGGACCAGCATGGCATGTGGTACCGGGGAGCAAACCTGGGTCCTTATGCTTGCCAGGCAGGCACTTAGATCACGAAGCTATCTCCCGAGCCCCATGAAAGCAATATATA
>NW_004524663.1:1978459-1982300 GCF_000260255.1 Octodon degus | reverse complement strand
AGGCTCAGCTCCCAGGGGTGGGGTGGGGCTGGCACAGAATGTGGTTCTGGGGATCAAACCCTGGTCCCTGACTTTGCCTAAGCAGGCACTTAGTCTGATGAGCTATCCCACTAGCCCAAAAGTAATTTTTAAAGTACTTTTATTTATTTATTTTGCTAAAGACCTATTTTGGATGCAATGAAATGCTTATAAACTTTAGTTTTCCCACTAGAAGTATGTTGATAATTCACTTTTGATCTTTGTTATCTAATGTTTAACCAGAAATGTCATCCTTTGTTGATCATTTCTTAGATACTACATATATTTGCTTCCGCGATGAAATTATATTTTTATTATAATTTCTGATTCTTTCTGGTGAGGCATTTGTTGGTTCTTTTAGAATTCTTTATCTTGAATTTGTCTATTTCAAGAAATATATATTTTTGATAAGGTTATGTTTATATGAGGGAAGAGAGATTCAATAAACGTTCACAAAAATCTATTAAGCCATCCAAAATAGAAATATATAGACACTTCTTTGAGATAGTTGTCATGTATTTTATTGTTGACATGTAGAACATCCTATTTCATTGGACCAATTTTTGATTTTCTTCTGGGGACCAAGCCCTGAGCCTCATACATGTAGTACAGTGCACACTAAACTACAGAGCTACAACACCAGACACCTGAAGTCTTATTAAATCTTACTTTCAACTGATTACTCTGAATTACTGATACTTTTGATACTTAAATTACTGACACTGCATTTGTCAAACTACTCAAAATGCTAAAATAATTTTGGGCCAAAATAGCCATGACAAACATCATTTGTATTTTATACAAATAAAAATGTTTTTCGCTAGGTATAATCACACATTATACCTGGAATACATGTTGACTATCTCAGAGAGGTGTCCATACATTTCTATTTTGAATGGCTTACTAGATTTTTGTGAATGTTTATTGAACCTCTCTTTCCTCTTATAAACATAACCTTATCAATGTCCTCAAGATATATCTCAAACTTACATTCATGCTTTAATAATTGTTTAGATTTTTCTTAATTTCTGAAGTTCCTAATAGCACTTATTTGTAGTACATAGTGATTACATTCATTTATTATTATTATTAATTTATTATTGGATACAAGGTCTCACTATACAGTTCAGACTCATAGTGATCCTCCTGTCTCAGCCTCCCCAGCATTGGGATTACAGATGTGCACCACCATGCTCAGTTTCGGGGCTAGCATGGCATGGCTGGAGTTCCAGGGCTAACACAACATGCAGTACCAGGGATCAAACCCAGGTCCTTATGCTTGCCAGGCAGCCACTTAGACCACTGAGCTATCTCCCCTCCATTCATTATAAGAAGTTAGTACATGGACATATCCTTTTACTTTCCTGTCTCCCTCCTCCTGCACCTTTCCTCCATCAACTGATGGCCTTTTCATTGGCAAAAGATCTGTTTCATTTTATTTGAGCACCCTACCTACCCAAAAACCAGTACCATAATTTATATTTGCAGTCTATAGGGAAATTATTTGCAATCATTGAGAGATATTTTTCTCTTTAAAAAAAATGATTCTGTTTGTTTCTACACATTGCTACTAAGAACAGAGGGCTATTTGAAACATTCTCAGCATGAATCTAGAAGCATAAAGGGAAGGTTAATGGGGATGTTTAAACACCTAATTTAAACATCAATTTGTGACTACTAACATTTATCTGATGCTTTTAGCAATTCAGGCAGAATCCAGTTGTCATAACTCTTTAATGAGAAGTTATCACTTCATTGCTGTGTCTAGCCTAAATGTAGTATTTAATACTCGAAATTAAAGGAGCTAATCATTATCTGTTTGCAGGACCAGTTGGAGGTTAGGTAGGACTTGTTATGACTCACAGTGAAAGTTATTTTACACCTCAGCAAACAAAGTAATGGGGTTTTTGATATAAGTAGTAGTGCTGTGCTCTGTAATTGAACCTCAGAGATGGATCTTAAAACCACAGAAGCAGAAAAACAAAGAAAACCCTCAATGAAAAAAATAGAAGCCAATAGTGCCTCTGCATAAGACCCATTCCCAGGCTTTAGGACTGTGCAGTCATGAAGCCAAGACTAAAGCACTGGGATCATGCATTGGCAATAAATCACATTTTCCCTTTAATGTCACACTCCGAGGACACCCAAAAAACATCATTCTAACATCAGGGTATAACATGATGTAAGATTGCCTGGAACTTTAACAGGCTATTGGAGTTTTTTCCTGAAAAGAATCCTGTCTTTTCAGGTTAATATTTGGAGATGTCAGAACACATGCCAAAGTATCATGGCAACCACCTGAACAAATGGATTTAGTGTAAGATATTTACATCTCACCATCAGAAATTTACTTGTAATCTTTCATATGATTACTATGTGTACTGAATAGAACATCTTCTCCAGATTATTTATTTCTTTCCAAAAGTCTGTAGCAATTTCTATATTGTTCATTTCTTTATGATATGTCATATTCATGGAAAATGTTTCACTTGTTTAATAGATTCTGTTACTATAAATATCTTCAGTGTAACATAATGCATAAGGATGTTTTGTATTTTCTCAAAAGACAGCAATGCAAATTTGTTATTTAATGCAAGGAAAATGTACCTGTTGCAAAATAGCTTGCTATAGACCAAATAATCTTGGTTAAGAAACACAAGCAAAGAATCCTAGTCATCACTACAGCCATTTATCACCCCAAAATAAAGTACTTGACAAGATCTATCACAATGAAATTTTCCAAGCTAAAGCTCTGGGACTTAAAAAAAAGTGCTTATGATTTTGGTGCTATTCTTAAATAACAGGCACACAAGTAACACACTTAAACATTTTGGAGAAAAACTGAGCTTGAGTACTGAATTTGTTGCTTCTGTTTTCTTAGAATTATATCGTTTCTCCAACTAATGTGCTAGCATTTTAATTTGAAGCTAACATTCATGATGCAAATAAAATAGCAGAAATAACAATAGAAAGGAATGATTCCCTCAGCATGGTATTTTATTTCTACTTTCTAATGATTTGTGATATACAAAATTGAATGAAAGTTTCTAACATTTAGCCCATTACCTGAATTATGAAAGAAGTTTAGAGAACAATCCATTAGTAAGAATTTATCATTTATGAAAGAAATAGGTACAATGTATGTTAAGGAAGATAGCATAAATGCTGAACTATCAATATTTGCAAGTTATCAAATAAATTTAATTTTTTATACCAGGAATCCAAGTTATGACCACACTCTTGCCAAGCAGGCCCTGTGCCACTGAGCTAAATCCCCAGCCATTATTTTTTTTAATTTTAATTTTAATTTTTTTGGCGGAACCAGGGATTGAACTAAGGCCCTTGTGCTTACCAGGGAAGCGCTTATTCCACTGAGCCATCTCCCCGGCCCCACCAGCCATTATTTTTTTAAAGAGAATGAAACACAATTTAAAAAACACTAGACCCATCCACATGGCTGCACTGACAAAGGTTCTACAATCTGAGGTATGGGATCTCAGGATAAATCCTGAGGGCATTTCACTGGCCTTCTCAGACCAAAAAGCTACAACTATTGTTGCACAGGTCCTGCTTTACCTTGGTCTTAACCATCCAGTAGAAAAGTATGAAGACGAAATATAGGAAGTAAAGCTATGTTGTTATGTTGAGCTGTGGGGGATTCAGGTCAATAATTTCTGACATTTCCAGTTAAACAGAGGACCCAATGCTCTTATGGGCTACTGGACTCTTTTAGAATATTTTGCTGAGTTTACACACCTATAATATTCAACAACGGAACTTTAAAAAAATGGGGTATAACTATGAATGTCCATTTTGTATCTGT
>NW_004524663.1:1966060-1978359 GCF_000260255.1 Octodon degus | reverse complement strand
TTATTTGTTGAAACTGTACTTTCAATTTGATTTGAAACTGTCTCATTGCTATATGTTTATCAATAAAACTTTGAAAAGAAAAAAAAACACTAGAAACAATACAGATCTTCACTAAACAAGACAATAGGAATTCAATAATGGTTGTTGTATTGCATATTGTTGTCTTCAAATTAGTTGTTCAGATGACCAGATATAAGCATGCAAAATTGGTCAAAAAATTTTAAAAAGAAGAAAAAAAATTAAGCATCAACTGTTTCTTTCAATACAACAATAGAAATCAGTAGTAAAATTATCCAAGCCACCCTCTGTATATACATTTATTTTCCCTTCCTTCTTTCTCTCTTATGTCCTTTCTCCTCAGTGGTTCCTTCCCTTTGAGCAGTTTCTTTCCTTTTCACAGTATCTATTGTACCTTTATGACTTTATTTACTTTTTTAGGGTCTTACACTAGGAAGACAATAACATATTTACACATGCAGATCTGATTCATTTTACTTATGAGAATGGTCTCTATTTTCATTTATTTACCTATATAAGCCTCAAGTAATTTTTCAATTAACTTGATTTTAATACTCCATTTTTAACTCAATTTTAATACTCCATTATATAAAAATACTAATTTTTTCATCCATTCCTCAGTTGATGGGCATTTGTGTTGTTTTGAAGATTTAGCTATGACAAATTCTGCTGTTATAAATATGGGTGCATGGGTGTGATATGATGTTTTCAGTTCTTTTGGGAAAATGTCCAGGAGGGGAATACCCAACTTAAACGGGACCTCCAATCCTAGTGTTTTGAGGAGTCTCCACACTGAATTCTATAGAAAATTTTATTTATTTATTTATTTATTTATTTATTTATTTATTCTGTATTTAGGAAAGGGTCCACAGGGTCTACAGGGTCTCACTACATAGATCAGACTCATAGTGATCCTCCTGTTTGCAGCCTGGGATTACAGGTGCGTGCACCTGTCTCAATCCCCTTCTCAGCACACCCCGCAGGTGGGGACAGCATGGCACAATGGGGAGCAAACTCAGGTCCCTGCATTAGCCTAAGGAAGCACTTTAATCCACTGAGCTGTCCAGCCGGCTCTGATTTCCATAGAAAAGTTAAATGTTGATCTTAAGTGACTTATCATTGAACAAATCCCAGGGAAAGAAACAAGTAGAAAGAATAAAAAACAATTAGAAAGAATAAAAAACAATTTTAAGATGCACTGATATTTATATTGCATGAGAAAAGAATTAACACACTGTAGCTAAATGGCATTGTAATTTATATTATTTTAGATAGCTTATTTTATAAGCTATGATGATGTCTTATCAGCAGAAAAAATAATAAAATATAACATTAATCAGAAATATATCATTATCTTTGGAACTGAAACCAACATTTCATGAATGAAGATTTTATAACTTTAAATTCTAGTTATGTGCATCAATCTAGAGAATGTAATGTTACGGTGACTTTATAAGGAAAGATGCAGGCTGGATTTCTAGTTATTCTAATAGAAGAATCCCTGGAGGGTCAAACGATATACTAGCAAGCTCACTTACCTAGAAAATAATATCTGTTAATATTAAATTCCCATTGCTCTAATTTTGTAGCCTCCAAGCAAGTTTCCTGTCTATAATTTGGCCACCAGAGTATATCTATTCACCCAAAGGGAGTGCTTTGTACAGTTAAGTGATTCAGTTATTGTACTAAATGTAGCTCCCGCTATAAGTTAATGAGTGGGCACTAAAATTTATAAATCAGTCTCTTGTGACTGTGGCCACTATCAATCAATCTCCCGGACTGTATCACTTATAACTGATCAGGTATGTGATCATATTGCAAGCATAGGACAATGTTATAAGCCTTTTCCAAAACCGAGGTACCAAGGGGGCTCAAGCTGAAACAGCCTGACTTTTTCTTTCTACCACAGAAGCTAGACAATAGAAGCAGAAAATTTATAATCTGGTAGTAACATAAATTTTTTAATCTGTTCCTTGAGTTATCTTCTTGAATAAAATTCCTATAAAATTACTAGAAAGATTATTCCAGAATCATGGTGAATGTTCATTACACTTTTATTTCATCTGTTTTTCATGACATAATTGTGAGTAGGGTGACTTTAAGAAAAACACGCAAATAACATAATGTAATATAATCCTACTCATTTACTGTCTGTCCATTCCTGTTGAGATCAAAGGACTAAAAACATACAAAGACATAAGAACAATACAAAATTATCATTAAAATGCATTATGTTTGCAAATGCATTTTCTTGTATGACACTATTTAAATTCTTAAATAGTGGATTAAAGCATTAAAGGATGCTAGAAATAATTTCAATATTAGGGAAAATATTTTATGAACATACTTTTATTTTGCATAAAAACAATGTCAAGCCCAGATAGAAGTAACTTTATTTCCTGTGCATTTTGAAAGCAATGTCTCTTCCGTTCAGTGCACTATAGGCAAAATAATACATAACTGATGGAACGGAATAGACACCACATTGTAGATTTACATAAAAAGTCAAGTGATCTTTGACATAGGAGCAAAGGCAATACACAGAGAAAAGAATCTTTTTAAGAAATAGTGCTAGAACATTTCGACAGCCACATACCAAAAGGAAAGGGATCAAGATATAGACCTCATATCCATTACCAAAAATCATTCATTGTCATACATTAGGTACATATCTTCTATATAAAGCCTATAGAAGATAACAGGAGACAAGGTAGATGCTCGTGGGTATGGAGATGACATTCTATATATGATATTAAAGGTGCTACCTATGGAAGAAATAAACAGTAGGCTGGAATTTGCTGAAATTAGCATCTCTATGAAATATGTACTCAAGACGAGACAATTCACAGAGTCAAAGAAAATGTATGAAAGTTGTATTTAATAGAGGACTGTTATGCCAAATACACAGAAAACTCTTAAATTCAGTAGTAAGAAGACAAACAACCCAATAAAAAATAGACAAGAAGTCTGAATAGATGCTACCCAGAGAAGATATACAGACAGGCACATAAAAAGATATTCCACATCATGTGCCATAAGGGAAATGCAAATTAAAAGAACAATATCACTCCACATCTATTAGAATGAGAAAGGGCCAGAACGTTGACAACCACAACTGCTAACAAGGATGCAGAGCAGCAGGAACTCTCATTGGCTTTGGGAATGCAAAAGAGAATGGCCACTTTGGATGATAACCTGGTGGTTTCTTATGAAACTAAACAGATTATTAACGTACAATCTAGCAATTTTGCTCCTTAGTATTTACCCACTAAATGAAAATATATTTGCCCATGAAAACCTCTATACAATGATTATAATCACTCTATTCCTAATTATTAAAACTAAAAAGCAACCAAGAAATCCTACAATCAGTGAGTAAATAAATCAATATGATGCATCCACACTGTAGCTGACTATTCTGTGCTAAAAGAAGAGAGCTATCAGTCACAAAATGACATGAATCCAGATTAACAGTAGCCCATACAACAAATCTACATTTTATGTTACTTAACTATGCAACATTCTGAAACAGATAGAACTATATAGACACTATGAACAGCAATCATTGTTTGGATTAGAGGGAAAAATGAACAGGCAATGCTCAAAGGGATTTTACAGCAGTAAAAGTATTCTGTATGGTACCATAAGAGTAGATATGAATCATTATACATTTGTCAGTATCCCTAAAATGTACAATAGCAAAAGAGAATTCTAGTGGACCTATGCCTTTCCATGATGAGGACGTATCAGTGTAGGTTTCTCAGCCATAACCAAGGCACCACTCTTGTACAAGTTGTTGTTAACCTGGGAAGTTTTACTGTGTAGGAACAGAGATATGAGGCAGTAGGAACATTCTTACCTTGCTGTTCAATTTTCTTGTGAATCTAAAACTGTCATTAAAAATCTACTTATAAACATTGAACACTAAAAATTTAAGAAGTATTTCTTTTATGAATTTACATAATTTACATGATTGCTCATTGATACGGATACCTGTTATGGTCTAGACCTAAAAATATCCTCTACCAGGCTTCTATGCTCAGAGGTGGGGCTTTTGCAAGGTGGTTGGGATATTGGGGTGCTGTACTCATCAAGTGATTAATGAATTGGTGAGTTCATGGCTGAATATGCTGTTAGGGGTTGGAGTCTGGTTTGAGGAGGTGGGTGCTGGAGAATGACCTGAAGGATGGACTTGTGCCTGGCTTCTCTCTCCTTTCTCTCTGCTTATAGCTTTGTGGGTTCTTCAGCTTTCTTTCACCAAGCCTTGCAGCATACCATTTCTGCCTTGTACCCAGCCAGCGTAGACTTAATGCTCTGAATCTGAGAGCCAAAGGGAACCTTTCCTCCTTTAAGCACTGGGTATTGGGTTATTTTGTCCCAACAACAGAAAAATGACAAATACAATGTCCAAATCCAGCTCTTAGTAGCTTTAATGTTAATTAGCTAATATTTGCTAATTAGTGACCACATTTCTAGATGATTTCTCTGTTTCTTTTTGACAGAGTTGATAATAAAAATGGAGAACATAACAGATGCTATATTATTCATATTTGATGCTGATTATTTAATTAATGTATATATTTGTGCGCACAAACAAGTCATAGTATTGTTAATGTCTAAAATATGGTTGACATGATTGTTTATATCCCTTATCTTGATTTGTCACAGATGAAGAATTTTTGCCATTTAAGTATAATGATGCAGAATCAAAATGGGCTTTAAATCAGAATGCTACAGGCACGTACTGTTAACATTTTATTTGGGTTTTTTTTTGTTTTAGAATTTTTATGTATTTTCAACCATACAACCTAGGCTGTTAAGCTTAACCTCACTATCTGTCTGAATATCAAACATCTTAGGCATAACTTGGATCAGGTATTTTTCATCAAGTATTGATATGTTGAACTTTAAGTCCCTACAGAATATGATGAAAAAACATTTAAAAATTAGAATACTGGCAAGTGCAAGGGCCCGAGTTCAAACCCCGGTTCAAAAAAAAAAAATTAGAGTATATTTTTTTTAATAAATAGGCATAAAGAATTATATAATTCTTATGTTTACACGTAAGTCCAAAAATCTAACCATACACAACCTTGAAGCAGGACAGACTCACAACATTCCTTTTCCTGTCTCTTGCTTTCCTTCTACAATCCCCTTCTTCTTGAACAACCATCAACCTGAGAGACATCATAGCAGCAATGGGCATGTCATGACAAGCAGCCCGTATTCAGAAGACCAGAAGGACAGGCACTCCAAGCATGAATCTACTATTACAAATTGCCATCTTCAGTGCAGTTGCTTAGTTCACAGGTATCAGTGTATATAGTTAGTCAGGGTGAGAATCTTTCCAATTAACTGCTAGATTCAAAAATCTTCTGGAGATTCTCAGGATCATTGCCTTGCCCATCTTCTACATATAACTGTATGGCTTGTCACTGTCATGTTTCCTAGCTCTTCTCCTTTCCCTTTCTTAATTAGTTAGTCCTTGAGTTCTTGCTTTCCTTTTACTTGTATTATACCTATTTGTATTTCTTCTTTTGAGTTCTTACAAATTATGGCATCCCTAACTTTCAACCTGATTTTTAAAACATTGCCATGACGTTTTTTTCCATACCATGATGACTATAAAATTTAAAATCTTTCTAATCACTACAACACAACATGTGATGGTAATTGACTGTGGCAACTTCAGTAAGAGAACCTTAACCAAATCAGCTCAGCAATCCCACCTCTTACTGTGTGGAAGGCCCATTCTCCAGAGGCTCCTCCCCTGGATGGTATGAAGAGGAAGTAAGGAAGGACGCATCTGCTTCTGTTTCTTCCCAAGAGTCCCAGTCTTCGCCTTCCCCTTGGATAGCATTGCAGAGTTCCCAGCTCAACCTCTTCAGTTTCTGGCATAGATCCTTCAGGCCTTTGGTGTAAATTTCTCAGACTTCTACCACAGACCCATTGGCCTCCTGACATGTGAGGCAAACATGATAACCACTACACTACGGAAACCACCTGGGCCTCCTTATGGGTTTGCAGTGAGCTCCACACCCTCCACTGTATTCTTTGGTCTCCACTGTGCAGACAGCCTCTGGACTCCTCCTCATACCATTCTGTGGGTGGCCACTATTAGCCAATCTTGTCAATTCTTACACACTTATGTATCTTGTGTTATATCTGTTTTTCTAGTCAATACTGACTGATACACAAAGTAATTATGAACACTCTGAGAAGCTGAGGAAGTCACATCAGGAATCAGGAATTTGTTGTACCACTTGTCACTGCTGGCCATTACAATGCTCCAGTGAACATCACAGAAATACCAGGGCGCATTTTAAATATTCTGTATAAGTTTTATTTTTAGTGATATAATATTGTTGTTGAGGGTAATTCATGTATAACTACAATAAATACACTGCGAACACGATCATCATATTAGTCTTCTTGCAAATAAAAACCATGGAGACTATTACTAGCCATTTGCATCAAGCATTTTCTACATGTTGCTACCTTCATTATTCCTAAGATGTAGCACTTTGTCTCTCAGTAGCCTGAACCATAATTTCTTCTGCTCTCATGTTTTCCTTGGTCAACATTTTTGAAGAAGTTCTTTCAAAATCAGGACATACATGTTTGGCCTCATACCTACCCTATTAATCCTCATGTGTCTAGGGGGAAAGGAGTAGAAAGGTAAGCCAGAGTCTTCAGAGCCATCTCAGGTGTGTTGGCAGAGAGGGATAGTCTGAGCCACAGTATAACTGTGCCCCATTTCCATGCAGAAGAACGGGCATGTGCCATGTTCCATGCTTCCAGAAGAGATAGATAGCTACATAGAGTGTAGAGGGGAGGAGGAGAAATGAATCACACAGCTGGAAGGACAAGAAAGGCTCAGTGACCGGAGGGAATTTCTGACTCATGGACCCTGTGCTGCCCTAGGAAATCCTATAAACATGGCAGTGCAAAGGCTTTAAGGAAGTCACATTGCTTGTACTTTTTAACTTTCAATACATTCAGTTTGAGAAAATGAAGCAAAAGACAGCAAAAACAAACAACATTTGGTGAAGGAAACTCTGGAGCAAAACCTAGAAATGTTCAAATCTAGCCCCAGTGATTAGGGTGTGGGGGACTTTGCCTAAGATTCTGGGCCACTCTAACTCTGTAAGCCTTACTTTAATTTCTCAGAAAACAATTTACTCGGCTGGGAAGATAGCTCAATGGTCTAAGTGCCTGCCTGCTAAGCTCAAGCACCCAGATTTGTCCACGGTACCGCATGCCATGCCAGGGGCATGGTGCAGGTCAGTGAAACCGAGTATGGTGGCACACACCTGTAATCCCAGTGCTGGGGAGGCTGACACAGAGGGAGCACTATGAGTCTGACCTTCTTAGCTACATCCTGTACCAAGTTGTGTCAATGCATACAAAGCAGAAATCAATTCATACAGTACATGGTACAATTTAACATGTTCCCAGTGGAGCCACATTTTGTGTGTCTCTGAGCACCAGCAGCGGGCTCAAGCCAGGATTAGTATACTCAAGGAAGCATTAATTCCTTTGCCTGCCTCAGATTCCTGGTCTTTATCAACCTGCTTTCCAGCCTGGACTCATGAGTGAGGTCAAGTGGACTGAAATATGATATGAATTCAAGTGAATATGGTATGAATTTGCATTCACATGTGAATTAGCTTTAGAAATAAACCAAATAATCCTATTGCAAAATTCATATATTCACTGTATATAAAAATCATGTATTGTTTTCATACAAATCAGTGGGGGAGATTTTTCACAATTTCTACAAAGTTGAAATTGAAGAATTAACTTCCCATGACATGAAACATTGTCTTCTTATCCTGTCTGAAACTCTGTTTTACTCAGTTGAGGTTGATTTTATAGCTTGCCTTCTAAATTTGTAAGTATAATTAATTTTATGACCACCAAATTCAACTATACTTGTAGCTATCTATTAGATTAACCTGGATACTTTTATTTAGGTCTTTTATTAAAATCAATTTTAGTAAGAAAATTAAAATTTAAAAGGATTCTGTAAGAAGTGATAGATATTTAATTAACTAAATACAAAGAATATGACCCAGTAATGTATTAAAAAATTTTAACTATAATCTGTCATTTTCATTATCAATGTTTGCTGACAATTTTTATTTTGCTAATGTAAAAATTAGAACTGAAATTTGTCCTTCTTTTGAGATATGTCATACATGATATACGTTTATCATGTGAAATATATCTGATAGTTTTATCAATTTATGTGAAAAACATTTTTCTGAGAAGATAAATTTGGTTTACAATGGATTTGGCATTTAGTTATGGTTATTCTCTCACGGATCCTAGTTATACCCTAGCTAGGTTTAAAAACTATTACCTTAGTTCTTTTAACTACATAATTCAACCTAAATGTTTGCTGTAGAACTTCAAGTACCTAAAACTTGGAGTTCCATCTGCTACCCAGATTGAGAAACAGATGACAGAACCAGCCCATTAACGTAACTAGTTTATTTAAATAGCGAATGAACAAACAGGGTTACTCTGTGTGCAAAGCGGGGCATGTGGTAAGTAGAAGTGTTATCCTAATACCTACTTTTCTTGCTGTCGATAATTTTCTTTTTATTTGTAGATCCTTTTATTGACTATTATATCAACAGCCATGCTCTGAAGCACACCCAGTAATTCAATCATTCCCTGTCCTTGTTTTATTCCATAATTGGTCAGGGATATTACCCATGTGGCAGGCAGAGTAATGAAAGTTTTAATACTTCTGCATTTTTAATCCTTAGAACCAGTGAGGATGTTCCTATGTCTTGCAAGGAAGACTTCCCAATGGTAATTAAGGCGAGAACCTTGAGACAAGAAGAGTGTCTTGGATTATACCATTTGGCCCATCCTAATCACCTGAGTTCTTAAGAGAACTTTTCTTTCTAAAAAAGATAAGATTTGGGTATCAGGCAGAGAGACAGGCAACATTTGTTTTTGAGTTGTAATATACCCTTGGTTATCAAAACCTTGAGGCTTTGAAATTTTGAATTGATGAATATTCATGGTGCGAAAAAAAAAACAGGTCATCCATGGTATGATTTTAGTCACACAAAGTGAAATGTTGCACACCTAGGACCTAGGAAGACATATCCAACTTCATTGCTTATGACTGAAAATGATTTCATTCTTTGCTTCTTTTGCTTTTGTTTCCGGAAAATACACATTAACCTGTCTTCTCCACACAAGGTAGGTAAAGGAAGGTGTCAGAAACCAAAGAATGTAAGGTGGTTCCTAGAACCTGAAAAAGGCAGGGAAATGGTCCTCCAGGCCCTCCAGGCCCTCCAGAAGAAACATAGCCTGCTGCTACCTTCACTTAGCTCAGAAAGACCCACACTAGACTGCAGACCAATCCTACAATAAGGTATTTTCATCATTTAAGCAACTAAAGTTGTGGAAACTAGTTGCAACAACAATAGAGAATGGATACAACTATAGAAATTAATTTGACCACAAAGCAAAGCCAAAGCCATATGGGCCAATTTACTTCCATGATTTTTAGTTGGGTAATATCATTCATGACTGTATAATATTGCTTAGTTCTATTCTACAAAGGTAACTTATACTTGTGGAATCTCCAACTCCCTGAGGGACTATCCTATATTTTCTTTCTGTCATTGTATATTGTTGTTCCCTTGAGCATAATCTCCACCACCTGGATAGAATTCTGACCTTTCTCACCATATTCAGTTTACAGAATCCATTTGAACACCAAGAGTAAAGTTTCAATAAAAAGGGATTAATCATTTATTTCTTTTTTTTTTTTCCTTAGTGAACCCATTTGACCATGGAGATTTTATTGATCTTCAATGGACTTTCTTTTTTTTTTGTTTTGAGGTATAATTTATATTTTAAATCATTTATTTCTAGTGGAAAAGAAACTATGTAAGTTTAAGCCAGAGTGGCAAAATTGTATCAGATTAAAAATATATATTAAAACAATTTCTTTGTGTTTTCTATATAATCAAGATAAATTGTTTAAAATATTGAATGATAAAACCTTATCATTTTATTATATTTGTATTTTAAACTAGCCTTTTCATCCTTCTACCCCTCCCAAATATTTTTAATTTGTAAGAAAGTTCTCAGAGTTTGTCAAAAATAGCACTGACCATGTTCATTAAATTTTGGTCCATCTGTGATCAAATGCTTGAAACACAAACCAAAACTTCTCTTCTAAAAACATTTCACAAAAAGTACAAGCAGAACATTGGGGTTCAACATTAAAATAGAGTGGGGGGAAAAAGATTATTTGTACATAACGTTTATTAGCATAGAATTTGCAATAATTTCAATGATATATTTCATCATTATGGAATTCTGAATCATTAAAATGCAGCCCAAATCAGAGATCTAAAAATATGAACTCACCTGTAAATTGCATAACAGAAGATCCTCTATGGCCAAGTACTTTGTGCCTATACTGGTCATGGTTCTCCAAAGACGTATGCTAATGGGGTATACATGGATATGGAAAAATAGATTTATTAGAAGGGATTAATTGATGTAATGGTGGAGACCTAGATGTTCCACAATCTACTGTCTTCCATCAAAGGCTTGGGAAAACCAGAGGTGTAGTTTCAGTCCAAATCCAAAGGTATGAGAACCAGTACAGCCCACAATGTAAGTCGTGGTCCAAGGAGGCTCAAGGACCAGGAGTACGAGCGCTCAAGAGTGGTCGGTGGCCAGAAGTTGTTGACTTGAACCTTTTACATCTCAGTATATGAATATGGTTTTACTTTTTATACTTCATTTTTATACCTTTCTGCTGGATGGTTAAGACCAAGATAAAGCAAGACCTATATAACAAGAAATGTAACTTTTATATCTGACAAGGTCAGTCAGATCCCCTCAGGATTTACCCTGAAACCCTGTACCGCAGTTTGTAGATCCTTTGTCAGTGTCAACCATGTGGATGAGTCACAGCCATTGCTTGACCAGTTTGCTCTCTGTGAAAGCCTGAGAGAATGTTTTCTCTCCATGTGACTCTCCTTAGGCACACTCTACATCATCAATCACTTTGCTCTATGGCCTCATAATCTCCTTGATCAGAAAATGTGGGACACAACTGAGTTACATGATGTTACAGTACAGGTTCTCCTATGTCCTGACCTATGGATAACCCACTACTATTATGGACTACTGGACTATATTAGAATACTTTGCTGAATTCATGCACCTACAATATTTAAATGACAATGAAATACACATCTCTGACAAAAGTAAACAAAAAGGGGATACAAATGAAGGACCATTTTGTATCTGTATATTCAAAATAGTTAGGATATATATACAGCTACTCTCTCTTAATTCAATGAATAGAAAGGTTTGTTCTAATAGTGTTTGCGGACAGGATATCATGTCTGTATCTTGTACTATGCATAACCACTAAGAAGACAACAATATGTAATGTATCAATTATTGAAATTGTCCTACTAATTGGTTTTGAAACTGTCTCATTGCTATTTGTTTCTCAATAGAATTATTAAAAAAAAAGAGTGGGAGGTGGATACCCCAGTAGCAGAATGACTTTACCCTTTGTCTGCTATTTTGTTCTACTGAGGCCCATGACCACTGGTGAGGATGATAGTTTGTCCATCTATTAATTCAAATGTTAACCTTTTCTGGAAATGCCCTCATGTGCAGCATGATATGTCTATTTGAGCTGGTCTTAGCCCAGTCTAGTTGACACATGAAATTCACCATCACAGGGTATATTCCCTGTAGGACAAAATTATTCAATTTTTTAAAAAAATGTTTTCTTTAGCCTCAGAAATTCCACTGCATCATCAACAAGCCAATGGCTCTTAGGGCTGAGTTATGCCATGGCTATTACTGCTTGGAATGGGAAGGACATTTTGAGAGAGAAGAACAAAACTCTTCTGCATTATTGTTTTTAGCTTCTAAGATGCTTGGAAAGAAGAAATTATAAAATTCTAATATGAAGAGATTTAAAATATTTTTAACTTTTGTTGTTTGGAGAGGTGATCTCAGGAATTATAACTTATATACAAATAACAGTTAAAAACAATGTCCAATAAAGCTGCTAGGAGAAGAATGAGTACTTGAAAGGAGTGTCTTGGACTGCCATCCCAGAGGATATTATTCATATTCCCTACAGTATGAAAGATCTACTAAAAAGAACATCAAGAGACAGTTAAGGGCTGGAGAGATGGCTCAGTGGTCTAAAGCACCTACTTAGAACAAGCTTAGCAAAGCATCAGGGACCGCGGTTCGATCCCCCAGCA
>NW_004524663.1:1953036-1965930 GCF_000260255.1 Octodon degus | reverse complement strand
AAAAAAAGAGACAGTTAAGCAAATTCTGCAATTATGCTTACAACAATTCTGGTGTTACAAAACATATTTACAATGTTGGTTAAAGTGAAAAATAAATATATACCCTATGGTTTAAACACTAAGCAACTACTTATGAAATGGAGATCTCTGTTCATCAGAAGAGTCTACAGGAAGGAACCAGGCAAACATGGCTTAAGTGCAGAAATAAGCAAATACCAATTGATTTGTACATAATAAGGGAAATGCTCTCCACCCTACCCTTTATATATCTTGCAATTCATCCATGCTTGTCCTTTCATTGCTTCAGCTCAGTAAAATCCATTCTGGTTGCTCCTTCTCCAACTCCTTCACTGACTTAATTTTCTCTCCTCAGTGCACAAATGCTAGAGTTTCTCCCAGACTGAGAGCCAGAATCTTTCTGAGTATCTTATTTGGTTCATACCTTTAATTCCCATCTGTAAACAATGTCTCACAATTGTATATCTTCAACCCACATCTTTTCTCATAGTTCTAGATGTTATATCCAGTCATCCAAATGAAAATTCTTTTCAATATGCCAAATTCCTCTCAAAATACTGTTCTACTTCCTCCCAAATAAAGTTTGCCTCCCTCCCTCCCTCTCCTGGTCAATGGTTTATCATACCCAAGGTCTTTCTGACACCTCCTTCTCCCTCATCCCAACTCCATACTCAAGCCACCAGCACTTCTTGCTTCCTTTATTCTTCAAGAAGGGTTTCTCTCTATTTGGTTCACTTCTATTCATTTCTGCTGATTTGTCCTGGTCCAAGTTATATCATGACAACTTCAATGATTTCTGAACAAGTTAAACCATGTCTTTTTTTTCACTTTCTTTAATCTCTGAAATGCCACCAGACAAACACCCCAAAACCAAACCACTTCCTCTTGTGCCTTAATATGCCTTAAATTCAGTAATAAATTAAACAAAAAAATGGGATACAAATGAACGACCACTTTGTATCTGTATATTCGAAATAGTTAAGATAGATATACAGCTACATTCTCTTAATTCAATTAACAGAAAGATTTGTTCTAATAGTGTTTGTAAACAGGATAACATGTCTGCATCTTGTACTATGAATAACCACTATGAAGACAACAATATACAATGTATTAATTATTGAAACTGTCCTACTCACTGGATTTGAAACTGTCTCATTGCTATTTGTTTCTCAATGAAATTATTGAAAAGAAATTCAATAGTCATTTTTCAGAAAATTCTACCAACTATCTCTGAGTCTATCCACCTTTCTTCAAACCCAATGCCCCTTCAACTAGAACTAACATCATCATGTCTTGCATAGGTGATAAGAAGTTCTTTGCAATTTCCAGTCTTTACCTCTCTAATCTGTTTTAGAAAGTCTGCCACAGTGATAATTCTAAAATGAAAGGTTATATCTCTCCCTTGCTTAAACCACCTAGTTCAAAATAATCAAATAGAAATATTAATCATATGAAATCATGAGTATACACAAATATCCCTTTCACCTCATCTGTGAGACTTTCTATTTTTAGAATACCTCATAAAATCCAAGAAACACAAAATGTACAGAACTTAAAATAACATATTTTCTAACCTTCTCTCCTTTCATACAGCACAGAAAAATAGCATATTTTTTCTATCAATATACACAGTTATTGAATGGTAATACAGTAAGCCTCTGACATATAAATATTCAATTTGCAAACTTTTGCAGATACGAAGAGACCTCACTTTCCATTTATGGATATGAACAAGTCACAGAAGTAGCGTACATCTGACAAATACTGTCACAGTTGTACTGTAGTGTGCTTACTACACAGTGTGAAAGTGCATAGTGGTACAGTGCTCTGTCAGAGCCCAGGATGTCTGGAAGCAAGAGCAAGAACAGTGGTGATGAGGAGGGGACTGCTAGGAAGCACAAAGCAATACACATGTATATTTGTGTCTTAGATATATAAGACTCACTTTGTCAAAATTACAAACATTCATCCAGAATAGAACTCATTCATAAGTTGGATATTTACTGTGATCTTGTGAAAATAATCTATGGTACACATAATCTAATAGATCAAGGAGATATGATAGTCTGCGCATTGCTGAGGGGCCTAAGTTGGCTAATGTAAACTAACACATTAGTTTAATGTAATAATAAGTCTTTGCTATTCAGAAACTGTTTAATGAACAGCTATCTCATGAAAATTAATCTAGCAAACGTTTTTAGCATGTACAGAGTAGTATAATAAATAGTACCAAACTTCAAGGTTATCATACTCTACTTGAGAAGATATAACTACTATGTAAGAAGTTTGAAAGCATATAAACAGAAGATATCACAGAGTGAGGATATCAGATAAAGAGAAATACATTAACACATACCTAAAATCTTTGTAGGAAATAAACAGAAGTCAGAAAAGTAAACATTAAAAGATTGTAGATCAAGCCCCAGCTCAGGGCCGGCATGCAGATGAGAACTTCCACAGAGCTCCTGGACCCCTCCAGCCCCAGCCCAGGCCCAATGTGATGAGATGCTGCTTGCACCCTGGCTGGATCTCTTTCCAGCCAGAGCTCAGGCCTGGCATGCTGCAGCAGGAAGAAGAAGCTGAGCACATCAGCCAGACCCAAGCCAGGCACAACTGGAGGAGTTTGAACTTGGTAGTTCCAGATCCAGTAAGCTGAGACACTTTGCTAGACTCAGATCTATGAGAGCATCCTCTTTCTTTCTCTCTTGATCTAGAGAGTGTGCAACAGGTAATCAGGGTGAACTAGTCTGCCTGGAAGACCTCAGGTACATCAAGGGGAGGTGATCAGACAGAAATTAGGGGAACTAACTTAAATACAAGTTCCCAATTTAATATCTGCTTAGCTACACAGACATAATGTTTGCTTTTACAGTTTGAAATACAAACCCACTAGTTACAAAACTTTGTCAACTGCTAAATATCACTACCCATTATTAGTGTGTCTAATTATAGTTCTGTAAATACAAAACTGTAACTGCTTTAACCACATACTCTTTCTTGAGGAAGAATTTCAGTAGGTGCTAAGGTTATAACTGCACCAAAGCTCTACACTAAAGGTCAGAGGACAGTGATACACAAAAATGACAAAGAGAAGGAGCAAAATGTAGTCTCAGGACCCAAGCCCATCCAGAACAAATGCAGGAGACACTAGCATAGAAGAAATTGGGGGCCTGCAGAGATGGCGCAGTAGAATAAGCACTTCCCTGGCAAGCTCAAGGGCCTGAGTTCAAGCCCTGGTTCTGAAAAAAAAAAAAAGAAGAAGAAGAAGAAGTAATTGGAATTCATACAGCTGAAATCTCTGAATTAATAGCGTCTGAATTAAAGAAACAGATGCAGAAAGATATAGAGAAAATCAGATCAGAAATAATCTCTGAAGTAAAAAAAAGATATGATAACTATAGTGAAAGAATTACTAAGTGCTTATAAAGAAGACATTGATAAAAAATAGAGAATAGAAAAATGATGGAATCTTTGAACAAACAATATAGGAAAAAATAGAGACCATGAAGCAGATTCAAAAAAATATTCAGGAAATTAAAACCTCAATCAAAACTTGCAAAACTGTTTGAATGAAACTGAAGATAGAGTTTCAGATCTTGAAGACAATATTTCAGCTAGTGAGAAGGTAAGAAAAGATCTCTTAACAACAACTAGGATGCAGGAAAAAGTAATTCAACTTTTACTTTGAAAAAGTAATGCAAGATGATGCAAAGATGAACAATGTGAGACTAATACTCATCAATGAGAAAGAAAGAGTCAATACAAATGATATAAAAAGAATATGGGCAGAAGTAATAGCAGAAAACTTCCCAAATATGGGGAAACAATCTGAAATTCAGATAATTGAAGCATATAGAACTCCAAATAACATCAACCTGATTAAATGATTGTAGATCAGGCAGCTTATAGTTCGAGGCATAAGATTTGACTTACAGAAGCTTTTCTTTTTAAGTGAAGAAGAAAAATAGAAATACGAAATAGTTTCAAATAAGGCTAATAAGAGAGTAACAATAATTAATACACTGTGTAGCTATCTTCTTAGTTCTCAGAGTACAAGATAAAGGCATCTAAGTTGCTGTCCTTTGAATAAGCCCCCAACCTTCCCCTAAGAAAAGATTGTCTTCCACAAAACTGGTCCATGGTGCCAAAAGATTTGGGAACTGCAGGTATAAACAACTTGATTTTTTTTGTAATAATGATAAGTATGTAATGATATTTTATATGGTTTAAGTTGCCATCATATTCTCAGTAGTGGTCTTCATTTTCTAAAGCTTTTAGGTTATTAACAATGGTTATTTATTTGACCATAAGCCACTTTGGAAGTCAATAGAGAGTTCCCTGGTATGTAAAGTGAATATCAGCGTGTGAACTTTGCAGAGATAATACACTGAGGGAGAAGCCATCCAATGGTCCATCTGATCAGATAATAGTACTATACATTTAAACAAAATATTTTTGTAGGGTTTCAGTAAATGCTTTTAAACTAAAATTCATTAAGCATCTCCATATGTAACTAGAAATTTAACTTGATACCTTACCCCAGAAATGGCATCTCCATGACTCACATTGCCTCAGGTTACAGCAGAGTTAGACTATGCCAGCATGTTTTGAATAAGTGCAGTGTTGCAAGGAAAATGTCAAATCTTGTGTCATGAACAACATTTAAGGAGCACAGATGAGTCAGTTGGCGTTTTGCAATTTATATCTCATGGTATCAGTAGACATTATTACAATAAATCATATTAGACATTTATCCCAGAATTTATGGGCAAACCACAATGACTATTTTATTTTTACCTCGTTTCTAAGTTCTGATATTATTTTTGAAATAGTGGGTTGCACACATAAGCCATTTTCTCTAACACCAGCATTTCCAAAATACACACTGAGTTTAGTTATTTTTGAAAAGAAAACTATAAATTTATTACACTGACTTGATAAAAAGTATTAGCTCAAGTAATTAGTTGAAAGGTAGTGGTTCAGCTATAAAAGATGTTTGCTGATAAAAGATCAGCCACTCTGACTGAACGTTTTGCAATATTACTAAGTCTTTTTGTCCTTTGTAATAACAAGATGATATATTACATCAATATTCAGAGATATATTAAATATTGTGACATTTGAGAACACAAACAGATCCATCCTCCACCAATATGACCCAAATTAATTTACCTTGTTTTAATATTCTAGTAATTTAAATAATATTTCATCAGTTCATTCTTTGGAAATGCCATTATCTTACCCTCCTTGTTTTACAGCATGATCGGGTTACAATTTCTCAAATTAGTTGGATTGAATTTAAAGGGAAATAGCTCTAGTTGCAAGAATATCAGCTGCTCAAAAAAAATTTGCTGAATGCTTTGGGATATCAGTTACTAAATCCCATAGAGTAGTCCTTTTTTGTTGTTTAACTGTATACCACTGTGGTGGTTGATACATTATGTCAGCTTGAGAAGTTGGAAGCGTGGCTGGATCAGCTCAGTGACTCTGGTGGAGGCCCCTCCCTAGGTTTTGAAGGGCCCACCCTAGAATGACTCAGCACAAAAGGGTATATAAAGGGACTGGAGGAAGGACGGTCAATGCTACTTCCTTGGAGAAGCTCATGTCAATGCAGTAAGCATGGAAGGAAGGGAGGGAGGCTTGGTAGAAGCTGAAGCGTCTGGTCTTCCCTTTGCTTTGCTGTTTTCCAACCCCATCAACTGCAGCTCTCTGCCATATGCTAGACTGCTTTAGAGCCAGCAGAGTATGGACTGAAACTTCTACAAATTGCAAGCTAAATAAACCTTTCCTTCTTTAATTTTGGGTGTCAGGTATTTTGTCCCAGAAATGAGAGAAAAGTAACAGAGACAACCGCCCAGTAGTCACATACATTATTTCATTTCATCTTCACATTATCCTTTGAAAAAAGTGATGTTATTTATATTATTCAGATGAGAAAACTGATTGCAGTGTTATCTCAGTTCACCAAATTAATCCTTCTGCTAAATATGGTTTGTTGTCCTTATTTTTCCCACCCAAAACTATTACATGGACCAGGAATGGAAAGCGAAATGTGATTGCCTTGAAAATTCCAACCAAAACATAGACTGCAATTCCTTGCATGTAGGCACTGGAGATGATAGACCATTCTGTAAACCTGAGGAACCAGGAAATGACTTTCTTAAGTCTTATACAATGTGATCAAGCAAAGGATACAATTAAGAAAGTAAAATGTGGCTGCACTATAATTGGAAGGCAACAGGAAGGAGAGAGAAAGAGAGAGAGAGAGAGAGAGAGAGAGACAGAGACAGACTGACTGACTGACTGACTGACTGACAGAGAGACAAAGAAAGACAGAGAGAGACAAAACGACAAAAAGAAACTCATTCCTGACTTTCCATTCCAGATCCACAGGTCTGGCTGGTTTTTACTTCCTGACCTGGGATAACATGAAATTGACTACTGGGCACTCACCCTAAATCCCTTGGTTTAAGTTCTCCTCAGTGGGTGCTGCCGTAACTGTGGCTGCTCCACCACAGTAGAACAGTGATTCAGAACCAACCCTGATTGAAATCATCAAGCTCTGGATTTTATTCCTTATGCTGTCATGAAAAAACTTGTGAAATATTCTAAGCTGTAAAAGGCTCTAGTCAACAACTTCTGACATTGCCAGTCCTACAGATAACCCATTGTTATTATGAACTACTAGATTATATTGGATTATTTTGCTGAATTCATGCACCTACTATATTTAAATGGCAAGGGAATACCCATCTCTGACAAAACTATACAAAAAAGGGGGATATATATGAAGGACCATTTTGAATCTGTACATACAAAATAGTTAAGATAGATATACAGCTACTTTCTCTTAATTCAATGAGAAGAAAGATTTGTACTAATAGTGTTTGGACAAGATATCATGTCTGCATCTTGTACTATGGAAACAACAATATGCAATGTATTAATTATTGAAATTGTCTTACTAATTGGTTTTGAAACTGTCTTATTACTATTTGTTTCTCAATAAAATTAATTTTTAAAAAATTTCTCTTTTATATGGAATATATTCATTTGATACTTTAGAGGGCTGGAATGTGCTCACCTTGCATATGTTTTCAATCAATCTTGTGCCAGATTAACTAATAGTCAACTTGTAACTCCAGGCTGAACTGAATCAACGTGGTGCTGAGCATGGAAGGCCCATCTGGCGATTGTTGTCAGCAGCATTAGAAGAGAACTGGAGCGAAGAGGCAGAGCTGTTGCTTCTTCTGGAGAAGCTTATCATTCTGGCTTTCCTGTGCACTCAGCTCATCTTGTCACCAGCCTTACTGTTGAAAATGGCTGTGGTTCTCTTTGGAGGAGCCCTGATCTTTACTTTGCGCATCACTTCCTGATGCCAGTATAGACCATGTAACCTGCTAGCATAGACCCCTCGTCCCATGGGCACAGACTTCCTAGCTTCTACCACTGACCTTTGGACCTTCCCAGTGTAGATTCTTGATACAGATCTGCATGAAACATTGCCTTGGGCTCTAGGCCTCCATCTGGATTCATACAAGACATTGCCTTGAGCTTCAGGCCCTCAGCAGAATTCTTTGTGTCTCTAGTGTGTAGACAGGTTTCCCACACTCTTTTGCATTTAACTCTTTTGGGTGAATACTATGAAATAATTCTATAAATTACGGTGTCCTGTATTATATTCTTTCCCTTATAAATCCTGACTATACCAAATCTATAAATTAAATAAATGTATTATTAGAATGTATTATATTGTGTTGTACTGCATTATAACTATATAATCATTTTCATTATATAATATTAAAAATTAGTAAAGTAAGATAAAAATAATAACTTGGAAGAAATATTTAGAGAAACTTGATAAAAGATTCTTATAAATCATAGGATTCCTTTGTGATTCAAAGTTTCCCATATTTTTCCCAATCAAAAAAACCCAGACATTTTCTAGCAAAAAACTATTAAAATACATTTCCACATGACTGTGAAACAAGACTAATGTCAACAGAAGCCACGTTTTACATTTTGTTCCACTCTGATAAGCAAGAAGACATGCCAACATGTTTATGATATACCATGTGTTATGATATACCATGTATGAATGCAGTGGGCATAGTTGTGACTTTGTTTTAGCATGCATAATCATTACATTCTCATAAAAAAATTGTCAGGTGAGTAAATTGAGGTTCAGAGGGACTAAATGTCAAGTCCAGGATCAAAGATATTTCAAGTTATAAAATCTACTTTGCCTAGAGCCAAAAGAAGACAGAATTCTCAAGATAATAGATTAATAAATTTTCTAGAGAACAAAAGAGTTGCTTAGGCAGAGACATACTTGAGACAATGACCAAAAATGCAATCTATAAACATATGCTTTTCTTCCCTTCTCTTTGAAGAGTTCCCCACCCCCACCCATTTTCCCACGCAAAGCTGTGCTGAATCTGCCACTCACTATGACAAATGGGCCTGGTAATTTGATGACGATTTTTCTGTTAATGGTTTATCCTGCTTATAACACATATTCTCAACTTCTAGTCATACCTGAGTTCACCTTGAGATTTTTACATGACTATAGCATACTTGAACAGAATCCAAAGGTACCACTGAGAAATGCTTCCACTACAGCATGAATCCAAATGGATTCCAGCAATAGCCTGAACATATTAATGTATCTCTTTTACCTAATTCTTCTAGCTGAATAATATTTGCCCATGTCAGAAGACAACTTGACTTTTTAAGTTTGAAAGTGTAAACACACTGAGTCTACTAAAGTAGGATTTTGGTCAAGTACAGGTTCATAAACTTAATTCTTCCCACAATTCTGGTTGCAAACTAAATTGGATGAGAATCAAATCAATTCAAAGGTTTGGTTCATTGTTGATCTTATGGAGAAACTGGATTCCGTTCTCATCCAACTAGGTGCACAACCAGAACCATGGAAAGAATTAAGTTCGTGAACTGAAGTACAACTGTTAAACGGTGGAGAGGAATATGTGATGAACTGACAAAATGATGCTACTTTCTATCAAATGAAATTGTCTGTTCCTAAAAGCTATGGCATATATTGAGAGTAGAGCAGAAAGAGTCAGGAAATGTTAGATATGAAGAAGAGCTAAGAGACGGCTGAACATAGTCATTTTATAGAGGAGGAAACCAAGGCTTTCCCAGGTGACCAGCAGGCTAGCAATGCTCATCAGGCTCTCTTTGTATTCTAATATTCATTTAGGAGACTCTGAAGTTTTGTAGAGATTAGGCATTTTATTAATCTTTGCATCTGTAATAGCCAACAAATTAGCTCACTCATGTAGTAACATGTTGGTTATATAAGTAACATATTCATAAAATGGAGCTGAGACTCCTGAGACACGAGTTATAATAATGCCAAAGTAGATGACTGTTGTTTAAATATAATCTTTTTCTTCCCTAAAACCACCATTAAGTGTTCCTGTTGAATATGCAGAGAAGGTCAGGAACATTCTTTTGTGACAGGAGAGATAAAAGGAACCAGCTATAACTTCCGCAGGTCCGGAAATACTTTTCCATCCCCCAATAACGCTGCAACCAGGTGAACATCTAAGGATCTCTTCATGATTTTTATTTGACTGAGAAGATGAGAAAAAAGGCTTGTGACCCTGGGCAGCTTCCAAGATCTAGATCTGTTGCATGTGGACATGTACTGAATTCACCTGTAACAAGGCTATCCAGACTGTATCTCTCCATAGAGCTGCATGGGCTAGCTCATCATGGCTACTATTTGTACAGTCTCCATTCTTACAGAAATCTCTCTTTAGTTACACATCCTGACTAGTTGATAGGATCTATTTTGGACTAGTTGCAAACATCTATTATTTGGAACTATGCTGCTTATACATCCTCGCTGTACCTCAGGATCTGACTTTCTATGGTATTGGAATTCCATGTCTTTGCATCTGTTAAAGAGGTGCCATGGATTCAATATCAAGTTAGGATTTTGTTCAAATACAAGGATCAAGAAATCATTGAAAAATAGTAAGCTGTGGATGACAATGGGCAACTGGCTGGTGCTTTGTGCTCATGATTTAATATGCTAGTGATTCTGGGCGTGTCTCAGAACGATTACACTGTTGCAGACTGACTGATTGCGTCACACTCTCTGCATCTCCCCAGGTTAATATTTCCTAGGAAAAAGAGGTGTGGTTTTTCCAGGGATCTAGAGAAGGATTATATGTGTAATATGTCACATTTAGAGTCTGTGAGATGAAATTCACTAGGTAAATGTAAAATTTGAGACTAACACACTGAACAGATGGAAGAGCATAATACAAATCATCTAAGGGTTTTCAAACCAGAAAATAAACAGTGAATGATCTAGTGTTTCAAAGACCTAAATAATGCAGTCTGGTTTTTAATTTTGTGTATTCAGAACAAAACACACACTGTTTTTACTTTACCACAGCCCTTTTTTATCCCTCCAATTACCTTTTAATTCCCTTCAGAAGTGAGCTTTGCCTCAGAAGCATTCTGTGCCTACTCACATCTTTCCAAGACAGTCTATCAATGTTTTAAACATGTTGTGATGTATTAATCATTACAGTTCGCCTGCTTACAGAATGGATACAAGGAGATAATTTTCTGAGTGTTAGCCATGCATGGCAACTGCTACGGAGGAGCACAGCAGGGATGGTAGCCCTTCAAGCAGCCAGTTTGTCTTTCCAGAGCTGTTCAAGGCTCATTTCCTCAGAGACACGACTTCCCTCTGGATATCAAAGAGTGGGAACAACTGAGATGTGAGTGGCCTAAGAAATTATACATCATCCTCAGAGGAAAAAAATGCCCAAGTGATCAGAGTGAAGGAGTCAAAGGATGCCCTGTGTACATTCCCAGACTTTCATCTTTGCCACTTTTCTGCGAGCTTATCCACCTAGATTTGTTACTGAGATGTCCCCCAATGTATGCTACCTCGTGTTTATTCCTAAACATTTCCTCACCCTCTCCTTTCTCTTCAGGCCAGTGCTATAATCACCAAGACATCAGCATGTTACTGAGCTATACTCTTTCTGAAATTTAGAGTCATGGAAGAGAATGTTTTTAACAAATTGTTAACATGCAAGAACTAAGTGACCACAATAATCTAAAACTGACTGTCACTGTTACCAAGCAACTGCCACCAGGTGTCCCAAAAGTAGACTTGAATTCCTCAATAAATGGTTTTGGAGCAGAATGCCATTGAACAATTAAGAGGGGTTCAAGTTTAATTCCAAGAGCATTTCAAGGCCACTAAAAATGCAAAATAAATTTCAATCAAGTCTTCACCTACAATTAACTGATGTTAAATTCTCATTCAACATTTTTTGACAAGCATGGGTCATTAAAATTGCAATTAACAATTACATTAAAACACCCTTTTTATTATATTTCCCTATTCTGAAAACAAAATGAACATTCTGATGGAAAGGGACCTGGGAAATTGAGAGTTTGATTCCTAGATCTGTCCCAACCATTGTGGGATAGTACAAGTCCTTTGGTGTCTCTTGGTGGTTTTCCTCAGTCTTTCTGATAAGTATACCAATACTTGTAACAATACTACAGCTTATAGTATATTTATATGGATGGTAATGTATATGAAACTGCTTTCAAAATACAAAAATAAATCATTAAACTCATTTGGTAGTTTCATTCTACTTTGTATTTCACTAGAAGTCTCATTTGTACTTTAAACACTATCTTCAATGCCATCACAGAAAGAACTGCATTCCAAGTACCATGCTGCAGAGTTTACCACCTTCCATGTTCCTGTTCGGTCAACTCTCACTGGCAGTGAAATGCAATAATCAAGAGTAGGGATTTAAAGTGATTCGAAACTCAGCACTCATTGTAATGGGCAAGGAGCTTGATATCTTTGAGCCCATTTCTTTTTCTTAAAGAGAATGATGACAATAAAGCTGCTGTAAAGATGAAATGCAAAAAGGCAAGAAAAGTGCCCATCACTACAGTGGTCTTCATATCCATGGTTTTACTTACCTATAGTTAACAACAGTCAGTAGAATATCGAGAGAGAGAGAGAGAGAGAGAGAGAGAGAGAGAGAGAGAGAGAGAGAGGCCACAGTCACCTAAGTCTTAGTATTTTACAGTGTCATAATTATTCTATTTTATGATTGTTTGCTGTTGATCTCTTACTATGCACAATAAATAAATTGGCCTTATCTTAGGTTCATATATATAGAAAAAAGCACAGTTGAGTAGGGTTCAGCACTACCTGAACTGGAGGTTTTGAAAGCATCTATATGGGTGAGGGAGATGACTGCATTAAAAATTGCTAGCTGATACTTGTTAGAATTGTAGCAAATACAAACACTAACAATAATCACTACCCCCAAATAAAAATGTTAGTTCTATTTAAATATCAACTGCCTTAATTGTTCATTTTCATTTTATGTTAATTTATTTTGGCTCTGAAATTAGTACCTGGAGAGAAATGATTCAATTATATTATTCTATTTTGTATACTATCTAATCTGCCTTCAAGAATTCAGTATTCCGGATGACATACTTTTAATTATCTGATAATTCTTTGAAATATTTCAGTTGAGTAAGAAGATCTGGATATGGAGTACTCCAAGCCATATACTTATGCTGACTCTGGGGCATACAGCAAAAGTCTAAAAGAGCCAAGAGGATGCCACTTCAGTGAAAGGAGTTCTAAGCATTAGAAACTGAATAAAACTAAAGGGAGACATTGAAGAACATTATATGGGTAATTGAGCTGATCTCCAACCATAAGGAAAAATCAGTACCTCCCTTAAATAGCCAATATTTCAAATATCTCCAAGAATTTCCAATTCTAGAGCCATCTTCTATATGCTTCCCACATTCATTCTCCTGCAGAAAGGATATATA
>NW_004524663.1:1919213-1952936 GCF_000260255.1 Octodon degus | reverse complement strand
TCCATCCCTACAATTTTGGAATAGTGTCTCCTTCTAGCAAGTGAAAACACATGTTTATGATTCCCAAATGCTATCTGAGGAACATTCCTGTGCAACTGTTATGTGCAAAGCATTCAATAATTCAAGCATAAGTATTCATGGATCTTTGTACAAATAGATACAGAAAATTGCTTGGAAGTATCACAGTCTGGGTTTGAATTTGAAGGAGTTTGAGGATATAAGTGGGCAGACTAGAAAAAGTGAGTGAAAGGGGAGAAAAGGGATGATATTTAGCAAGACAATAGGAGCGAATCCGCTAAAAATTACAGCCTGGTAGCAGCTGCTGCATATTCCCAGCACAGCGCCCCAAACCACCCTCCTTCTGCACCAGTCTGCTGCATCCTCTACAGGGGACTCCAGGGTCTGTCACACCACACGTGGGAGCAGTTCACTCCTCCTGGCTAACTAGAGCAGAAACCACAGTCTGAATTCATGTGAAACTAAAGTGGAGATGTTTTGTTAAAGTTCCACAGTTTAATGACTTTCAAGAACACCCCATAACTCAATTAGGCTTATAAGAAGTTTTTGTTCTTGTGGGATCTGCTTCAATTAAAGAAAACCATTTTATAATAATTATACAGATTAACAAATAAGGGACATTACTAATAATCAGAATCTTATTATTTACACTAAATGAAGATAATTAGTATCAGTAATTGAAAGCCAGCCATACTAGTTATAAGGCTACTGATAATCACAATACCTTTGAAATGTTATCACTTATTAATGCTAATATTTTTGTGATGGTAGGAAATTACATTCTCAACACAGAAGGAACACAAAATATCTTCCTGATTTTTTCTCTCCAGTCTCAGAGAAGGAGGGGAAAGGTGATAGGAATCTTGAGGACTAACTCTAAGTCCTGTGTTAAAGGTTACAGAGAGGACAAGGATGTGGAGAGGGATAGACTGATGCAAACCATTCCAATACTCGGTCTTCCTAACAAAGGAAGGATGGTGCCACTGTATAGAAATGCACGTTGCATGGGATGCTTTGTGGGACACCCTTCATCCTGCCACATTTGTGAGGGACACCCTCAGACACATCCAGTACAGAGCCTATGAGGCCTATGTGTCTGTCCTTAAAGGGAATGGGAACGTTGTATTTTCTCTCTAGTATAAAAAACTGAAAGAATAAATAAGATCCAATGGGTACAGCAGACATTGTGAAAGGGAAAGAAACTGCTCAGAAGGAAAGAATAACAAGGATAGGGAAAGGAGAAAAGAAGAAAGGAATATGTAAATAATTGTATCACTAATTTATATTAATTCACTGAAAGGAATAGTTAGTGTTTATATTGTTTGATCAATTTTGTATGCCTATATCTGGTAATCTGGGCAACTATTCTGAACATAACAATATGCACTATAATAACCATTGTTAACTTCCTATCATCTCATTTTGAAATTCTGTCGGTTTTATTGTCTTTAAAATTAAAAAATATAATAAAAAGGGAATGGGGAACCTTAGCAAATGCAGCAATGTCACAAGACACGAGGATACAGGATGACCATAAGAAAGAGTCCAACTGATGGTGGGAGGCAGAGACCACAAAAATTTCAAATCAAAGAAAAGCCACCATCTCTCTGGGCAGGATTTTCCATTGCCTTGGGTATGATCTGTGTGGAGAGCTGCGAAACACCGCACCTACAAGATGGCACTGGTTTCCGCCTTCCACCCCCCCCTGTGGGTGAGCGCTCTCTGTGCACAACAACTCCTTATATGGCCAGGGCTGCTGTCATGATTTGCTTCCGCATATGCTGGACCCATGGGTGATCCCCATGTGGCACACTGGGATTGGGCTCAGGAGTATATATTAGCCACGGGCTGGAGGGTGAAAGAAGAAGAAGCAAGCTGTTAGCGGCCTGAATAAACCGCTGAAGGAAGAGCTGTGTGTTGCGTCTTCCTTGCTGGTCAAGAAGCGCGAGACAGATCTGCGCTAACAGAGGTGCTTCTCTCGCTTAGTGAACCAAAGGCACTTGTGCCGCAGGGAGCTCTCTCTTATCCTTGAAAGCTTGAAATGGTTCACCATTACTGCCCTAGCTTATGGTAAGTGTCTGGTTTTCCTGAACAACTGGACTGCAACCCAGAAAGAAAAAGTATGATATACTTAAAAGACTGTGAGATCGTAGGCAAGTTGCTTAAAGTCTGCAAACATCCATATATATTTATCACTATACAGCTAAAAGGACAAAGTAGAATTTCAAAAGAACTTGTATAATTTGATGTAGGAATCTTTTAGAATACTAATAAATTATTTAAAGATTATATTAAAAAATTAAGTCTAAATATTTGTTAGTTATATCACAATGAAATTAATGCTACATGAGGTGAAATTTCAGATGAACTCATAAAGCTTCTTTTGAGCACAAATGCTACACAACAGAAATTCCTAACAAAAGGTTGTGAACTCTTAAAAATACGTGTTTAAAAAAAAAAAAAAAAAAAAAAAACTCAGCAAAATATTCTAAAAGAATCCAGTAGCCCATAATAGTATTGGGTCTTCCGCTTGACTGGCAATGTCAGAAATTGTTGACCTGAGTCCCCTACAGCTCAACATAACAGCATGGCTTTACTTCTTATATTTCACTTTTATACTTTTCTGCTGGATGGTTAAGACCAAGGTAAAGCAGGACCTGTGCAACAATAATATGCAAATAATGGAACTCAACAAAAAAAGAGGATCCAGATGAATGTTCATTTTGTATCCGTGTATTCAAAGTGGTTAGGATAGATATATAGTTATATTCTCTTAATGAATAGAGGGATTTGTTCTAATGGTGTTTGTAAATAGGATCTCAAGTCCACATCCTGTACAGCAATTAACCTCTAAGAAGAATATATGCAGTGTATTATTTGTTGAAACTGTACTTCCGATTTGATTTGAGACTGTCTCATTGCTGTTTATCAATAAAATTTTGAAAAAAAAAAAGAATGTATGCAATGTGTTAATTATTGAAACTGTCCTACCGATTTGATTTGAAACGGTCTCATTGCTATTTGTTTCTCAATAAAATTATGGAGAAAAATAAATACATAAAAAGAATAGAAACTTCTACAAAAAAGAAAAATAAATAAAAAATAAATTTTAAAAAGTACAAAAAAATTTACTGTAATCAAGATTAGATAAAATAATCACACGCTAATTTTGCTTTGTAACTAACAGATATATTTCACATTGATCTAGGGTACAACATAGAATCAAAATAAAAGTCTAAATACAAAATAGCTGTAACTGCCTAATATTATATTCCACGTGTAGTATATTTTATGCAGAATATGTGTTTTAAATTTGATATTCTATTTCCTAATAAAAGAAGTTCTAGTATTTACTAAGCATACTTTTCACATATAATTTAATTTATATCCTAAGAATAGCAACAAAGAAAGTAAATTAACTATTAACATAGACCTTTTAATCTTCCATTTGTTTATTTTTTGGGTGCTGGGACTCGCTATGCAACTCAGCGGGCACAGCATGCCTAGGATTTGGGGGCCAGCCCAGTATGCAGTAGGAATTATCTAGTATTGAACCCCCGTCCTTTTGTTTGACAGGCAGGAGCATCCACTGCCCAGCTATCTCCCCAGCCACTTACCATAGATTTTTAAACAGATTTTTTAAACTAATCTACCCATGCTAATACAACTTAAAAAAAAACTTAGAAAATTTCTAGAGAAGTTCCAAAAATCCAAATGGTACATGGTAAACTGGTCTGGATTAAATCTGGTCAATTCATTTCTAAAATATTGACTCTACATCATTATGGGCTGGACACTTCTAGAGAAAAGGCAGTAACAGTGACATTAAACAGAGACAAACTCCACAAGAGACCTATTTTTGGTTGCAGATGGAATCCCAACAGAAAATATGAATCTGTGAGGGCAACTGGACAAAGTCCACTCTGAACCTAAGTGCTCACAAGCTATTTTTAAGGAGCCAAAGTTCAGCTCCAACATTTGTGCTGTGAATGCTTAGGAGCAGTGACAAATGTGCCATTTTTCCCATGGCTTCTCAATGCCCTTACCTCCCTTCTCTCTCTTGGGGGACTCTCTCCCCCTCAGTGTGGGCTGAAAGTGCTCTACTTCCCATGAAAGAGCACAGCAAAAGTGGTGTGATGAGCAGGCAACACTGCGACTTCTGTCCTAGAGACTGCTCTGACTTCTCATTTTGGCTCTACTGAGTGCACTTCTGTATTAGAATTGGCCTCTAATAGTGCGAGAAACCGCACTATTAGGAGCTGCTAATGGAGAAGCCCAGGTGAGAAGGCAGTGAGGCCCTGTTTCAAATCTGCAGAGGAACAGAAACTTCAGTTATCCAGGGAGAGAGTGCGAGGTTCCATCTCCCAGGGGAGTCTTTGATGACCTCACCCTCAGCCCAGCAGAGGCTGTGAGCACTGTTTTGTGAAACCTGGAGGTAGAGGATCGAGGTGAATGACACCTAAATTTCTGAGCCACAGAAACTGAGATAATACATAGTGTGCTAAGCAGCAGCTACTTACTACCAATATCACCAGATTTTCCAATTTTTCAGGAAAAGGCAGAAATACAGATTCAAGTGTGTGAGATCTCCTTTTTTTAATGATGAAAACAAATTCACCTTGTAAACAAATCTCTCCAGATGCATGGTATTCCCAGAGGACAATGATGTTGAAAGATAAAGACGTTGCAGATTTCCACATTTCCACATGGAAAGGCAGGAAAGAGATGGTGGTGAATTTGGGATTGTAATGTTTCCTGCCTTGCCTTTGTTGGCCACGTACCCTATGTATTGTTGTATGTTATTCTGTTTCTGTCTTGGTTTTTGCTACTTGTTTTTACTTTTGTTTTTCTTTTTACTCTTTAAAATAGTGTTTATTGATAAATGTGCAGAATGAAGACAGCACCCTCTCAAATCCAATAACGCAATGCAAAACTGAAGTGTAGGTGACAGCAGGGGTTGGTATATTGAAAGACAAGGCATTCCTATTCCAAATAATATGACAATGAGAAATAAAATGAAAGAAAAAAATCACTGAGAAGTTCATGAGAGAGATTCTAAATTAGCCGAAGTTCTCATATTAAGCCTACTTAGCATTTGCCTCATCTGCCTCCACAACTTGATAATAAGCAAATAGTAGAGAAAACCCCAGGGATCAGTTCTTTTTTCTTTTTAAATTTGAAAGACTACACTATGGTTAATATACATGAGTTGCAAACTGCCAGGGAAAAGAGGCCAATTTCTAATACAGAAATGCACTCTAGGACATAAGTCATATTAAACAGTTTAAGACAAAATGTATCTATAAATTTGTGCTCCAGAATTACCATAACATCATCTGCTCTATTACAGATGATGGCTAATTCTGCCTTACTCTCTATATTTCATCTATCACCTCTATGGGAATGAATCCCAAATAGGCATTTTTATTCCTAACCACAGCCCTACGCTATTATCCTTTATCTCAAATTGTATTTCCTCTTAGCTTTCTTACTCTTATTCAACAGCCAGCTTTCTCCCCAAATTACCTTCTTCTGTACTACTCCACCACATCCATTTGCATGCACTTACTGAATTAGATTAGATGTTCTCTAATATTATTTCTTTATATTTCTAAAATACTGGCACTGTTGCAAGGCTTTACCAGCCAATATCCTCATTATTATGTTGTCTATGCTTTTCTTTTTCCCCTCAAACTATTTACACCTTTATTAGTTAACTCTGCACATACAAACTGAGGTCCTTAAAACATCACTCCATAAAATATTTATTATTTTTCATAACATGATAGCAATTTAACCTCACATTGCAAAATGTACCATTTAAATTTTAACCTGCTAGAAATGAGAATGAGGGCAACTTAAATTATGGATAACAGTAGCTTTGTACTATAATATCAAGTCTGGGATTGTAATGCCTCCCGCCTTGCCTTTGTTGGCCAACTATCATATTTATTATTGTATGTTATTCTGTTTCTGTCTTACTTTTGGCTATTTGTTTTTCCTTTTGTTTTTATTTTTACTTTTTAAAATAAAATAAATTATGGATAAGATAATTTATGTCAATAAGGTCCCTCATAAGGGACTTGAAAAATCCTGTCCTTCTGTCAAATCTTGTCTCCTTACAAACCTACTGTTTAGCATATGCTGATTCATATTGATTTTAGTAAACCCCAAGCCTTTCCTAAAACTGTGGGGAGAAGTTTTACAAAGTTAATTCTCTTAGATTACATTTCATTTCAACATATTAGAAGACAATTTATACAAAGCCAATGCTTCAGGCTGGCCAAAGAGCTCAGCGGATTAGAGCCCCTGCAAGCAGGCTCAGGGTCCAGGAATTCGATCCCCAATACCCAGGCCTGCTGTGCTAGCCCTGCCCCTGGGTCATGCTGAGACAACAATTGAGACTGGAAGTAATCCCAGATCTTGGGGAGGCTATAAACAGGTAGATCACAATGAGTCCAATTTAGTAGTGAGACCCTGAACATGCTGTAGACCCTTCCCTAAAATACAGAGAAAAAAAAATATAGCCAATGCTTCATAAGTGAGTAACCACTTTTAAACTAACAAATAGTTAAATTCTCATATACTGAGTATTTTCAAAAGAAAATATGCCTTGAGAATCTTCCTATCTCATGACTCATACTGAGTAATTTATGACTTAATGATGCTACAGATGAGAGTCTCTTCTCCACTTACATGAAAGAACTCTGAAGACAATTGCTAAAATTAATTTCACCATTTCTACATTTGAAATATTATGAGAAAGATACATGAATAAATCTTATGGTTTGCCTCTGAGACCTATAAGCTGGGTTATCTGAAACAATATGACAGCAACTTTCTATAAAATGAATACTTCCACATATTTTATCACATATTTTTCAAACATGTAATTTATGGGAGCATAAAAATGGTTAAGTGAAGCCGAATATCAACTGTAATCTATTAGAGCCCGACATTTTGAAAATAGCTTTGGGTTCAATATTAAATGTCTTTTTGAAATGGGAAAAGATTATGCTTTTCTGTATACAGCTCTGCATATAAGCAAAGTAGGAACATTAGACAGACTCTCTGCGGTCAGAAAAATCACCATCAGTTCCATGAGACTGATTAGTCTACAAGGAAATACTCAAAGTGGTTGCTTTGCTACCACTGCAACTCGACTCATTCAAAATAGTCAAACTCATAACTTTGTCACATACTCTAGGAAGACCACAATATATTTCCCAAGAGCTTTGAAAAATAAGAACTTAACAATACTGCTTTCTCATAACTAACAAATACAGTAAGAGTAGGGACAGTGCGGTAAATGAAAGGAACATACAGTTTGGAATTAATTCTGCTGAGATCAGTCTTGGTTCTGACCTTCTGGACTCAAGTGTTGGCAGAGTTATTTGTATCAGACTAAACTTAATGCCAATAGCAACAAAAAAATTAAGGAAAATAGTTTTTATATGTTTGAAAGTATTGGGGAGTAGCCAAAAGTAAACAAGCTGGAAAAGAATCCACCTCTCATAAGAACAAAACTAAGATCTCTATGCCTACAGCATGTTCCTGGGAGCATCACACATCTTCCCAAAGGAAAAGTTGAAACTCACACAGAAAATGGCACTCTTAATGGACCAAGGATGCAGATGTCAGAGTGTGGATGGGAGGAAACCTATGAATCAAGGAAGAAATTCTCTGAAAGGAAAGAGAGACACAAAGTGGGGAGCCTGAACATCTGCACATAATTTTCTCTCAAAATCCTTGGGTGGCTCCAAATGTACATTGTCACAGCAAGACTACAAATAGCCCAGACAAAACAGATGGAACGCTCAAAGAGGTGACCAGAAACTTCAGATGCTTCAGCCATTCTGTTAAGCCCCCACCTTCTTGAAGAGTACAAATCACATTTCATGGCTACACAGTGGCCCTGAGACTAAAGCAACAACACCAACAAATCCTGAAACCAAGTCTTAGGAGACAAAGATGAGCATTAGGTGCAGTATAGGACAACACTCAGCACTCTCCAGAGAGAAAGGGAAGAATCCAAAGTTTCCTCAGCAGGTGTTTATAATCTCCAGTACATTAATAATACAGAAATAAGAAAATATGACTTAAAATCTACAAAAAAATTAATGGAAGTAGACCATTTTACAAGGCACGTTTTAGAAATTGTTCACAAAGGAAAAATGATAACATTTTATACCATCAATGTTAAACTATAAAAGGAGATATAAATTTCAAAAGAAATTCAAAAACTTTGAAAGAAATTCAGGAAATTCTAAAACATAGAAATAGAATAGCCAAAATAAAACATTTGTTTGAATATGAAAAACTGTCATCAGATTCAGACATTGCCAGTCCTGTGGATAACCCACTGTTATTGTGGAGTACTGGACTATATTGGAATATTTTGCTGAACTCATGCACCTACAATATTTGGATGGCAAGGGAGTGCCCATCTCTGACAAAACTGAACAAAAAAAGGTGATATAAATGAAGGACAATTTTGTATCTGTATATATAAAATAGTTAGGATAGATATATATAGCTACTTTCTCTTAATTCAATAAGAAGAAAGGTTTGTACTAATAGTGTTTGGACAGGATATCATGTCTGCATCTTGTGCTATGAATGACTACTACAAACACAGCAATATGCAATGTATTGTTGTAACTCTCTTACCAACCTGTTTTGAAGCTGTCACATTGCAATTTTTCTCAATAAAATTAATTTTAAAAATGAATATGAAAAACTTTGACAAAACTCAATATCCATTCCTGAAGGAAAAGAAATGTAATTAAGAAGAATAAATGGAAAAAAAGAAGAATAGATGAACACCTCCCACAATAAGAGTTAGTATCTTACTTCTCATGGAAAAATCAGATATGTTTATTAAGGCCAATAAGAAAGCAAAGATGAACAGTGGTTGCTACTCCAGTACTATTTAACATTGTACTGAAGGTATTAAACTCAATTATACATGAGAAGGAAATATATAACAATTTCTATTGGTGAATATCATGATAGTGAATACCTAGACATTCCTAGAGAGTCAATAATAACACTAACTCAAATGATAAAAGAATTAGTCAATATAGTAAATATATGCTGGTAGGCAAAAGGAATATTCTTTATAGAATAAGAAGTTAGAAGATTAAAATGAATAAGTGGTTAGGATATATAGTTACATTTTCTTAATGAATAGAGTGATTTGTTCTAATGATGTTTGTAAATAGGATATCATATCTGCATCCTGTACAGCAATTAACCACTAGGAAGAATGTATGCAATGTGTTAATTATTGAAAATGTCCTACCAATTTGATTTGAAACTGTCTCATTGCTATTTGTTTGTCAATAAAATTATGGGAAAAATAAATTTAATACAAAAACAAATATAGAAAGAACATAAAAAATAAAAATAAAGTAAGAAAAAGTTAAAAAAATAAAATAATAAAATGAAAAGGAACACTCAATTCACAATAGCAACAATAAATATTTTGTGAACAATTTCTAAAATGTGCCTTGTAACTGGGTCTGTTTCTAGGCAATTAACTTTTTTTTTTGGAAATTAACTTTTAAATACTGGAAATGAAAAAAATTAGAAAGACACCTTTATAAGACATAGGACTGCATAAATAACAAAAATCCCTTGTTATTAATTTTAATATCAAGATTAAGATCTTCCAAGGTTAATTTATTTTGACAAATAATTGTAATATTTATTATTGGAGTAAGAAACTTAATTGGACTAAGAAACACCCACCAAATTAATAAAGCACAGTCCTGGATGTGTCTGTGGGTGATTGACATGGAGACCAACAAACTGAAGTAAGAAGACCCATCAAATTTGTGGGTGGCAATAACAAGTTTTATAGCCTTGATGGAATGAAAAAGGAAAGAAAGAATTATACCCTAAGAACAACCAAATAAAGCTATAGCAGTGTGAGTGATGAATCTGTTTAATAACAATGCAATGCCACATTTCCACAAAATCCTCAAAAAGAGGCAAATGCAAGTGTCATTGCATAAGTTCTTTGTTAAAGTTGCACAAAAAGAAAAAGATTTCATTAAGACAATAGATAGCCATGATTACATTGGTGAGGGTGAAAGTTACACTATAAGATAACTTTTTTTTGTTTTTGTGGTCCCAGGGGTTGAACTCAGGACCTTGAGCTTGCTAGCAAGTGCTTATACTACTGAGCTATCTTCCCAGCCCATCTCCTCTCTTTTGTCTTCCTCTTGCCATCCATGGTTTTCAAAGGTAAGTGTAGGTTGTTTATTTTTCTTTGTATTTTCTTCATAAATTTATATTATGTTATAATATTGTAATCATTTTATACGAGTATTTTTCACTTGTGGAATGCATTATTTGAGTTTCCATTGTTTCTTATGGAAAAATTCACTTTGATATATGTACTTTGGACTATAAGCATGTTTCTGGAACAAATTCTGCTGATACACTAAGGTTTTACTGTATCTTTGTTTTATTTCTTTTTAACATAACAATGATTAACCTAATAATGATACTTAATTATTATTAAATGTATATTATAATATTTAAGTTATGGCATATCAGAAAAGAAAACGTCACCTAAAGAAAAATTTTGCTTTCTGTGAGAATTAGTGCATTCCATTTCTTAGTTGGATAGTTGTATCATGTAAGTATGAATTGTATTTGGAGATTAAGTGTAGTTTAAGGAGATGCATCTGACTGCCAACCATGAATGGGATGTAGTGTAACCATTAATGGGGATGTGTCAACTGGAATTAGAAACACCTTGCAGATTAGTAGAGTATAATTTTAGGTCTGTCTGTACAGGACTGATATGGAGGTCAACAAACGGGAAGACACATCAGTGGTGGGTGGCACAAACCAATAGGCTTAGAGCCCTGATGGAATAAAACAGGGAAAGAAGGAGGCAATATGCCCATGTTGAAGAGCTCTGTCTCTCAAGCAGATGCATCCTTTACTGTCCTCACTTTCTGACATTGCTCTCTAGGTCTCCTGTTTCTTCAGTCTCCACTGCAGAAGTCTTCACACCTGAGTCCCTAGTGAGTTTCTAGGCCTCTGACTTTGGACAGGTGCTAAGTCCTTAGTTCCTTTTGTTTGTGGCATTCTCTTCTTGGCTCTTCAGCACATGGACAGCCATGGTGGACTATTTAACCTCTGATCCCAGAGATGGCCACTGCAGACTCTCCTGTCTCTGATCTTGCAAGCCAACCTAATAAATCCTTTTGGACACTTATGTATATGTTTTCTACAGATTTCATTCTCTTAGAAAACTTTATTGATGTAACATGATCACAATGAAAATCTTTCTCAGTAATAGACATTGAAACTGTATCCAAATGAAAATAACTTATGCAATAATAAGAAGAAAAATAGTTTTAAGAGAACTATAAGATAAATATAGCTCTGATATTTAAATAAAATATAAAATTATAGTCGTATAGGTATTGGTGCATGAATAAAGAAATCATTGAGAAAGGGTAAGAAGCCCTGAAGTAGAGTCAACAATGTTTGGAAATCTAGCACACAATAAAGGCAGCATCTCAGATTGGCAGGGCAAAGATATAATCTTAAATAATGTGGGGATAACTATATGGCCATGTGGAGAAAGATGCTGATTTCTTCTTACCATTTATGAGAATAAAGTCAAAATGCATGATAAAATTTGAGAATAAATCTATGCAAATGAATTAGGAAAATGAGTGAATTACCCTGCAACCTGAGTACAGCGAATGGCTTTAAAAATGACACAAGATCCATTTTAAATAAAATTATGGATTATAACTGATTACAAGCAAGTAAAATACTTTGTGCGACAACAATACCATATGAAGAAACCAAACACTGCCCAGAGATGGAGAAAATAAATGCAGATCATATTTCTGACCAAGAATATATATTCAGAATATATACTCAGAATATACAAAAATGCTCAAAACTCAGAACAAGAACAAATCAATTTTTCATGGAGGCAAAAGAATTATTATTCTTTTTTTTACAGTTAAGGAGGTAAGCTTTATTTACCTAGTTTTTTCAAAAAAAAAAACCTAAACTTAAGGTCATACCTCTCAAATTTGGTGTATTATATACAAATCATGCAGAATACAAATATGAAGAGACACAAATTAGTCCATGGCCAAAAAGATGTACCGCACCTAAGAAACAGAATCTCATCAGTAGGTTCAGTTTTATCACAGTCAGGAAGGCTGATCTCTGATGGGCTGTGTCAGAGGCACAAAACCTAGAGTGTGGAAGTGACATCAGGGTACTTTATTGTGCTTTGAATCACTACAGAAGGTTCCAGGAAAACCAAATAGTCCTTTTTATCTTCTTCACAAGCATTATATATCTATATGGATATTTGAAGGAGTTATTATTCTGTCTTCGTCATTATGGCAAACAAACAAAAATCCCCCAAACACACAAAACAGCAGTACCAAGCAGCAGTACCAAGGAAGTGTTGAGATGGATAAGAAGAATGCGGAGCCCTGATGATGTGAATACAGAATGGAAAGGCCATTTTGGACACAATTTATTTGCTTCTGATGAGTGGCAAAAGAAAAAAAGAAAGAAAGAAAGAAAGAAAGAAAGAAAGAAAGAAAGAAAGAAAGAAAGAAAGAAAGAAAGAAAGAACGAACAGAAGCCTGGAGCATGTGTGGTGCCAGACAGTAAAGAAATATCAAAAAGCAATAACAACCAAATTGTTTTAACAATTGTCAAAAAACTTCATGTCAAAAGTTCGCCAAGATTAGTGTGAAAGAGCTTCCAAAGAACAAAGTTGAAACACCTTGAACATTAAAGTATTTACAATAATGAAATATATTTCCATGAGTCTATTCTGATTCCACAATAACTGAATACATCAGGAACAGCTTTACAGAAAGATTTCAATTAAAATATGTACAGGGGATGAGAATAGTTAAAAAACAAGGTCATTGAGAACCACAATTGCTGCAGGCAAAATCTATAGATTGTTCATAGGTTTTATTTTAAAGATAATTTAAAAAACAATAAGAACAATACAGAATGTCATAACAGGATTATAACTGTATTGTACAAAAGTTTAAGCAGAAACAGGCTGTGTAACTCTCAAAATATCCTTTTCCAGGTATTTATTAATTCTAACAGGAAAAGTTATAACTTTAGAATAAGTCTAGTAGATACCACCTTAACCAAGTGATTGAATTTAACATCAATAGTAACATGAGATACTGTCCCTCTACCTCTTCTATGTGCTGCAGAGGAGAGGACATTGCCCCTGTGATGTCCTTTCCAGTAATGTGTAGCCTGAACCCACTCACTAGAAAATATTAGAAGAACCCACATTGAGAAACATGCTATAAAACAAGCGACCAGCACCCTTTGAGACTGCCAAGAAGACAGTGAGTTGAGTTGTCAGCTTGGAGAAGTTACAATTGGAGGAATACAGCAATTAAATACAACATGGAATTCTGCAGTGGACCCAGAAAAGGAAATAGACAACAATGGACAAATACATGAAATGCAGAAAAACACCTGCAGTTTGTTTAACAATATATATCCAATATGGTGTTGGTAAGTTTTGTGTGGCTGTAGAAGGTGCCAACTTAAGTAGAAACTGAAAAAAACGATGTATAGGAACCATGTGATATTGACTTGAAGGTATTTGTATAATTATAGAAGGCAATTTTATAAAAGTAAAAGAGTTAAATCAATGCCATACAAAATGAAGAAAAGTGAAATCACAATGGACACTGTGAAAACAAAAATGTTACTGGCAATTTTGACAATTGTACCAACTATTTCACAAGCCGGTATGCCAATAAACTGGAGAATACAGAAGAAATTGATACATTCCTAAATATGTATAATTTAACAAAATCTTGAAAACTCTGAACAATCCAATACAGGCAATGAAATTGAAGCAGTAATAAAAAAGTAAATAAAATATAAAAGCCCAGGCCTAGATGGATTCACTCCTGACTTCTACAAAAGCTTAGGCAAAGTCTAACATTAATACTCTTCACGCTTTTTAATGAAATTAAAAGGGAACTAGTATTCCCAAAGTCATTCCTGAAAGCTACCACAACTCTGCTTACAAAACCAGATAAAGATCCAACCTTTATATTTGCAAAATATCCTCAGTAAAATATTAGCAAACAGAATACAATGAATCATTACCAAGTAAGCTTCATCCCAAGGAGGCAATGATGTTTCAACATACACAAAACAGAAACAAGAACAAAAATCACATGTTCATCCCAATAAACACACAAAAAGCCTTTGACAAAATCCAACATAGTTTCATGATAACAGAACCCCTCTTCTTGGATAGGCAGAACCAATACAGCCAAAATGTCCATACTTCCAAAACTGATACACAGATTTAATGCAATCCCAATAAAAATACCAACAAAACTTTACAGAACTGTAAAAAAAAAAAAAATCACACACAACCAGAAGAGACCCTAAATGACAACGAAGATAACAGTTATACAGACACCTTATCTCAATCTGAGAAAAGTTAGGTATGCCAAAACAACTGCCAAAACCATATTAAATAGGGAAAAACTAAAAACTTTCTAAAATCAGAAAATAGAAAAGGACATCTGCTATCGCTACTCCTATTCAATACATTGCTCAAAACTTCAAGAGAAATTAGGCAAGGAAAAAAAAAAACAGATATGGATAGGAAAAGAAGTCAGATTATCATTATTTGCAGATGAAATGATCCTTTGTACAGAAGACCCCCCCCGATCCACAGAGACTTAAAATTAATAACCAAATTCAGCAACACAGAAGAATAGAAAACCAAAATCAAAAATCAATAGTACTCCTGTTCACTAATCATGAACCTACTGAGAAAGAAATTAGGAAAAAAATACTATTTATAATAGCACTGAGAAAAAATAAAACACAGGAATTAGCCTAACTATGGAAGTAAAAGACTTCTATATAACGAAAGCTAACAGGTCTGAAAAAGGAGATCACAGTGGACATAAAAAATGGAAAAATAGTCCCTCTTCTTGGATAGACAGAACCAATACAGTGAAAATGTCCATACTGCCAAAACTGATACACAGATTTAATAAAATCCCCATAAAAATACCAACAAAACTTTACAGAACTGTAAAAAAAAAAAATCACACACAATCAGAAGAGACCATAAATAGCAAAACAATGCTTGGTTACCAGAGCAAAGTGGGAGACCTCACAGTCCTGGACAACAACTACATCACAAAACTATAGTGATGCAAAAAACAAAACAAAACCCAGCAACATACTAACACAAAAAATAAACAACAAACATAAGGATAAATGGAACCAAATAGAGGATGGATGCACGAACATCCTCAAGCTCATTCAACTGTCGAATCTTTGGCAAGAGAGCCAAAAATATACACTGGAGGAAAGATACTTTCTTTAATAAATAGTGCGCTAAAAAAAAAATGCTATCCACATGCAGAAGACTGCATTTGGACCCAGATCTCACCATGTACTAAACTCAAATAAAAATGGGTCACAGAGTTAAATACTAAAACAGAAACTCTTAACATGTTAGAAGATAAAATAGGTAAAACTCTTGAAGTCATATGCATAGGTAAGGACTTCATAACAGATCCCGAGATGTATAGAAAATATTACCAAGAATCAATAAATGGGACATATCAAATTAAAAGACTTGTTCACAGCAAAAGAAACAATCAATACTAAAGAAACAGCCTATAGAAAGAGGAAACTATTTTGCAAGTTACTTCACAGGCAAAGCATTAATATTTACACTATGCAAAGAATTCAAAAAAATCAGGGCCTCTAAAATAATCAAAGACCCAATCAAAAAAAATGGACATGTGATATGAATACATTTCATAGACGAAGTACAAATGATTAGGGGCTGGCGAGATAGCTCAGTGGACTAAAGCACCTGTTTAGGCAAGTTTAAGCAAGTGCAGGGACCAAAGTTCAATTCCCTGGTACCATATGCCATGCCTGAGTCTGGGTGTAGCAGCTCATAATCTAAAAGCTGGGGAGGCTGAAAGCAGGAGGATCGCCATGACTCCAAGCTGCAAAGTGAGACCCTGAAACAACCAAATATACTTAAAAAAAAAAAAAAGACCAATTAATACAACATCGCTGGGCATCAGAGAAATGCAAATTAAAACACTAAGATTCCATCTCACCCCCAAAATGATGGCATCATCAAGAAATCAATAACCAATGCTGGCTAAGCTGAGGGAGGAAAAAAGAACACTTCTACCTTGTTCTTAGAAAAGCAAGCTAGTACAACCACTAAGGAAATCTCTAAGGAGACTGCTGCAAAAAAAATAAAACTAAAAATTCAATTTGATTCAGCTATTCCCATTTTAGGCTCATTCCTGAAAGAGTTCAAGACATCAAAATACAGTGGTATATGTGCACCTATGCATCTAGCAGCACAATTCATACTAGATAAATCTTGGAAGTCTCCTGTATGTCTTTCAACAGATGGATGGATAAAGAAATGGTGGTATAAATACACAATGGAGCACTACTCTGCCATAAAAGATGAACTTGACTCATTTATGGGAAAATGGATTCACCCGGAGACCATTATGCTAAGTGAAATAAAGTAGATGTGCAAGCTTAAATATCTCTTGATTTATCTTATGCAAGAAACCAAAATTAAATATAAAGAACAAAAGAAAAGTCAGATAATGGGAAGTAGGAGGTAGGTCTTACTCAAATGGCAAGGGGATCCAGAGAAGGGGGAGAGAAAAAGGATGAAAAGGCAGTAAATATGCTATATGTATGTACTTACTCTACTGTAGGAGTGTAAGGATTATGCACTACAAACATGTACTGATAACAAATAAAGAAATAAAAGTTAGTAGAGTTTCACATTCCGTCTGCTGAAAGCCTCTAATTAATACCATGCCAGCAGCAATGAGCACTCGCAGTATTCAGAAATTATTAGCATTTCTTTTTAGAAGGAACCAGCAGCCAGGAACCTTTGGAGGAATTTATTTCAGGTTGCATGTGGTGAAAAAATAAGATGAGCTTGGGGCATCTCATTAGCCCATACAGTGAAAGAATTATTTTCAAAAATGAGGGAGATATTTCAAAACAAATCAGAACTGAGCTTGAAGGTAAACCCAACCTAAGGTCAAAATAAATGAAAATAATTTATTATAACTTACTGAATAAAAGCAAGAATAGGTTGCTCCATGTTAAAGTAGAGGGATTCTTCTTATACGCAGTAATGACTGATAAAGGTGGCAAGCTTGGAAATCTATTTTTAAATCATCATAGAAAAAATTAATTGAGGCAAGAAACATCAAGGGATGTTAAATCTACTAGGGAAAACTTGATGAAAAATGGGGTGTTTGCATAGTCTTATTCAGTTGCTTATTCATTGAAAGGATAAAAACCTGTATAACTATAAAAGCTAAAACTACAAAACTTTTAGAAAAATACAATAGAGCATCAACACACCACTAGGACTGACAGATATTTCTTAGGATTTACTACATACTTACTAAAAATTATAGATAAGATTTCATCAAAATGAAAAGCCTCTAATCAGAAAATATTAGTAAAAGTCTTCAATGAAGACAAGCCAGGGGAGAGAATATATTCACAATAAATATATTTAAGAAATAATTTATAACCAGAAAATATTAAAAACTTCTATGATTCAACATGAAGCTAAACATTCAAATGTAAAAAAGGACAAATGATTTAAATAGATATAACCCGAAGAGATGCATGAATCTTTAACTACATAAAAAGATTCTCAATGTTGTTAGTCATCAGGAAAATTCAAATTAAAACTGTGACTATCAGGAAAACTTAGTTCTCTTTCCCATCTTGCAAGATGGCAAGTGAAAAAACTGAGAAGCCAGACACTAAAGAGAAGAAACCCGAAGCCAAGAAGGCTTCTGCCAGTTGTACTGGTAAAAAGGGTAATGTGAAGGCAAAAAAAGTCCAAGAAGGGGAAGCCCCACTGCAGCCAAAATCCTGTCCTGGTTAGAGGAATTGGTCGATACTCCCGATCTGCTATGTATTACAGAAAGCCTTTGTACAAGAGAAAATACACAGCTGCTAAATCAAAGGTTGAGAAGAAAAAGTACCAAGTTCTTGCTATTATCACAAAACCAGTCAGTGGGGGCAAGAATAGAGGCACCTGGGTGGTTAAGCTTCAAAAAATGCCTAGATACCAGCCTACTGAAGATGTGCCCTGAAAGCTCTTGAGCCACAGCAAGAAACCCTTCAGTCAGCACGTGCGGAAACTTCAAGCTAGCATCACTCCCAGTACCATCTTGATCATCCTCACCAGGCAGCACAGAGGCAAGAGAGTGGTCTTCCTGAAGCAGTCGGCCAGGGCCTTGCTACTCAGTGGATTAAACACCTGCGTAGACCGAGGGCCTCTTAGCCTTAATCGTGTTTCTCTATGAAGAACACAACAGAAATTTGTCATTGCCACCTCTACACAAGAGTTGATATCAGCAAAGTGAAAATCCCCAAACACCTCACTGATGCTTACTTCAAGGAGAAGATGCTGCAGAAGCCCAGACACCAGGAGGGTGAGAATTTCGACACCGAGAAAGAGAGATACCAGATTTCAGGAAGGTGGATCAGAAAGCAGTAGACTCACAGATTTTAGCAAAAATCAAAGCTGTTCCTCAGCTCCGGGGCTACATGAGATCCATTTTTGCCCTGACAAATGGAATTTATCCTCATAAATTAGTGCTCTAAATTTCTTACTAAGAACCTAATTGAATAACTGATACATTAAAAAAAAAAAAAAAACCTATCACCACTCACACACAAGAGTGACCTACATTGGAAAGACTGAAAAGACAACAAATTGACAAGGATGTGAAGCAACTGGAACTATTTATGTCCTTAGCTACATACTTTGGAGAATATTTTAGGATATTTTTTGCAAGATGCTTACTTGTTAAAAGACTTTGTAAGGGCCAACCAGATAGCTCAGCAGATTAAAGCACCTATTTAGGCAGAAGCAGGGACTGAGATTAGATCCCCAGCATGCTATGCCGGCCCCACCCCCAAGGCACACTGAGAAGGTGACTGAGACTGGGTGTGGTGGCACTCTCCTATAATCCCAGTGTTTGAGAGGCTGAAAACAGGATTATCACTATGAGTCTGATCTGTGTAGTGAAACACTTTAGATCCTATACTAAAGGCAGAAAAAAAAAAAGTTTTGTAATTGCATGCTTAGGTATCTTCTCAAAAGAAATTATAGAATCTTGAAAAGAGTTGCGAAACAATACTCATCGAAATTTTGCTCAGAATATCCCAAAGTTTAAAATGACTATGTCACCAGGAGTGGTCATTCATGCTTGTAATCCCAGGACTTGTGATGCTGAGGCAGGAGGATTATTGTGAGTTTGAGGCCAGCCTGAGCTATACAGTGAGTACCTGTCTCTAAAGAAAAAAACAAACAAAACCAATATCTGTCAGTAAGTACATGTATATATAAATACATGATACATTCATACAAGGAAATACTACTGTTCAATAAGAAGGGAGGAATTGTTGGTATGTAAAACAAGAATCTCCAAAATATCAACTGTATGCTTAAAATCTGTATTTCATTGCATGCAAACATCACTGTTTTAAAGAAATAAAAATAGGGCTTGGGGAGATAGTTCAGTAGAATAAGTGCTTGCTTAGTAAGCACAAGGGCCTGAGTTCAATCCCTGGTTCTGCCAAAAAAAATTTTTTTAAAAAGAAATAAAAATATACAATCTTAACTCTTCCTGTTACGATCACTTTTATGATGCTTCCTATATCTCTTTCTTTCATGGTTTATATATTCTTATGAAGAGCTGCACCAGTTGTTAAATTATATCTGTTGTTCCTGTAGTTTTAGAAAAGTACTTCTTTTTATTAAAAAAAAAAAGTGTGTTTGGTATAGGGTCTCACTATGCAGCTCAGACTCATAGTGATCCTCTTGTTTTCAGCCTCCCCAGCACTAGGATTACAAGCATGTGCCACCACACCTGGTTGGGTGGCTGGCTCAGTGCACCTGGGGGCAGGCTAGGTGCAGCATGTGGTGATGGGGATTAGAAAACTACTTTTAAAAAAAGACATACAATAAAACAAACACAAAATTTGGCATATGGCCCCAACCAACTCAAACTCTAGAAAGGGATCCAGAATCACTCTCAGCTATCGTAAAGTTGAAAAAAAAAATGTAAGAAAACTAATTTAATTAGAAAGGAAGCCTTTGCAGAAAGAGAAAAGGTGTTGGTGGGGAGCCAAAGGCCAAACTTTCAATATTCTGGCCTGTTTCTAGATCCCTAGTTCATCATGGTCCAATGATTGTGTAAACTGTAGAACTATAAAGAAACCACAGAAATTGCATGAATTATCCCTGAATAAAGTAAGCTGATTGTTCCTTCCTTTGTGAAGTTACCCTGGCACATAAACCATAAATGTAGCCCTAAGGTTTCATTCTGTGTTTCACAGGATTATTGAACTGTTGGCTCATACTGAGATTATCACCTAAAATCCTCACATATTTTTCACATGAAAGCTTGTCAAACATAATTGACTCAGTCCAATTTTTTTTCATTGATTTTTTAAAAAATGTTTCCATTTATTGTAGCTCCACTTATTTTGTTGACTTGGGTTTCTTTCATCTTCTATCCTATGAAGTCACCAACTCTGTCACCTATGTAACTTCAAGTCATTTTCCATGCTTTATGCCATCCTAAATTTAGTAAGCATTATCTTGAGTCTAACACTACAAAGGCTGTATCTTCTGGTTGGGAACACTTGGAACTTCAATGCTATCTGGTGTAGAAGATATTTGAGGGAAGGGATACTAGTTAATTCATACCCCGGCAATTAGGCCATAATTATAACCATCTCTATTCTCATAAAGAAATTTTCTCTGAAACTTTCTGGAAATTAAGAATGGCTAGAACAAAGGTTTTGATTCAGAATTCAAGCATAAAAAGGCTAAATATGACAAGACCTCAGTGGGTAAGTCATTTTTGCAGTAATAAATCCTTTTAGCAGTAAACCTGTTAAGCCCTCCTGGAGAAGTTAGTATGAATATACTTTTCCTGTAGACAGCTACTGCTTTATTTGACACTTTTAATAAACTCAGTGGAGCTAAAGTATATTATATAATGGAATACAGCCAGCACTGTGGGTTTATTACGACTGACCAGCTACTTTCAATCTAGAAAGTAATCCTCAGTTCAGATCATAAGCTTAGGTACACAATGGCCAAGCTGTGATTGGATTCACATGAACAAATTTAGTGCTTATTGCTACTTTGTCTCTTTTTCTTTGCTCTTCCTTCTCAAATAATGGATCAATAACTAAGATAGGCATTGAAAATAAAGCAAAAATCAATTATAAATGTAAAAAATTAAGTCATTCCATATTATATAATTTATAATATATATATATGTGTGTGTATATATATATATATATATATATGATAAAAACTTAACATTTAAACTTCCATAAATAAATCATGTTGTTTCAAGGCAATAAAATATTATAAAGCAGTGATAATGAGTAAAGCAGTAATCTACATATATATTTAAAATGTAATGTTGGGGGGGATGGGGAGATAGCTGATGGCCAAGTGCCTGACTAGCAAGCACAAGGACCTGGTTCAATCCCCAGTACCACATGCCATGCTTGTCCACCCTGGGTCTGCTCAGCTGGCCACTGACACTGCGGGTGCTGGTCCATGCCTGTAATCCCAGTGCTGGGGAGGCTGAGACAGGAGAATCACTATGAGTTGGAGTCACATAGAGAGACCCTGTACCAAATAAATAAATAAATAAAGTTTTAAAAATTTAAAAATAATAAAATTAAATATAATGTTGGGAAATAAAAATCTGTGGAAAAATATATATCGGAAGGTATGCGTTTTAAAAATGTAAAATATTCAAATGACTGCATGCTTTTAAGGTTATACACTTACACGGGAAGATATTTTTCTGTGCCACAAGTTGAACAATTAGGGTTCTCATGCCGGCCCTGACCCCAGGGCACGCTGAGACAGCAATTGAGACTGGGCCTGTAATCCCAGCTCTTGGGAGGCTGTCAACAGGTGGATCACTACGAGTCTGATCTAGTAGTGAGACCCTGAATACCCTGTAAACCCTTCCCTAAAATACAAAAGAACAAAACAAATGAAGGTTATAGAAGGGGAAGTGATAAAAAAGAAGAAAATGGGGTTCTTCATGGGAGTGTTTCACCTACAGATGCTCATACTATTCACTTCACTTCACCAATTTACATATTAGACACTTAAATAATGCAGAAAAAGTTATAAAAAATTGTAAGGAAATTCATGAGTACTCCAAAAGCAACTCAAATACACTATAATGTTAGATATTTATTCATTACATTGACCAGTGAACTTGTTTTCTAGAAAGGAGAGCATAGAGCAGTGGCAGTGAGCCCACGGAACACGTGTTTGTATCCCTGATGGCTCTAAATGGTTCACCTTTACTGGCCCAGAACTATCACTAAGACTACCTAAAATGGCAAAAGTTCCTGTTTATATTCTCTTTCAGGTTGTTTTACGATAAAGATGGGATGTGGTGTGCCTCTGTTGACATATGGAGTTAATATAAAATCCTACACATGGTGTCACAGTACTGAGAGACATCTGGCTACACAGTTTCCCTGTGAAAGAGTGCACATGCTTCACTCTGTTTTGTTAACAGTTGAAATTCTGATGCATTCACGTTCCCATCACCAATAAAGCCTGCTCACCCCTTCTCTGGGAGACACACAAAGGGAGGAGGCAAGCAGCCAGAATGTAGTGGGCTGCACAGGAAGACTCATCCTGTAACTGGAGAAGGCCATAGATAAAAGCTGTTTGCAGATGCCACCTCCTTAAGGATTCTAATTTGCTACTTGGCAAATACTAATAACACTCGCAGCATGCCGACCACCCACATTCTCAATAGGTGCGAAACCTTCTTGCTGTATTGCTGTCACTTTGATTTATGGATTCAAAGTCACTCTTTATGCTAGATTCATGACCCAAAGCCCACCATGTGTAACTTTAGACCTGCTTCAGGTGAGGCCTGCTTCTTTACCTCAGAGACATCTCCAAATTGGCATTCAAAAATACTGCATCCTGGGCCAGCCAGATAGTTTAGCCGATGAAAGCATCTGCTGAGGCAGGCTCAGCAAGCAGAGTTTGATCCTCAACATGCTGTGCCATGCTGGGGAGGTAGCTCAGTAGAATAAATGCTTGCCTTGTATGCTGTGCCATCCATGCCCCTGGGGCACGTCAAAACAGTGACTGAGACTGGATGTGGTGGCGCAACTGTAATCCCAGTGCCTGGGAGGCTGAAAACAGGAGGATCACTACAAGTCCAATCTGTGCAGTGAGACCCTGTACTAAATACATTATAAAAAATAGTGCATCCTTAAACAGCAGAATTTTATTTTGTAAATTTATTTATTTTTTTATGTGTTTGATATAGATTCTCGCTATACAGTTCAGACTCATCATGATCATCCATTTTCGGTTTCCCCAACGCTGGGATTACAGGCATGTGCCACCACTTCCAGACTTGGTGGCCCACTCGGGGGCCTGGGAGTGAGGCTGCTGTGGCTCGCAGTTCAGGGATCAAACTCCAGTCCCCGAACTTGCCTAAACAGGTTCTTATTCCGCTGAGCTACCTCACCCACCCAAAGAGTAGAATTTTAGAGCAAAGCCATTTTATTTCAAAAGACACCAGAGTAATAATTAATCAAAAATATACCTTCTCCACTTTTCAGTGAATCCTTATCACTTATCATCAATTTACATAGAATAATCATAATCAATTATACTTTTGTATTATATCATCAATAATGAAATAGTGCTGATATCAAAATGTTTTATCCTAGCCATTTTTTATTATCTTCTGTCATAATTACCACAAAGAAGATATTTACATCCTATATAAAATACTCCAATAATGTGAAAGGGGTTGATTTTCACTTCAGTTCCTGTGTTCACAAAACTCCTGTTTCATTTTCCCATGAAGCGGTGAAACAGGTAAAGGTCTCCAATCTCTGAGATTGGAACTATCATTGGAACCCTTCTACTCTGGCTGAATTACATAAACATTACTAAAAAGCCAGACTACTGGTTTATATCCATCATCAATCTGTCTCAGTTCTTTGAACTGCTAACCTTTCCTAAACTCTTCATGGCAGGAAATGGGAACACAGGTACACAGAGAGGAGCACCCCATGTAAATTCATGGGGTGAATTTCTGTTTCATGTCAATACCGAAGCAAGGCCTGCAGGGATGCTTCCGCAAGCCAGGGCACATCATGAGTTGACAGCAACCGCCAAAAACTAGGAGAAAATTACAGACTAGATTCTCACCCAGATTTTTAGAGGGACCCAAACTTGGTAGTGCAGATCTGTGAGGAAAAAAATTCTGTTGCTTTAAATTATTTAGCTTGTGATGATTGGTTATTGCAGTCCTAGGCAACTAGCATAGTACCCTTGTGATTATTTGGGTTATGTGGCTATTTCTCTCTACTTCTGATGCTGTATGTATGTATACACTTTAAGACAAAATAATTTGTAAAACAAAGATAGTACTATTTATCTTCTTTGGCTCATATTCCAACACTGAAAACTTCTTGATACATATCAGTATTTCTCCCTTAGTCTATTAAGTCTAAAGGAAGAAAAGGCCCTATGCATATAGACACAATTTTGTCATTTATCATCAAACCAAAATGGTAGTAGGGACAAAAGATGCTCACATTCTTCAGGTGCTATGATTTTAAATGGGGAGAGGTGTGTAACTTGACAGGGAACAAAACCTCAGGAGTTCCAAGCACAAGGATAAGCAGACGCATTGTACTGTACTAAATGCTCAGCAGTCCTTTAAATCACACACAAATATAGCTGTACTGTCCCTCACACTGGCAAGAATTTGCATCCATCAACAATTTCTGGCCTGGCATCTAATTAACAACAGTGTGCATTTGCCAGATGTTTGCAGAAATTAAGAACACTGTCTGCAGTCATGTCACATGCCAAAATTAACTGCCCTTCCCTACAATACAAATCATGCCCTCAGCTTCCTGAGACTGTGCTCTGAACGGACCTAACTGTTCTGTACTCAAGCAATATGCTATCTGAAATAGAAATGCATTGTTTCTGTTTCAATTTCTCCTTTTCTTTTTCTTGATCATTATTAGAGAGATCCAGAGCAAAATACTCACTTCTATAGCTTTTCCCATGAATCCATTCTAACAGAAAGAGATTCCAGTAGCACTTGCAAAGTAATAGAAAAGATAATATTCCATATTACAAACAATTTCAGTTTTTCAAAATGGGTTAGGCTACTCCACATTTCTGTCCCAGTGTAAATGGAACCATGGCCTTGGAGAATAAGCGAAGTGAAGAAATGAGTGAACACTATGGTGGAAATGAATTTAATATTGTACCGTAAAAGAACATAATATTTCCCCAACAGAACTACTTCCTTACTAATGACTTAGAATCAGTGCACCTTCAATAAATTCCATAAACTCAGGGTCAAATCTTGTTATTGGCAAAATAGTCTTAGTTAAGGAGCTACCAAAACATCAGCTTTCTTCGTTATCAAATATTACCTTTCTCAGCAATGTTTTGTTGGTGCTTTCTCTGTTCCTTTTGAGCTTTATCTGTAAACAATTCACTCATGGGTGGATTTCAGTGAGGTCAAGGCTATTGGGTCAAATGTCACATGGATCTGTAAATGCTACATCAATCACAAAACCACAGGAAGATGTTCTTTGGACCAGCTTTTGGAAAACGAGTGTTATTTTTCAGACAGGGCCAAGGAAGATATATGGTTGGATGAATCCAAACACCAGTGCTGAAGAAACCACTAACGAAGTCTGCCTAATGGATTGGTTAGAATACAACCCCTCAAACCAAGAGCTACAAATTTACATATTTCCTCAAGCTTTCTATTCTCTTCTTCTAATTAATTGAGCCTTGAGGCTACATGCTTCATAATCTCTTGACAAGCATTCTAGTAATATATTTCACAGGTCAAACCCAAATATAAAGGTGTCAGAAAGAAAAGAATATAAAACAGGGTGTAGCCATAAAACCAACAGGATAACATACAACCAGCCAGAAAGAGGAGTGAGCAGAAGTTATAGAGCTGGGTTGTATATCTGCCTACTAACATGGAGTATCTGATCACAAGGAAATGGGAAAAACTTCCACTTTCTAGAATGTGGCCGTACGCCAGCTGGTCATCAGGAATTGGGACACACAGATGCTACTGTCAAAGGGATGAATGAGTCTAACCTGTCATTCACAAAGATTTTGCAAGCTGCAATTATTCTTCATAGCCTTCTAAATTTTTCTAAAATTAGTATATGCCTCTTTATACACAAAAATTCAAGTAAGTTCATCACTTATTTAAGGATTCAATCAAACTTATTTTGATGATACAGTACATCATTGTTTCTTGAAACCAAAGCCAACTATCATTAATCTAAGCATTAAGAACTAGGATGGAGGGTGAATTAAGTGTAGCAATGGTTCTATTTCTACCCAAAGGAAAAAATGGATGGGAAATCAATGTGTAAAATCAAAAAGAGGTTTAGACCATGAGTTAGAAATAACAAATCTCTTCAGTTCAGCACAATACTTGGTAGAATCAAGTATTGGTTAGTAAGGTAAAGCAGGGAATGCATTTGCTTTTCTGGGCTATGTATAAGATGATTATGTGTGACTGTATGCATGAAAAAAATAAATTTATTTTAACACATCAGTTCAACCATCTCGTCAAACATGGTAGGATTTGATTAATTTGGATGATGTTGGAAAAGAACAAATGCTACGTGATCATACTCATGTGGAATCTAAAAGGCTGACCTCCTAGAAATAGGAAAATGGTGGCCAGAGACCAGAGTGGAGAGGGAGGAATGAGAACTTGCTCAACAAGGTCAAAATAGCCAGAAGAAAAAATTTTGGATGTTTCCACCACAAAAAATGACAAATGTTTGATGTGGAAATGACAAATGTTTGACATGCTCATTACCCTGATTTGATCATGCAATGACATAATGTACACATGTATTGAAGCATCACACTGTATCCCAGATTTAAAATTATTATACATCAGCTAAATCTAAAAGTTAAAAAGACAGGAGAAAAGAAAAAAATTTTAAAACAAAGGAAATTCTTAGTAGAAGTCACTGAATCCTTGACAGAAAAATGGTAACACTTTTATGCCAAATATTGAAATTCTTTGAAATCTTGGTAAAATTTATATATGTAATCTATGAAAATTCAAGGAACGAGAATTTCAATAGAATATGTTTGGTTAGGGCTGGCCAAATAGCTCAGCAGATTAAAGCACTTGCAGGCAGGCGCAGGGGCCCGGGGTTCGATTCCCAGCTGTGCTGGCCCTGCCCCTGGGGCAATCTGAGAAGGCAATTGAGACTGGACGTGGTGGTGCGCACCTGTAATCCTAGCTCTTGGGAGACTGTAAACTGGGGGATCACCATGAGTCCATCTAGTAGTGAGACCCTGAACACCTTGTAGATCCTCCCCTAAAAATAAAAAAAAAAAAATACGTTTTGTTATGTGCCATTGTTATGGGTATTCTAAAAATGGACTACTATGCATTGAGGGGTTAAAAATCCCAATACAAATGCCTCAACTCAACTAATCCACCTAAATTAAACAAACATAATTTAAACCCAAATTTACTGCTCTTTAACATTCTAAAACACAAATAATTTAAAATGCTCTGTATGTACTTTTGAGCTTAACTGCTAGAGACAAATATTATGATTAACCTCCCTTCTCTGTTAAATTTTCTCCTTAGGCTCCTGATTTCAACCAGATTTGCAGGTGCTCTGGGAACATCAAGTAGACAGTAAAGCACATTATTCTCAGGACTCAGGCTAATAACAGGGTCACTCAGGTGGTTCTTGCTTCTCAAGCCAGATTGCCCAAAGAACATGTAAGTGAGGCTAACACATCCAGTGAAGCCCGCCCGAGATTTTGGTCATAACACAAATGCCTACATTTTCTTACTGGCTTAAGCTCACAACTCTTTATTGCTTTTTCTGCACCTTAAGTCCTCCAGAGAAAACTATGCAATTTAGCATTCTTAAAGCCCAATTTTATAATATCCTTAACACCCATATTGAATTATTCAAATTAAGGAGTAAAACTATGCTTACTCTGTATGAAACTTTACAAGGAAAAAGGAACCTTATTTTAGATATGAATGCCTTTGTTTTACCATTTGAATTAAAGCACCAGATTAGTTAGCATTTTTTGCATAGCATATTTAAAGAGGGCCATTTGGTTATTAAAGGAAGCTCTTAATTTCTATGTTGCACATTTCTGACTGCTTTAGTAAGATACATGGATAACTGGTATTCTAGCAAACCCTTGATCACTCAGCACTCCGATTTTCTATTTCCTCTTTTTTTTCCTCTTGTGAGAAAGTATTTCTTAAAAAATATACATCAGAGAGCTTAAAAGCATTTGTGATGTTTAACAACAACAACAAAATGCTTACTTCTCTCCAAATCCAGTTTTGTCATGGCTGTCTTGGGGGCCATTCGTGGGGAGCTCAAAGAACAATTTCAGGGAACAAAGCTGCTCACCTCTAGCACAAGTCCGCACTCCATGTTGCCATAAAAGCTATTGTCACACTGAAGATGTGAGGGAACACACCGCTGGCCTGTGGAGAACAACCTGATCCCTCAGCCTCCATCTCAATTTCTGCTGGAAATTGGCTCAACGATATAGTTAGATAACCTGCTTTGTCGTGCATTTCACTTTCGAGACAACATTAAGGACTTCAGTAAGAAATACAGAACTGGGGTACACCCTAACAACAGAGTTACAAATGCAGCATTTGGAATTTAATGTGGAGATAGGATAGCACCGTGCTTCTGATGTGCTTTCTAAGACTTCCTGGGTTCAAGTTTCGGATGTCACATCCTCTTTATGCTTCTTCGGAGTTAAAAAACCTTAAACTGCATGATTCAATCTCTTCAGCCACAGAATAAAGCACCAAGAGTAGCTATCCATAAAGTGCTTGTGTCAATTTTAAGAATGAGATAATCTACATAAAACATGACTATAAGATACTGTACAAGAATGCAGGGGTGTGGTGGTTGGGTTATTGCTACACCACAGCCCCAAAGAACATAGGACACTTAGTTAGAATTCAACAATCATTTATTACATAAAAGAAAAAGAATGAAGAGTATTATTTGTTGTGTAAATAATAAATTTACTGTCAAAATAGCTGGCTCAGAATTATAATAATATTACTGATTATTTTTATCATTATTATATTGTCATTTGTTGTACTAATTTTACTTTCAAGATGTTGGGGTTTTTTGTTTTGTTTTGTTTTGTTTTTGTTTTTTGTGCAGTCTCACTATGGAGCTTGGATTTGTAGTGATCCTCCTGATTTCTGCCTCGCTAGTGCTGAGATTACAGGTGTGCGCCACCACTCCTGGACTCCATCGCTGGCTCAGCATACCTGGAGGCAGGGCCGACATGACATGCGGTGCCAGGGATCTAACACTAGGCCCTGTGCTTATCTAAGCAAGCACTTAGTCAGCTGAGCTGTACCGCCAGCCCCTAACTGTACTAATCTTAAATTGCCACCTAGCTGGCCTCAAAGGAGCTAGTATATTTCAACATTTTTCTTATAGTTAGAAAGTACAGAGATAGTAAGAAATGCCTTGGCCAAACAGCCAGAAGACCATTTCTAACTCAACCATGTACAATTATTGGACTTAAATTGAGTATTTTCAGCATTTTGTTGAAAGTAACCAGCTCAAAAATTTACAGAACAGCATAAATTATTAAATACCATAATATTACTATTAAGGGCTCTGACTACAAAGATCATTAGAGCTACACAACAGATGCAGGGATTCAGAAGTTTTAAGGTTATGTTAATTTCACTAAAATCAACCTTAAAAATAAGTCTAGTATTTCATCATAAGGCACTGGATTGGGTGCTAGCACTGAGACTAAAAGGACAACAAAGCCTCCTTCAAGTACTCTAACCCCCAAGTTGAAAATGGCACAAAGGGCAGCTGTCCGGGTCCCCGTTTTTGCTCTTCCTGACTCACTGCCCTCTGCCATGTGCTGCTGTGCCTTTGAGCCAGCTGAGTATGGACTGAAACCTCCACAAACTGAGCTAAATAAACCTTTCCTTCCTTTGGGGAAAAAAGAAAGGAAGAAAACGTTGTCCAGATGAAATGAACGGACTTCAAGCGCGCTGCTGTTCCAGAGCACTGTGATCTGGCGGACACAGAGAAATGCTCCAGGAAAGTAATCAAGAAGAAAGAATATCAAATGGTGAAATTATTGAAGCTAGATAATAAAAATAGAGACATTTCTCTTAACTTCTTTGTGTATATTAGAAATTCTTTGCAATTGTTTTGAAGATTAGGATGACAAATTTCAACTGTCATCTGGTTGTGAAATAGCTATTGCAACTCCCCAAACTAATAAATGTTTCAGTGCACTAAACGTCTGTATGTTGTTTTGAAAGACGCATAATGGAATACAATTCAGCTACACTGAAGGATAAACAAGACATTTTTAGGAAAATGGATATACCTGGAAAGTTATATAATGTGAAGTGAAATAAATCAGGCACACATGCTCAACTGCTCAAGGAAAAAGGCAGATAGATATCTTGCAAAGAGAAAGGGACCTAGGAAGCCAAGATTTAACAAGTGTCATCTACATGTACGTAATGCCCACAAGGAATGTAAATATCGTATGTTGCAAACACAAGCCAAAAATCACAATAATAATGAAAATAGGGAAAGGGGACAGGGAATAAGAAAATGAATCAAGATATATTACATACATGCACCTACTCGCTAAGTTCAAACTACACAGTACAAACATGCACTATTAAAATTTTTAAAATAGGAAAAAATGTAACTCTCAGTCAGTCAGCGTGGGGAAACTGAAATAACACAGATGAGGGCAAAAGGAACAAAAAGCGACTACAATAATTGATCCTAAAGGTGGAATTATTTAATGGCATAGACTGCCTCATGCTTTGTCTTCATTGCTGCCCCTACTGATTTTTTTAAAACTGTATTTGGTACTGGGTCTCTCCACACAGCTCAGACTCCTAGTGATCCTCCAGTTTTCAGCCTCCCTAGCACTGGGATTACAGGCATACACCACCACGCCCAGTCCCCGTGGCCAGCCCAGTGTGCCTGGGGGTGGGGCTGGCAGGGCATGTGGTACCCAGAATCGAACTCTGGTCCCTGCACTTGCCTAAGCAGGAACTTAGTCCACTGAGCTATCTCACTGGCCCTCTAAAACTGTTGATTAGACTACAGCAGCTCCAGGGTGCCATATACAAGAGTCTCAGGCAAGCAAGCTGGCTGGAAGAATCACAGGATTTGTTCTCTTGTATCTGTGCTTGTACCCAATCCCTTGGTTTTGGCTATGTTGTATATTTATCCATGACATCCCATGCACTATCACAGCAATAGAAAAATAGCTTTCATTATTTCTAGTGCATATTAAACATTCCATATAAAATCACTCTACACTTTTTAAGAGTCTACTATACAATGTGTACCAAAAAGCTGACACCCAATTAAACCTGTTTTATTTTAGTTTCTAGGGCTAATAATTTCTCCCTAATTCACTCAAACATATAAAAAACAAACTCTCATCTTCTTTTTAACTTGAAGCCCCATGGGAAATAGTGCAAAAAGAGATGAAAAGATTACAGAACCAGAATGCTCGAATTGATGCCTTTCATTCTGTGAGAGCCAAAACCAGGCTTAGCCCCATGGTGATTGCTTTAGGACCACATGCTACCTAATGCCATGTGAGAAGGGGGCCTCGGGCTGCTGACTCCCAGCTCATTTTGCCGTGATGTGTCTCAGGCATATCAAAGATTCCCGATGATGAGACTCCTACAGGCTACACCTCCCACAAACTTAGGTGGCTGAAGAGACTTCAGAGAAGGCTCCTCTAGCCACCGTGTATGTGTGTTCACATAAGCTAAACATCTCTCATGCTAAAAAAATAAATAATTAAATATGTCTTTATCCAAGAACACTTGATCACAAAGCCAATCCTTCTAGGAAGATTGCACCCATAGCCATTAATAATAGCCCGACATAATGATAATGACCTCAGGAAGAGCAGAGGAGATGAACAGTCAAAGGCGCTCTCCTCATTGGTGGTCTTCAGAACAGCAAGGGGGATTGTGCTACCAAAAGCTATGAATAAATCAAATAAAACTCCTTCTCTTTCACTATTTCCAATGTAGCCAGCTCAATAGCAGCCAGTGTTCATAATGCCCTAAAAATATGGCTTGAAATTAAAGTTTTAAACTACCAATCATCAAAATGATCTTTGTTACTTAACATTACTGTCTGTCTCTATGACTATAGATAAATCTTCAGAGCAGATAGATAACAAGTCTTACAACTTGTAATTAAATATATTTTCTTTACATAATAATTTAGGTCTAAAGTTTCAAATTAAACAGTGTCTGTAATTATGAAAGTGCAGAAATGTGGGAATTCAGATTATGGCTCCAGATAATCATTGCATGCTTGTGCCCAGAAGTTTTTAAAGTAAATAATAAAAATAATAACCACTTCGGAATTAATCTCAGTAGGTATGAGTTTGGGCAATCCTAGTAGCATTTCACTGAGATATTAAAAACAAGGAAAAAATCCATAAATGCAAAAAACAAAAAATCGTCCACAGCGTAATTCTGGGAAAACAAGAAACTTTCTTCAAGTTGAGAATCAGAAATACTCACTATATTGATTTCACTATCTGATTACTACTAAAGAACCATTCTGATGTAATTTTTTTGTGACAAAATTTCGCCGCATGGGCTGTGGTAGGACTCAAAATAATTACTATTAAAAAGTGCATATTGGTCGGAGCTCAGGCGCAGCATGGGTGAGACCCTCTTCCACACCCTTGGGATGCCCCACACTACTCTACAGCACCTCCCCCACCCCGCCCACTGAGTAGGAATTTCTGCCATGTTCCAGGAACCCCCAGACCCAGTCCTAGCCCAGGCCCGGTGAATGTGTGGGAGAGCTTCTGGCTACCCTGTGCCAGCGGGACCTACTGGTCCCAGCCCAGGGGCAGCATAGATGAGACCCTCTTCCACCCCCTTGGGACACCCCCCTGACTCCGTAGTACTCCCCCACCCCACCAGCCCAGTAGGCATTTTTGCTGAGTTCCGGGAACCCCCAGATCCAGTCCTAGCCCAGGCCCAGTGAGTGTGTGGGAGAGCTGCCTCTCCCCCCTATTCCACCTTGTCTCCTCCAGACTCAGCTCAGGACTGGCATACACGCCTGGGTGAAACCCTGCAGCTGCAATCCCTGCAGAGAGTGTAGGGGACAGAACCACTCAGCTAGTCCAGGAGCAGAACATCTTGCCAGAGGGGCACAACAAGTTCACCCCAAGGGCAACAACAGGAAAGAGCTGAGCACAGCAGCCAGACCCAAGCCAGGCATAGCTAGATAAATCCAAACTTTGTAGATCTGCACCTGAACTTCAGTAGGTGCTAGGGTTATAACTACAACAAAGGTCAGAAGAGAGTGCTGAACAAAGTGACGAGAAGGAACAAAATGCAATCTCAGACCCCAAGCCCACCCATAATAAGTGCAGAGGACACTAACACAGAACAAATTGGGAATCACGCAGCTGAAAGCAATGAGTCA
>NW_004524663.1:1917798-1919113 GCF_000260255.1 Octodon degus | reverse complement strand
AATCATGACAAATAAGTACTCAGACAAAGGTCTGCCTCCTAGAATTTATAAAGAACTAAAAAGCACTATGGCCCCAAAATTTAAAGACCCAATCCAGAAATGGGCATCCGAGATGAAAACGCAACTAAATATATGAAAAAATGCTACACATCACTAGCCATCCATGATATGCAAATTAAAGCAACATTGAGATATCATCTCACCCCAGAAAGAATGGCTATCATAAAGAAATCATCCAACAACCAATGTTGGAGAGGTTGTGGGAAAAAGGAACCCTTTTCTACTGCTAGTGGGAATGTAGACTGGTGCAACCATTATGGAAATCAGTGTGGAGACTCCTTAGAAAAGTTGGACTGGAAATTCCATTTAAACCAGCTATTCCTCTACTGGGAATTTTCCCAGAGAATCTGAAAACATCATATCATAGGGATATATGTGTGCCTATGTTTATAGCAGCACAATTTATGATAGCAAATCGTGGAAACAACCAAGATGCCCATCACCTGAGGAATGGTTGGAAAAGATGTGGTATTTTTACACAATGGAGTATTATTCAGCTGTTAAGGATGAAAAACTCGAAGTCTTTATATTGAAGTGGATGCCACTGGAAGATATACTCATAAGTGAAATAAACCAGACACACATGTGTAAATATCATATAGTTTCCCTAGTATAAGAACTCAAAAGAAGAAATACAAATAGAAAGGTATAATACAAGTAAAAGGAAAGCAGGACCCTGAGGACTAACTAATCAAGAGAGGGAAAGGAGAAGAGCTAGGAAACATGACAATATCAAGCCATGCAGTTATATGTAGAAGATGAGCAAGGCAATGATCCTGAGAATCCCCAGAAGATTTTTGAATCTAGTAGTTCATTGGAAAGATTCTCACCCTGACTAACTATATATGATACCTGTGAACTAAGCAACTGCACTGATGATGGTAATCTGTAATAGTAGTTTCATGTTTGGAGTGCCTATCATTCTGGTCTTCTGAATACAGGCTGCTTGTCATGACATGCCAGTTGATGCTATGCTGACTCTCAGGTAGATGGGTGTTCAAAAATAAGGGGGTGGTGAAGGAAAGCAAGAGACAGGAAAAGGAATATTGTGGGACTGTCCTGCTTCAAGGTTGTATATGGTTAATTTTTTTGACTTACGTGTAAACATAAGAAGTATATAATTCTTTTTGCCTATTTCTAAAATATATTCTAATTTTTTAATATTTTTATCATATTCTGTAGGGACTTAAAGTTCAACACATCAATACTTGATGAAAAATATCTGTTCCATGTTATGCCTAAGATGTTTGATATT
>NW_004524663.1:1915331-1917207 GCF_000260255.1 Octodon degus | reverse complement strand
CAGTCAAGCTGAAGACCCAATACTATTATGGGCTACTGGACTCTTTTAGAATATTTTGCTGAGTTTACACACCTATAATATTCAAATAATGGAATTTAACAAAAAAAGGGGATACAGATAAATGTCCATTTTGCATCTATGTATTCAAAGTGGCTAGGATAGATATATAGTTACATTCTCTTAATTAGTAGAATGATTTGTTCTAATGGTGTTTGTAAATAGAATATCATGTTCGTGTCTTCTACAGCAATTAACCACTAGGAAGAATGTATGTAATGTGTTAATTATTGAAACTGTCCTACCAATTTGATTTGAAACTCTCATTGTTATTTGTTTCTCAATAAAATTATGAAAAAAATAGCATAGATATACAGTTACTTTTAGTTCAATGACAAGAAAGTTTTGAACTAATAGTGTTTAGGCCATATAAAAAAATGAAATAAAATAAAATTATGGGGAAAATAAATAAATAAATAAATTTTTAGAAAAATAAGTAAATAAATATGGGAGAATAAAAGGCCAAAAAAAGTGTATATTAAGGAAAATGTATAGCAAAGTAAGAAGATACTATAATTTCCAGGTCATTACTACTTGTGGATTAATAAAAATAAGTCTTTCATCATTTCTTGGTGTATTACCAAAATTATGCAGCTTCTTCTACTCAAACAAGCAGCCCAGGTACCAGATCTGGTGTTCTACTTTGTAAACAAACCAAGCCCAATGGAGACATTATAACTATCATTAATTGAGCTATTGCTCTATTCTTAGCATGTAGCCTGAGAATATTATATCATTTATTTTAATAGTATTTAATATAAATATTGTTTATTTTAAAATTAAATTATTTATTATTTATTTAATAATATTAATATTTATTTTTTCATTGATCCTTAGGTCACTATGGTACAGCTTTTATTCCCTTTGTAGAGTTGGGGATATCAAGGCTAAAGATACTAAGTTGTTCGAGTGTGTTTTAGGTAAAGGGTAGAACCAGAATATGAAGTTTACCTGAGCTCTTCTTCTCCAAAATTAGTGAGTGCTTCCTATGCACATGCTGCTTAAATGTGGTTTGATAGGGAGCTGCTTCCCATAGAATATGAATTGAGCATTATGAAAGAAATACTGTCAGTCCAAGTGGAATCAGTTATCTATAATAAAGGACTAAAACAGTAAACTCCAAAAGTATACTCCAGAAAGAAGTTTAATGTTTAGGGGAGCACTCCAGAAGATGTGAGACTAGGTCCTTGCATCCATAGAAAGCATACATAATTCAAGTTTTTGCAAAATTAATGTCATTTGGATTCATCACCAAATGCAAGAATATTTCAGGGATCCCCGCTGTCTTTGCTGTGTGGCTCATGTGACCCAGGGAGGTCCAGGAATAGGGAGGCAAAAGTCCACACTGTACCCAAATGGCTTCATCTTCCAGCATGCTGACTTGCCTAGCGAGCTGGAAGTATACCGTGTCACAGGTGGCTTTAAAATACTCTTTAGCTGTCCTGATGCTGTGACATAATGACACCCATTTGTATCTTTTAATTTAAACCAAACCTTAGTAAAGAAAAAAAAAAGGCATATTCAGTCATATATGCAAGAGCACACAGTAAGGAAGCCACAAGGATGAGATTTCAACTTGTCCCCTCATTAATCCAGCAGGATCCCATTTACATGGCACCTTACTGACCCATATGGTTTGAACTATACATTAAGTGTTGGGTTTTGGTTTTGGTTTTTCTGTGTTTCAGGGAAGGTCTACAGGGTGTTCAGGTTCTCACTACTAGATTTGACTTGTAGTGATCTGCCTGTTTACAGCCTCCCAAGAGTTGGGATTATAGGCACACGCCACCACACCCAGTCTCAATTGCAGTCTCAGAGC
>NW_004524663.1:1903103-1915168 GCF_000260255.1 Octodon degus | reverse complement strand
AAATAAATAAATAAATAAATAAATAAAAAATAAATAAAGAAGTAATTCTTTTGTCCCTAGTTTTCTGCCTAAAATACATTTATCAGAACTATAAGCTTATAGCCCCCAAAATAAAGTTTGTTTGTACAATTCTTTCTCTAACCTAACCTATTTTCACCCGTTCCTGTTCCTTGGCACATGTTCTCAGAGGTCTTAACACTCCTGAACACATCCTTCTAGATTTAATTACTTGCTAAATCCTGACACCCCTATGGCCCATAAATTTTGTAAGACTGGAGCCTGATCCTACTTTATAGCCCACTATGTCTCTAGGCAAGGCACATAATAACTGCGCATAACATTTGTAAAGTAAAAGGTATAACTATGCTACATGGAGGTATTTAAGTTAATCTGACTTTTTGAAAACTGTTTATTAATGTCAACTCGGAGAAATAATAAGAACGAAAAAAGATTTGGGGCTGTTTCATAATAAGATGATAAAACATCTACGTACTTAAATGAAAAAAAGAAAATGAATAAACAAAAGCCATGGAATATGACAATTTTTTTTTAAATGAGCTGGGCTTCCATTTACAAAACTAAGACAAAAAACAACCAAAAAGCATTTTCATCCTTGGGACAGCCTTAATATTTCTATCCATTATTAGTAGGATGTATCAGTTCCAAAACAATACTGGAAACTAATTCTTAAAACATTTAAGGGCACTTGAACATTCAGACATAATAGGAGACACATGCAGTCATCGTTTGTCTGTGCCTAATTAAATGGGATCTTCTCGTAGACATTTCCAACCACTAATTGCTCAGGGTAAAAGATGTGTGCGCTGGGCAGACTGCCTTAATACTCTGCTTTCATCGGTGTCAGGAAAAGAGTCCTTAGAAGAAGGGGAGCTAGTTTGTTTGCTTATCATTGTAGAAGCCAACTGGTTATTCCAAATGACTTACAGGATTATAAATCCTCTCAGGGTTTAATGTGAAGTGCAGAGCTAAACTGGGACAAGCCAATGATTTTTAAAATCATCAAACCTGGAGGAAGAGGTGGTCAGGATCTATGGGCAAAACAATAAAAGAGGATTTATATCTATGCTTGAAAGTAGTACGTCTCATCAAGTACAATGCCTTTTATCATCCTGGGAAGTTACTGACCCGTGACGACAGCAAAGTCCACAATTAAGCAAAGCAGTAACTGTGAATCACTAAAGAATTACTCAGACACAAGAATACATCCCTTTTCTTTTTAACTGAATAATCACATGAATGTTCATAAGCATTTGCCTGGGGGAAAAGATCTATTCTTTTTCAGAAAGGAAATAGGCTAATAAGATAAAATCTTGTTTCTCGCCAGAATCCTCATTTTAACAATGCAGACCTATGGACAAAAAGAAAGACCCAGTGTTACTGACACCGGGTCAGCAGGAAAGAGGAGACAAAAGATAAAGGAAAGGAAGAAAAAGAAATAACCTAATAAGGTACTTGAGAACCTCAGAATTCATTTCTCTTTAGCTCAAGGTAGAAACAGGCGAAGACCTCTCTTCCTCCACCACTTCTCCATTCTGTGAACCGTGGGGCCCTGGAATAAATAAGGACATGGAATCCATCTGCCAGCATCCTACAGGTGCATAATGATTGCTTCCTTGCACCAAGTGACACAATAGCAAGATTTTGGTGAAATTAGTCTCCCTATTAGGAAAAGCCCAGGTACCATGTAAAGGTCATAATCAAGAATTGTTTCTCCATATGTTCACCATTTCCCAAAACCTATGTCACATGTTGGACTCATCTTCATCTTGTTTATCTTATTGTTCAGTACTCTCCCCTTTAACTTGCTTTCATTCAAAACAACACTGCTTTATCTTAGGTTCTGAAAATTCCCCAAATAAAAACATAACTGAATGGTTGGGTAAATGGCACTTTATAGATTGTGATTTTAGGGATTTTGTAGGATGTTATTTAGAAAAAAAGAAAAAGCCTTCCAGTCGAAGAGCTATTATGTTACAAGTCATTCATTTACTTAGGATCCCTCCTTGTTACAGTGGAGGTAGGGAAAGGAACAGCAAGATATAATGAGAGATGACAGGATTTTGAGCCAAGGAACCCTACTTACCATCCAATTCCATCACTTCGTCTCTAGGTGACTTAGAGTTCATTGCTTCTTAAGGAGGAAGCGTCACCTCCTTATCTACAGGAGCGGAGCTAATACTTCACTCTATCCCATGAACACAAGCAAAGGGCCTAATGATCTAACTATGTCACCCAGGAGCTCTGATCTAGGTTGGCATGCCAGAAAATAAATATACAGATAAACATTGACTCCAGTATCAGTGTGATAAGTGACATGAAACAAAATGCAGCAGAAGAGGGGGTAGACAGGGAAGGTGTCATGCTACTAGGAAGGCTTTTCTAAGGTTCATCTGAGTTGAGACAAAGTGAGGTTAGTGCTGTTCAAAGAGCTGTAGGGTAACATGTTGGGTCATCCTAGGAAATCTGTAAAGGAAAGTTCTCATGTGACAATTACTAAGCACACAGCACCCAAAAATAAGGTCATATCTACAAATTTGAGCTCATCTCTTTTCTTCTGAGGCCAAGATATTAAGATGTTTTAAGTATGTTGTTACCTGTAAAAGAGCACCCCCTCCCCAAATATCTTACCATGGACAGCATTATCCATTCACATGGAACACATGAGAAATGGAGTGAGAGAGCCCTGGTAGTATCACAGGGAGGGGAACGAGGAGGTGCAGGGCACACTGGAGACTCATCAGCAGAGCAAGGAGGAGCCTGTGGGGTCTTAGAAACTCCCCAGATGTCTGGGGTTTCAGCCACGAGTGTGACAAGGGTACAAAGTGGTGTGAGAGGAAATACAATCTCCTAAGTTACCTGCATAGCCAGTTGCTTAGGATTTGGCCTTAGAGAACCACTGTACTCTTGATTCTTAAGGATATGTTCAGGTGCTCTTTTAAAATAACATCTCCCCAAGACAGCATTTCCCTACTAAGTTGTTTGATGCAGCAATAGGTGACAAGAAGAAGAGTTTATTTCTGTTCAGATGTTTAAAATGTTTTCTGTTTTATTATTATTACATGAGAGTTCTTCCTAAAATCAATTCAGTAACTTCCGTTCAGATTATTCTCAAAGAGAAATAGTTTAACAGTGGTGAGTCTGTACATTCACAACGGTAAAAGGTCATTATATATTCAAACGGATTTCTATTTGAATAGATGCAATTTCATAAGTTGAAAGAAATTGAAGATATTTGTAGGACAAATGAACATATTTAACTGACTTTTGAAATGTCAGGAAGAGAGAGGCAGTAACTTTTACATGATGAATAGAATTAATAAAGAATCTTATAGTTTTGTTTTGATTTTTTTTAGAATTATCTTATTCTGACAAGAAAACAAGTGCAAAATAATTCTGAAAAAAATTCAATGCAATTTCCAAATCTAATTTTCTTTCTTAAAACAGTACTTTGAAAAATCTCAAGATACTAGCAATGCTTTTCCCTCAGGCCAAGAACACATTTTAAGAAGACTGCACATGAACAGTTGAAAGAAATCACGTACACACAAGTGCAATAACAGGTGACTATCCTGGAGTGCCTGTCTCTGCCCCAGGTGTTTAGGTGAGGCCACTGATTCCCCAGGAGAAAGGAGAAAGATTTTATTATTATATCCATTTTATATAATAAGGAAACAAAGATGTGCTGAATTTCACCAAGTTGAAATTGACCAGTAAAAGGTACATTTGTAAGCACAACATTTTGTGTGGTATTTTTCTTTTCATTTTTCTTTTGATTAGAGATAAAGCTGTATAGCATAAAAAGAATAGTTACCATAAAAGAAAAACACCCTGAGTTCTAGTTATGGTTTCTCCACTTAGAATCAATCTCTTCAAACTTGTTTGCAGAAATATTCGTCTAGCTCCAAGTTTACCAAAACCATCAGATAAGAAGATGAAGGCCAAAGTCCACTGTAAACTAATGAGAATAAGGGATGAGCAATTAGCAGTTTCCCTGTGTTGCTAAATTCCTAGCAGAATTTCCATTGGGAAGTAGCTAACTCCGTTGGGAATTATATGCAGCTAGTGTCTGCAAATCCCCAGGGCACACGTTCAGTCACCCTTAGCACAGCTATATATTGCTTCTGAGCCATTTCCTTAATAGATCACTTCTATTTCAGTTTGTCTTTCAACTTGCTATCTCTGTGTCTTCCATAGGTAGGCCACAGAGTACTTAGGTCCTACATATTGGGATTCATTGACTGAAGAACTATCAGAAATCATGTCTGCACCTAAACCTTTCAGGAGAAAACCCTGATTTTAGATGTGACACAATGACTTTAAAATAAAATTTTTCCCCTTTGGTAAAATGTGATGAGGCTCCCCAAGGCGCTATTTCCTTTGATTGTGAGCAAAATTGTACAAGCTGATTGGATCATCTGATTACTTGTTTGATAGCTGCAGAGTTTATCCATTAGCTCAGGAGAGCTATAGTCACACTAAATCTTTTACTGACAAGTAGCATGATTAGAAAATTCACAGGCAGCTGGTGAAACTCAGGCCTAAACTTCCACTTGGATCCTATGATAATAAGGAAGATTGATCCCAAGGAGTAAAGAGAAGAAAGTTCCACTAATGGATTTGGGGGTCGGGGAGCAGGTACCAAAGGAGGAGGACAGCAACACACCCACTAGATGGAATGCTCCCCGAGTACAAGATCCAAGTCTATACACTATTCCTCCCTATTTGCCATTCAGGCCAACATGGAGACATGCTGTGAGAATGCTGCCTTCCTAAATGGCTGATCACCTGCCATAAAAGGAACTCTGCAGAATCCCTAGTGTTCCTAAATTGAGTCTAAACTAACAAACAGATGAAGACAGAAATGTTTATGGCTATGGTCCAACATTCAACCCAGAGAAATTAAAAAGCATTGCTTGAATATGCTTATCATTATTATGCCATGACTTGTTCTATGAATTTTAGAATTTTCTAGAAGTTTCAATATGCCATAGGTTGTTCTAGTGCCTGAAGTTTCTGACTGGCTAGCATTCATCATACCACATACTGTTTGCAACCTACTATAATGGGTAATAGATGTGGATTACAGCAACTATGTTCTTCACCCCTACCTACCAACTATATATTCATTAAGATATGCCACAACATAATATATGCAGGTGGCCTTTGGTAATTTAATCTATGTTCTTGCCCCAATCAGATATCTTCTCTCTGCTTTTTTTTTTTTTTTCACTTTTTAACTTTCATTTCCCCTTTTTGTTTAAAAGAAAATTTTTCAGTGATTCCATACCTGTGTATGCTGCTTTGTTAGCTTGTTAGTTATTTGGTTAAAATCTGCTTGTAGCTATTACGGCATACTCCAGTACATTATAGCTACAGAATGGTAATCTGTGCAACCACATTTATAACCATGGACTTCTGTAACTAAGTTCTTTTTCTATTTCATATTTAAACTGAGGTAGTACTCACTAGTAATCCATAGTGCTTGTAGAAAGCAAAATCCGATGGTGAGGACAGAATTCTTTTTTTTCTTTTTAAATCTCTTAATTCCTAGGATCTTAGAATGAGAGAAAATTTAAAGCTCAAAGAGGCTTAAAAATCACAAGTTCCGGCTGTCCCCTAACTGAAGCCATTTCTTTTGGAGAAAATCAACCCATAGGAGCTCACAGCTGCAGGTCACACCTGACAGATTTTGGAAAAGGAGGTGCAACATGAAAGGTGTAAAGTCGCCCGTACCTCCTATATGCTAAGTAGTAGCCCAGGCGTTTTATTTTACTGAAGATTTCCATCTTTTCATGGAATCCCTCCTTGTTCCCGATTACTGCCTTCCCATTTCCCTTTCAAATACAACCACTGGACTTGTAGTGCACCCTGCAGAGTCTTATCAGTAAATCTCTTCAATAATCTGTATCAAAAAAGTACATATAACTTGAAGTTGAAGAAAAGGAATAAATCCATAGTATTCTGCAATTCAAAAGCCTGATTCAGCTTGGCATCATTGCACAAATACACACCAATCATACTTTTTAAAGATAAAAATTTGTATTTATTCAAATTATAACTTTAAACATGATCTCACATACCTTATTATCTCATAGACGTAGAGCACTGCTAAATTCAGCAGTTTCTCAAAGAAAAGTATAAAATATAATATATATAGCTATATGAATGCCCATATTTCTTTATTCTTTAATTGCAAAGTAACGATTTTTCTTCCTAACAATGAAGATAATCCTCATTATGGGCATTATATGCTTTATGTGAAAATACATGATAACCAGATCTTGAGTCAAAATTTTGGCATCCCTTTAATTACTCTAATAAGATAGATTTTTCTTACATGCCAGATTAATACTACTGCCTTCTGAAAATTATTAAACTACTCTTTAAGTTGTAGAAATACAATTCCTGCTCATTAGTTACTGTCATGGTTACTCCAAAAGTAGTCAATGTAACATTCATCACGCTTACCCTTTGGGGTCAGAACTGTCACTTAATTAGTAAAATTTAAGTAGTTTTTATAAAGCTCAAAACATTGAAAAGATTCCTTTCTGGTATCCTATGAATTCTATTTGATAAAGATCCTAAGAAGAGTTCTAAATATTCACCACTTTCAGTGTCAGGGTAAAATGAGCTTCATCTATTATTGGGTCTATGTGGATTATGAAGGTAATACAACTGAGAATGGCCTGTAATCCTAGCATTCAGGGAGACTGAGGAAAGAAAGTGTCAAGTTTGAGTCCAGGCTGGACAATTTAGCAAATTAATAAGACTCGGTCTCAAAATATGCACACGTGTATAGGCACCCATGAATGAATGAACAGATGGTATATGCATTTCAGTGTGAAGGTCCTGGGTTAAATCTCTAGTACTAGAAGAAAGGATAACGTTAGCAGTATTACTTATAACACCTCTGCTATATAAATATATCTGGATTAATATAATTCTATGTAATAGTCTCTGTGACTTACTATTCTGAACTATGCTAAATAAATAACTAAATAAATAAATAATGTGCTAAATAAATCATGTTTAGAAGCAATGTGTTTATTGCAAAATAGCCAAAATAATCTATTAATTATTTCCAAAAAGAATCACAAATTATACCCAGAGAAAATAAAAGGAATAAAAGGTAATGAAAATAAGAGTGGGGAAAAATGAATGAAGTAGAAGTATATACGTAACAATTAAGTTTGTTAATTCAAACAGTACCCACATGCAGAATAATAAGGGGCTCTTATAAAGAACTTGGGACAATTGTATGAGTTTTTGCATGGTTAAACACAGTTCCCAAGACCCACAAATGAAGATGGGAATGGTTTAATTTAGCTCATGGTTAGTGCACTTCCACCCCACGGTCAGCCAGCTCCAAGGCAGTAACAGCAGGGAGGAAGGGTGCAGGTAGTGACGCCTGGAGAGAGGCGCAGAGCGGAAGGGGTGGGGACCGGGCACTGACACCAGGCGCCTGCATCGCTCGCCCTGACACCTCTAGAACGGAGAACCACCAACCGCCAGCAGAGATTCCAAAGCTAAAGAAGCCAAAACTCCACCCAATTGCCATAGTATGCTTGACAACCAGTAAAATGATTTCTTAATCAAAACTTGGGAAGATTGAACAGGAAGGTAGAGAATCTGATGAAGCTGTAGTGTTATTTGGAGGTGGGCAGTTGTGGGGAGGAAGCTGGAGAAGCTTCTGAGCTGCTTGCTGCTCATAGTCAGTTTCTGATTAGAAGTAACAGTTACACCAGGGCGTTCACTTAGTGACGTCATCAATGTCCACTATTGTAATTTGGGCACTTCTTTGCCTGTAATCATCCTGTAATAAGACATTTCTTTAAGAAAGCTAAACCATGCACGTAGATTCTCGGTGACAGGATTTCTCTCTTTCTCCAAGCATTTAGACTAAAATTTCTAATATTGGGTGTTGGTGATATTCTAACTTCTGTTGAATTAATCTGAAAGAAATTAAGAAAGATGTGTCCTAAGCTTGTTTCTTCCTCGTCAGCATAATAGGTACATAAATGTTTTCTCTCACTTAGCTGTTCATTTTTCTCACTGCTACATGGTATTTAATTTATTATATAAGCATTGTCATGTCAATTCTTTTTTTATGTATTTGGTACAGGGTCTACAGCGTCTCACTACACAAACCAGACTCTTAGTGATCCTCCTGCTTTCAGCCTTCCAAACTCTAGGATTACAGGTGCATGCCACCATGCCCAATCTCAATCTGGTCTCAGCATGCCCCTGGGGGTGGGGCTGGCACAGCAGGCCTGGACTGAACCCTGGCCCCCTTCAATCTGCCTAAACAAGTGCTTTAATCCTTTGAGCTATCTGGCCTGTCATGTCAATTCTTATCTATTCTAATGTTGGTTGATAATTACATTAACAAAAGAGTAAACAAATGTAGCCACATACTTCCCTAAGGATCTAAGGATGGGCATCAGGGACTAACATTATTATTATTATTATTATTTTTTTTTTTTGGTGAAACTGGGGATTAAACTCAGGTCCTTGCATTTGCCAAGGAAGTGCTTATTCCACTGAGCCATCTCCCTGGCCCCCAGGATTGGTATTGTAAATAGGTATCAATTACCTTGAAAGAGTCTCAAAAGAGTATCCCAAACCCAACAGGAAAAGACCCTGTTCCTTTTTCATGCCTGCTTGCTGTGTGGCTCACTTCCTCATTTAGTTCTGGATTTAATCAATTTTACCTGAGCAATGATGCCTGTAATCTCATGGGTTGACCATAGTTTTGTCCCACCTCATGCCCACCTAAATGAGTTCCCATGTTCTCCACCACCTTAGACCTGCCTCACTACATGGTTTTACTCTATAAAATCCCTGGAAGAAACAGCTTCCAGGCATCACCTGCTCTGCCCCTCCCCCTTTTGTCCCTCTCTTGAAAAGAAGCTTTCTTTCCCCAATAAATATAATCTGCTCTTAAAAAAAGACAATTAGATTAACAAATGACAGTATGTAAAGGGTAAAGGAGCAAACTGTAGATATGTATGATTATATCCAGAATACATCCAGAATAACTCATATGACTAGAATATATCCCCAGAGAAAAATAAAAAATTTGACATGGGCACTTTGAAAAAGAGAGGACATGTAAGTAGTTCATAAAAATATCAAAGGGATTTAGCTTCATTAGTCACCAAGGTGACACAAAATCACACTTAGATACAAGCCCACCCAACACTGTAGTCAGTACTTTTATTATCTCCCCACATTTTCTCCTTGGCCCAAACTTACTAAGTAGAGCGCTTTCTTCCCCTACTTTTCTAGATTTTTCCCTATCTTTAATAAATGTGAAACTTATCATTAAAACAACCCAAGTAGGCACACAGCAGAACGAGGTCTGAAAGCACCACGCATCCACAAACACAGAGAGCAAGCAGAAGCTGCGGTGCTGCTACAACCACTTCAGAAAACTTTTCAACAGAACTTTCACTGTCATTCCGCTTGCAGTGCTCCTTACTTGGTGACGCTGTAGCAACAGCTACTCCAAGCCAGTGATGGCCTTTGCCCTTATGGTCATGGTTTTGACCAAAGAGTAAAACAATTAAGTGAATAATTTCTTACAGGTCACCTAAGGGCTCACGGATATCACACTAGTGTCTTTGGATACAGAGGTCTCAACTCAGTTCCTCGTTGAATTTTTACTCAAAGGTGTTTTATCTTGCTGCCCTTGGAAATCCCTTGGGATTTATTCAAATCATCAAGAAATTGAAATATAATTGTATTAATATCTTTCTAAGTTAATGTTTTCAAATATCATTTAAGCAACTTTTTCCTAGTAAATTCTGTCTCTAAATAAAAATTAAATTTGCTCAAATCAAATCCAAGTACATGTAATTTTTATATTTGATGCCATTATAACATATTTACATAGATTATTCATATATATTCTTAAATTATCTATAGTCCCCATTCCATAACATATGGCATATAACATGTATAATATACATTAATCCCTGCAATATATGTGTACAATCATCTCTGAAAACAATGATGCAGTTTACATTTGTTTCTTTTTTCTTCAAAGTCTTACAATAATAAAATTAGAGTTGCCTTATGTTATGAATCTGAAGATGTAAATTCTTGAAAAACAAATTTATAACATGGAAAAAATTACATTCCTATCATGAACGAGAGAATCAATTTATACTGTTTGAATAGGACTCAGGTGGATAGAAAGCATTGAGGAGGTTCACTTGGAACAATGCTTTGAATCATATCAATTTTTCTGGAATAAAGTAATGTTACTCAGGTTTGTGAAAATTGACATTAATATTCACTGTTCAAACAATTCATTAATTGGCATTTAGCTGCTTTGATTGTCTCACTAAAAATACCTGTAATGGGAATATCTACTTTAAATCATGCTCTTAGTCATTGTGTTGATCACCTACAGGACTACAATCTGTAACTTCTGTTCACTATAGGTATTCTAAACACATGGATAAAGTTTAATAGCACACATTTAGGGTTATTAAACTATATCCATGTGTTTAGAATACCTATAGTGAAGATATACACTATTAAACTTTGTAAGTTAAAGTTAGATTTCTGTTCTAACTAAACTTCAAAAAAATAAAATAAATCTAAAGTCCATGAAGAGAGGTTAGATTCCAAACTTTATTGTCTCCTTAGGGGCGGCATTACTTAGACCTTATGCAAAAAAGAAAATAGTAAAGTATCATGGTTTCCATTGTTGATTAAACAGACTTAAATATTTGGTAAAAATCTTTAAGATGTTAACCAGTTAAAGTTGTTTATTTTAGCATGTTTACTTATGCTAAATAATATGAAATATGTTGTTGCATTTTTAAAAACTACTATTAGGCTGTTTGTATACATCATTGTATACAGGATAGAAGAGTTCTTTGGGACTTCATTCATTTTCCTGCCTTCCAATTAACTCCTCTCTCCACTATTTGCAGCATAGTAATAAACAATTTTTTCTGGAGCTTTAATATACCCAGAATATAAATGTGTTCTGTGTTGTTCTTTAGGAAGATCATTCAGCACCTACCACTCAGTCTCAGTGATAAAAACCACCACTCCTTTAAATTTTCAAGTATTAACCCAATATATAATATGAATTCAATTTAGCACTTATTAGAAACTCCTTGGTGGGCACATTGTTGATAATTTTTATTACAAATTATAATATAATTTGTAGATGTCTACTTTGATTCTATATGTTAATTCAAATTAGATAGAGAACCTAAGCAGTCAGTCATTTGAAAATCTTTCTGGAAAAAATTCTAGTTCAAAAGAGAAGCTCTCTCTCTCTTTCTCTCTCTCTGTCTCCCCCGTCACAATGCATATGTTCTTTTTTTTTTTTTTTAAGTTAAAGAAGCGCTTTATTTTAGCTGGTACCCAGCGGCAGACACCCCGGCAAGATGCTGAGGTGCGCGCCCAGGAGGGGAGAGACAAGGGGTTTTTTTTGGGTTTTTTTTTTTACTTTTTAAAAATATCTTTATTGAGAAACAGCAATGAGACAATTTCACAACTAATTACTAGTACATTTTCAATATTTAATACATTGTGTATTGCTGTCTTAGTAGCTATTCATTGAACATGATGCAGACCTTATCTCCTGTCTCAAACACTATTAGAACAAACCTCTCTATTCATTGAATTAAGAGAATGGAACTGTATATCTATCCAACTATTTTGAGTATACAAATACAAAATGGTCATTCATTTGTATCCCCATTTTTTGGTTAGTTTTGTCAGAGAAGGGCATTCCATTGTCACATAAATATTGTAGGTGCATGAATTCAGCAAAATATCCAAATATAGTCCAATAGTCCATAATAGTAGTGGGTTTTCCATAAGACTGTCAATGTCCGAAGTTATTGACTTGAGCATTTTACAGTTCATATTAATATGGTTTTACTTTTTATACTTCATTTTTTTTATGCCATAATTTTATTGGGAAATAAATAGCAATAAGACTGCTTCAACTCAAATTGGTTGGACAGTTCCAATAATTAACACATTGCATACTGTCTTTTCATACTTTTCTGCTG
>NW_004524663.1:1857382-1903003 GCF_000260255.1 Octodon degus | reverse complement strand
TCTCTCTCCCCCGTCACAATATATATGTTCTTTCTTTTTTTTTTTTTTAAAGTTAAAGAAGCGCTTTATTTTAGCTGGTACCCAGCGGCAGACACCCCGGCAAGATGCTGAGGTGCGCACCCAGGAGGGGAGAGACAAGGGTTTTTTTTTTGTTTTTTACTTTTTAAAAATATCTTTACTGAGAAACAGCAATGAGACAATTTCACAACTAATTACTAGTACATTTTCAATATTTAATACATTGTGTATTGCTGTCTTAGTAGCTATTCATTGCACATGATGCAGACCTTATCTCCTGTCTCAAACACTATTAGAACAAATCTCTCTATTCATTGAATTAAGAGAATGGAGCTGTATATCTATCCAACTATTTTGAGTATACAGATACAAAATGGTCATTCATTTGTATCCCCATTTTTTGGTTAGTTTTGTCAGAGAAGGGCATTCCATTGTCACATAAATATTGTAGATGCATGAATTCAGCAAAATATCCAAATATAGTCCAATAGTCCATAATAGTAGTGGGTTTTCCATAAGACTGTCAATGTCCAAAGTTGTTGACTTGAGCATTTTCATATTAATATGGTTTTACTTTTTATACTTCATTTTCTTTTTTATTCCATAATTTTATTGAGAAATAAATAGCAATAAGACTGCTTCAACTCAAATTGGTTGGACAGTTCCAATAATTAACACATTGCATACTGTCTTTTCATACTTTTCTGCTGGATGGTTAAGACCAAGAAAGAGCACAATATATATGTTCTATCTCACTTTGTAAGAAATAGATTTTTTTCTCTCTTATGCCTTCAATTTTAACAATAAAATTTAGATAGGCCTAATTAATCACAGAATCATTTTAACCAACCACTATTATGTCATTAACAAAGATAACTTAAAAACAATAGTTTAAAAAGGATTATCTGTCCTACTTCTCCAACATATATTTTTAATAATATATGTCGAATTTAGTCTGGATGCCACAATGGCTCAAATATAATGTAAAACAATTTGTCAAATTTGGAAAAGCCAAAAGTATTTCCTACAGAATTCCATACAGGAAATGGGACTTAGCAAAAGTTCCATAGGGCCCCCATTTTTGATTGCTGAAACAGATCAGACATCTCAACTGTCAATCTTTGGAACTGTTGTTATAGTGAAACAAATAAATTTTGGTATCACTGTCATAATTCTAGCTTCAGATTAGAATCACTCAGGAAGGTATATAAAAATATCTAAAATAATCAAAGCTACTTAAATGATCTGGTGTGAGCCCCAAGTGAAACAAGAGCTTCCCACAAGATTCTTGTATACGCTTATGACTGAGTCTTGGGTCTGAAGAATTTTCTTTCCCAAGTTCATGATTTAAACACTTATGGGCCAAATTATTTGAAGACAAGATGACCAAAAATTGCATATTTTAAAATATTTTAAAACAGTAAATATAAAATCACCAATTCTATCACATTTATGTGATACAATAATTGACTGGTTGAAATGTCACCTGTACAAGTAATACTTGAGAGAGTAAGTGGGGCCCCACTGATGCTCAGGGGAAATTGTTAAGTGGCTAAATCCAAATATATACAGAAAAACACAAGCATAGACATTTATCAGTCAAATCTGTGTGTCCTACCCACAAGGCCTTTATAATCCTATAGGGAAAGTGCTCAAATGGTCAAACTTCCAGAATTAGTCTTGGGCAATGTGTCAGTGCAATCACAGAGTTAGCATGTTGTCCACCACTTTTCCATCCTCTAGTAAATCTCCATACATTCAAGAGTTCCTTGATGGACCACTTACCATTGCCATGTTCATTCCAGACCTCTGCTCCTATTTTCTTCCAATTTTCAGATACGAACAGGGGTTTCACAAGATGGATTTTACCACTGTCTTCTGAATGTGGAGTATGTGTGTACTCATATATCAAGAAATACAAGCTTGATTAAAATTATTAATGACAAGCACCCCAAATATTAGGAAGTACCCTAATTTTCCCTCAATGTCCAGTGGTCTTCTTGACTATCTCTTTCAGGCAATTTTTCTTTTTTTTTTTCAAAATTTTATTGATAAACAGATAGCAATGAGACAGTTTCAAATCAAATCGGAAGTACAGTTTCAACAAATAACACACTGCATATATTCTTCTTAGTGGTTAATTGCTGTACAAGATGTGGACTTGATATCCTATTTACAAACACCATTAGAACAAATCATTCTATTCATTAAGAGAATGCAACTATATATCTATCCTAATCATTTTGAATACACAGATACAAAATGGACATTCATCTGTATGCCCCATTTTTTCTAAGTTCCATTATTGAATATTATAGGTGTGTAAACTCAGCAAAATATTCTAAAAGAGTCCAGTAGCCCATAATAGCATTGGGTCTTCTGTTAACTGGCAATGTCAGAAATTATTGACCTGAGTCCCCCACAGCTCAACATAACAGCATGGCTTTATTTCCTATATTTTGTCTTCATACTTTTCTACTGGATGGTTAAGACCAAGGTAAATCAGGACCTGTGCAACAATAGTTGTAGCTTTTTGGTCTGAGAAGGTCAGTGAAATGCCCTCAGGATTTATCCTGAGATCCTGTACCTCAGATTGTAGAACCTTTGTCAGTGCAGCCATATGGATGAGTCATGGTCATTGCTTGGCCAATGTGCTCTCTGTGAAAGCCTGAGAGAGTGTTTTCTCCCCATGTAACTCTCCTTAGGCACACTCTACATCATCGATCACTTTCCTCTTTGACCCCATAATCTTCTTGATCAGAAAATTAGGACACTACCGAGTTACATGATGTTACAGTACAAGTTCTCATATGTCCTGAGTCTTAATTGACCTTAGAAGGTTAGGGCCAAAATGTTGGCTTTCCTTGTAGCCCTCCTTTTTCTCTAATTTTGGTCTGCAAACTTAGGTTGTTAACCATCCAGAAGACAAGCTTATTGTTATTATCAAACGATTTAGGCTGTCAAGCTTAACCTCACTATCTCACTGCATTTCAAACATCTTAGGCATAATAAGGAACAGGTATTTTTCATCAAGTATTGATATGTTGAACTTTAAGTCCCTACATTATATGATAAAAAAATTTAAAAATTAGATTATATTTTAAAAATAGGATAAAGAATTCTATACTTCTCATGTTTGCACATAAGTCCAAAAATCTCATCATATACAACCTTGAAGCAGGACAGTCCCACAATATTCCTTTTCCTGTCTCTTGCTTTCATTCACCACCCCCTTCTTTTTGAACATCCACCTACCCGAGAGACATCATAGCAGTAACTGGCATGTCATGACAAGCCGTCAGGCAATTTTTCTAAGAAAAGATAGGTTGATAAAAATTCACTGATAGCCTAAGAGTTTGATACAGAAAGTCATGGGTCATTCCAATCCCAAAAGGTAATGTAGAAAATGATGAGGGGATACAAACATGAAATGAAATGATTTGTGAAAGCTTTCAATGTTTCACTGTTCCAAGAAAAAAAAATATATATATATACATATATATATATATGTATATATATATATTTAAAAATTCATATCATCAATTAGAAGGCAGGGTAGCCATCTTTCTGAAGTACCTACCATCTTGGGAGATGGAAAAGTTTAATCTTGACTTTATTCTTGCCAATCACTGCATCAACTAAGGAGGAAATCACTTCATCTTAATCGTGGAAAAGCACTAAGTCACCAAGCTCCACAAAGGAAGATCCACTCATTCTAAGGTCACTAGATCATCCCAGGGAAAGAAATTTCATCATCCAAAAGCTAAAGAAACAGTATGTTCAATACCTGATTATTGTTTAATATTATGTTACATAGAAAATAAGAGTGACTTTATTCAAAAAGCTCATTTTACTTGAGCTTTGTACCTTGGGTTTCTAAATTTTTCATTCACCGCATCATAAACAAAAACTACTTAGTAACTGTTTTCTGACAGGGAGAAAACAGTCTCCTGACCTTTGGCCAAGATAATCTCTGAAGCATCTAGCATTTTTGTAGAGAAATGCTTAGATATTTCTAGAGAAGAAGTTTTACAACTTGGCCACAGATGACAGGAAAATAAGATGAAAGAATGGAGAGCCAAAACTACTCTGGCAACCACTATAAAGATATTATATACAGATACACTGAGATGAGCAAAGTACAGTTAACGTCTGGACTAAAATAAGGAATGATCGTGTCGCTGCTTAGGAAATACCAAACAATAGCACTTCTCTAAGCTTCAGGCATATGCAATGAGACCAAGCCACCAAGTAGCTTATAACAAAGCATCGTAGTATATGGCAGTGCTTACGACACTCAGACACTAGCAACTGCTGGACACTACGGAAGACTTTCTGGAAAAGCAAAATTGGAATTAAATTTTAAAAGCTAGTAACATGCATCTGGGCAAGGGGTGTATTTTGCTAGTGGAGCACATGCCTTACATAACTAAAACCCTGGGTTTCTTTCTCAGCACCATAAAATATAAAAAATAGATAAAGAAACAAACAAAAATTAGTGACAGACTGAGAGAACAAAAGATGATATAGGGTGTACATAAATATAGTCAAAATTGTAGTGGTAGAGGGTAGAAGAAAGCAGTTGGCACAGCCTGTAGACCAAAGAGTTGAGGCAAATAAGCTTGGCAAGTATGGTCAAGTCAGAACATGGCCATTTTAATGATTGGATGACCGTTAGCATGTTGCTTAGTACTTTCTCATAGTGAGTACATGGGTCTCTAAGCAATTTGCAAGTTCAAAGCTGAAAAAATATCAGGCTGCACCACAACTCAGCACTAGAATATTTGCATTGCTAGATATCACAAATAAAATATTTGAATTTGGTAGCACGAAAGCGTCTAATACAATATTATGACATAGCTGTTTTGACCCACACTTCCTTACAGGTAAGGACACTGAAGATCAGAGATAAGCAAATTAATATTTGAGTGTGAATATGTTTATCTAACAGTTCATAAATTCACTGTGCTGTACTGCTTTCTAGAGCATTGGGGAAAGCTTTGGTTTGATAAAGGAAATTATTATGTATTCTCTCCCGGTTTTTCACTCTTCTTCTTTGCCCCCAGCACCCCAGCACCTAGAGAAGGGCCTGGATTCAGTAGACACTGAGTGGTTGCTCCACTTTAGACACCACCTTTTTGGCTGTGCTTCATAGTATTGATAGGCTCAAAGAGGGAAAATAACAGTTACACTATACTGTGATACAATGCCAAGGTCCAAGGAATGAATGGAGTGAAGGAAGTACTTCAAATTGTAGTATTAAGAACATAGCTGTAACATTAAACATTACTGACGATTCCATGCCTGGCATTCGCTGTATATCCTTGGACAAGTGACTCAGTTTCTTAAAGCCCCAGTTTCTTCGCCCACACAATAAAAATTTTAATTATAGTTTTTAATCATTCACTTGTATATTCATCCTTTTAAAAACACTTACTTTTTTTTTATTTTAGGGAAGGGTCCACAAGGTGTTCAGGGTCTCACTACTAGATCAGATTTGGAGTGATCTGCCTGTTTACGGCCTCCCAAGAGCTCGGATTACATGTGCAAGCCACCATGCCCAGTCTCAATTGCCGTCTCAGCCTGCCCCGTGCTGTGGGGAGGGGGAGCCCAGCATGGCAGGCCTGAGGATCAAATCCCCAGCCTCTGCACGTGCTTGCAGGCTCTTTAATCTGCTGAGCTATTTGGCCAGCCCTTAAAAACACTTATTGTTAATATATAAAAAGATGGGTTCCACTTCATTCTTACTGTGACTTACTGTTTCCTAACTACATGAAAAAGTCTTTTCGCTCATTACTTCATTCTAAATTCACATTCCATTGAAAAGGAAATTAAGGCATTAGCATGCTAAAATCAGAATCATATTGGAAAATAGTGAAGCCAAATTTTAATTTAAGACTTTTTAGGCACAATAGAGTAGTATTTACAATCGAATTTAAATTATAAGGGAAAATTAAGCAAATTTAAATGTATATACATATGTTTATATGAGAATAAAAATTCTTGCACTCTATAGATGGACCTTCAATTGAGTGGCCTTCTGATCTTTTTAATTTGGAAAACTTTATAAAAATAAATAGCTAATAAAGTTTAATATTTTTATTTGAAGATTTTTAAAAATATATGTGGTACAGTCTCACTAAGCAGCTCAGACTTGTGACCCTCCTATTTTCAGCCTCCCCAGCACTGGGATTACAGGCATGCACCACTATGCCTGGTCTCGGCAGCTGGCTGAGTGTGGCATGGCATGGGGCGCCAGGAACCAAATCTGGTTCCTTGTACTTGCCAAGCAGGCGCTTAGACTGCTGAGCTCTCTCATCCCCCCAATATTTTTGTTTTATTACATATTATTCTTAATATCCATATAAATTATTTTTCAATTATTAACTCCTTTCTTCACCCTTACTTGGAAGTGAAATAACATTCATTAACCATTCACTAAGATGGTTTATATGATATCTTGTCTGAAGGTAGTGAATAAAATTAAAATAATGTTTATTATTATTTTGATAAATCTTTTCACAACTCTGTTACTGATCTTTAGACAAGACTATATTATTTAGCTTACTTGATATAAGCTCAGTACTGTATTGTACACTGTAAGTGGATGCTGAATAACTGATCATCAATAATATGTAGAGCTCACTAAGAAAGTCTTTAATCAATATCCCTCATTAGCAGTGTTCAATATTGCTCTTTGGTAGAGCATAAAATGAATTATTTCTTTTTTATGCTAAGATTTGTACCATGCTATTAGCCATACTGATTCACAAACATACAAACTCATGTGTGTACATGGATCTGTAATGTTTTCCTTCTTGACAGCCTGAAGTATGTATCATTTCTATTTGTGTCATTGACCTTCACTTGGCTTGGCCAGTGTAGGACACCAAAGGAGGCAGAGAGGTCAGATAGAGTGCTTGAAGTATTGGCTCTCAGCGCCTATCTGTAGCTCATTTGAGATTCTATTAAAATAAATTATTCCCTATGCCATGGTCATTGCATAGAATTTGGTGAGGGAAATAAATGATGCAATTTTGGCATAAGGCACCAAGAGCTCTGATTTCTTTCCAACATTGTCAGATAGACCGAAGATTCTTAGAGACTAGGAAAATTGTGAGTGAAATTTCAGTGATATCTATGGGAGCATCAAGGAATAGAGAGGCTAGTGACTGGCAGTTTCCATGACAACAACAAAATTTTCAGGCTAGAAAGATGTGTAGGTTACACCATCAAATGTGCCCATGATTGGTTTCCATGACGACAGCAGTGTGAATGAGGAAATGCATGCTCGTGAGATTTTGTTTTAAAAGCCTATTGGGTTATCTTAGAAGAAAATCCTTGCCAAATCAATATCCTTTGATTGTGTTTTACTTGGAAAAATAATCAAAATAAAATGGCCTATTCTACTTTATTAGAGAGAAAGTAACATTCTTGAGTATTTGTATTCCAAAGGAGATTATTGATTTATATTTAACTACACTGGCAGCATTTTTTAAATAAAGGATCTAAAGATTGCATATTTTTCAAATGCATTTACTTTGAAATCTCAACATTTATTTCAGAAAGTAGTGCTTCCAAATGTTTAAAAACAACTACAGTTATTTTGACTTTCTAATGTTTCTTTATGCAAATCAACTACCAGGATGCATATTATATTAAAGCTTTGCTCTTACTGACTCAAGAAGACTAAATTTACTACAGCAGTCATGGGATAGAAGAATACAACTAATTACTACTGTAGCTTTTCCCATATTTGTAAATTTTCCCTATTGCTGTATTTTGAAAATCTCAAAAGAAATGGATATGGATTTTAGTATGTTATGTGTATAATTAAGGAGTCATATGTATAATGGAGGATCAACTCAACCATGAAAGTGAATTCTGGCTTTGCACTGAAGTTTTAAAATACTCTGTGGATATATTTTTTCTGTTTCATGGGGAATTGCTTATAGTCATCTTTTGGGATTTATTTGTGGGGAAATGTGAAACTATAAGTATGACTTAGGAAAAGCAAACAGCTATTGCAGGGCTCGTCCAGGCTGAGGGCTACTATTAGAACTCCTTGGCCATAAGGAAAAAGGGATGGAAGCCACCCAAAATCCTGGAAAGAGTAACTATTGGAGAGGACCACCTGACAGGAGTTGCCACCTTTTAATTAAGTACCCAACATGATCTATATGTACAGATCAAAATCTGCAACCACAAGATAAATTTCATGCTTAAAACTTTTTAACAATGCGGGCATATACTTTATTGGGTTTTTTATGTATTTGGTACAGACTCTCACAACTCAGCTTGGACTCGTAGTGATCCTCCTGTTTTCTGCCTCACCAGTACTGCGATTACAGACACGCACCACCACTCCTGGACTCGGTCACTGGCTCAGCAAGCCCAGGGCCAGAGCCAGCGTGGTATGTGGTGTCAGGGATAGATCAAAAATAGAGGCTTGCTCTTAAAAATTAGGACTTCATAGTTTCTTATTTCTCATAAAATACTGGAAGGTATGAAAAACACTGAGGCTTAAACACATGGCTAATTAACAGTCCTCCTTAGTCTCTGACATTCCCAACTGTGTTATCAAACTCAACACACATCCAAATTATAAAACTGCCCTCATCGATAAAAGAATCATTACAATGGCATCCACAGATTTTTGGTATTTTTTTCTTTGTGCAGTTGTTTTTATTTCAAAGAAAATAAAAAATAATAAAATGATACAGAATTTCAGAACAATAAGATAGAAAATTAACAATGATTATTTTATTACATATTGTTACCCTTAAAGTATCTGCTCAGATTACCAGATATAAGCAGATATAAGCAGGAATTGATCAAACAAAAAATACTTCTTAGAATATCTAGGTATAAAATCAATCAGACACCATGTTTGGTTGGATATTGAAGTTGCAATGTAAAGAACGCAATTAAGGGTGACTCCAACATTTTTATTTTAGTTGAGGAAAGAGATAGAAAAGTGATAGCCTATTTCCTAAGATAAAATGCAGAAGAAGACCCATTCAGAGCAACTGAAGAAAGAAGAGTAATGAAAATAAATCATTTGGATTGTAGCATCCATGCAGTAGAGGTGTTGATGTATCTAAAAGTCAGCTGGTAGTAATGGTAGCTCCTAGAAAACTAATACTATATCATATTGTTCAAATTAGATTGGTCATTATATACTTGGTCTGTAATTTAGCCCATGCATAGTACCTGAAAATATTAATTTGCAGGAGTCTTTTCAATATTCCCAAACCAGGATTTATATTAAAATTTTTCTGAAGAGAATGACAATGTTTAATAGGAATCAGTTGGATTCTTTCTTTATCATATGATGGGTGGCAGACTCCTATACAAACACAAACACATATTCTTTCCTCCACACTGCATGTGGTCTTCCAGTGGCACAAGAGCATGTACCGGAGTTACAGTCAGGACACTGGGAAATGTATTGTGCTGTTTTCTCTGCAGACGGCACCTACTCAATCCCTGACTCAGTGGTATTCTCTGGTTAGCAGAAGGAGTGACGCCAAATGCTTTAGAGTAAGAAAGAGTAGGGCCATCCAGATAGCTCAGTGAACTAAAATGCTTGCTTAGGCAGAGTGCAGCAGCTGGGGTTTGATCCCCAGCCTCCTGTGTGGTGCCAGCCCCACCCCCAGGGCATGCTGAGATGGCGATTAAGACTGGGCATGGCGGTATGTGCCTGTAATCCCAAAGTTTGAAAGACTGAGAACAGTTGAATCACTATGAATTCAATCTAGGTAGTGAGACCCTGTAGAACCTGTAGACCCTGTCCTAAATAAAGAAAATAAATAAAATAAAAAAGAATAAGAAAGAGTAGCCCAATAATCTGTATGAGGAGAAAAATTAGATTCAAGATTCAAAATTTTAGATTGTATAGGAATGTACTGTTTCCTTCATCATGGCTAGAAAATAAGCCAGGTAAGAAGGTTTGTTAGCAGCCTCAAAAACCACTGAATTGGGACTACAGAACACAAAAGCTGCTGGCTGTCCAAATAATGAATGGCTTCTGGATTCTAAATTCTCTTGGTCAAATGAAACCAGACAGCAGAATCTTATCTGTTATTTGATAGCAGGACATTATCTGCAGGAAAGCTCTATGGAAGGAGCTCATGTGGGAAGATCCACAGATGGTCAAAAGGGACAGGACCCTAAATATCATGTCTTAATTTAACCAAGAGGCATGGTAGTTTACATCTATAAATTGAATCTATGAAGAGTTTTCTTGAAGTGCAAGAATACAGAAAAAGACAACCTTGAATCTTCATGGAAACAACTATTCAATGTCTATTTCTCAAATACTTGGTGTCTCTACTTGTAATATCATGGTTAGCAAAATGCAGCAAACAAAAGATACTATTTCTTGAAACATCAGAGTTCTTTGCTCTGTTAGTTCAATATTCATAGCTGCTTATTAAAATATGTATAATAATTTATACATATAATACAGAGAAGGCTCCAACAATCTCATAAACAAAGTAAGCCCTGAGGAAAGGTAATATTCATTATTATCTCCTTTTACTATAATATTGCTTTTTTCTTTTTTTGCAAAAACATCGAAAAACAAAATGCTATCTTCAGCGATAACCACACTATCTTCAGCAATAGCCATGATTAGCATCAAGATGCATATTCATAATGAGATGCACAGATTTGGTTTCCTGTTTTCAGTATGAAGCACCCCAGAAACTTACATACTGAGGACTCAGCTCTCCAATTCAGCACTGCTGGGAGGTGGGAAGTGATCATGAGAGACCTGAATGGTTACGGGGAGTGAAGGAGGTGGGTCACAGGATGTGCCTCTGCAGGGTGCCTCTTCTTCTCAGGCCCTTGCCTTCATCTCTTCTTCCTGCATGCCACAAGGTAAGCAGCTTTGCTCCACCAGGCCCTCCCCCATGATGCTCTGCCTTACCCCAGGCCCATAGCCATGGATCCAACCTTTAAGCCTGAAATCATGAGCTAACATAAACTTTTCTCCTTGAAGTTGTTAACCTCTTGTATTTTGGTCACAGCAAAGGAAAGTGGGACACACCTAGGCACACAAGCACCCACACACACACATAAACAACTTTATCATTCTTTGAACAAAAATAAGATCATAATTTACACATGGATGAGTGGTGCTAGGAAAACTGGCTGTCCACATGCAGAAGTTCAAATCTAGACCCATGTCTCTGACCACGTACTAAACTAAATTCAAGGTAAGTTAAAGATCTAACTATTATAGCAGAAATGCTTAACTTGGAAAATCACTAAGAAAAAACTCTTTAAGATATAGGCATTAGAAAGGGCTTTCTGAACAGAATGCCAGCTGCATAAGAAACAACATCAAGAATCAACAAATGAAAAAGCAACACCATACTAATATGCAGAGCTGTGAAAGGCTCAAGTCAACAACTTCTGACAATTGCCAGTTCTGCTGATAACCCACAACTATTATGAACTATATTGGGATATTTTGCTGAATTTAAGTACCTACAATATTTGAACTGGCATCAAGTATAAAAAGGTCCTTTAAAGACTTCCCCAAATACAGCTTCTCTAGCAGCAATGGAACACCCAACTCTAACAAAACAAAACAAAAAAAATGGGGATATAAATGAAGGACCATTTTGTAGTGAAAAAATATATCTGTATATACAAAATAGTATAGATCACAGCTACTTTGTCTTAGTTCAATAAGAAGAAAGATTTGTACTAATGGGGTTTGGATAAGAGATCATGTCTGCATCTTGTCCTGTGAATAACTACTACGAAGACAACAATATGCAATGTATTAATTATTGTAACTGTCCTACTAATCTGTTTTGAAACTGTCTCATTGCTATTTATTTCTCATTAAAATTAATAAAAATTTGAAAAAGAATCAACAAATGGAATCACAACTAAAATTTTTTCTCTTTCTATAGGTTGTCTGTTTACTCTTTGGTGCAGCAAAGAAACAACCAAAAGGTAGACAGACAACCTATAGAATGAGAAAAAAAATTTCTGGCTGTTCCTCAGATATAAGAATAACACATAGAATATATTAGGAATTAAAAAGTAATAGCCCGCCAAAAATAAAAAGCTCAATCAAAAAATTGGCAACTAAAATAAATAGTAGATACCTCTTAGAAGAAGCAGTATAACTGGCTGATGAATACACCAAGAACCGCTCAACATGATAGTACATGAGAGAAATACAAATTCAAACAATGCTGAGATTTCATATTATGCCATAAAGAATGCCTATGATCATGAAATCAAATATCAACAAATGCTAGTGAGGCTTCAGAGAAGCAGGAATCCTTCTCTATTGTTGCCAGGAATATAAACCTGTACCACCACTATGGAAATCAGTATGAAGATTCTGCAGAAATATAAGAAGGAAAATTCTATTTTGAATAGTTATTTCCATTCTAGGAATCTTCCCAAAAGACCTTGTACTACAGGTGCTATATGCACACCCACGTTCACAGAAGCACAAATGATAGCTAAATCCTGGAAGTGGCCTGTATGTCCATCAACACATAAATGGATAAAGAAAATATGGTATTTATACCTAATGGAGTACTACTCTGCTATACAGAGGAATAAACTTACGTCATTTGTAAGAAAGTGGGTCTTTCTTAGAACCATCATGTGAAGTGAAAGAAATCCTTGTGCCTGGCAAGGACTTTCTGAACAGAACCCCAGCTGCATGACAAACATCAAGAGTACAAATGGAATCACAACTAAAAGAAGCCTAAATATCACACTTTTCTTACATGAAAAACTCAAAATGTAAGTAAATTTAAAAGCAAATAAAAGACATAATATGAAACAGGGAAATCTTTTTTTGCAAAAGCGAAAGGGAGGAATGAGAGATAAAGGGATGGAAGAGTAAGGGAAAGGGAAAGGTGAAAAAATGAGGAGTCCTGTGTACCAACTCCTCACATGAATGTAATCATTGTTTATTGTAAATATATACTAATAACGATTAAAAATGAAAAATAATTTACACACTATGCTTTTCCACTCAAACATATATTCCAAATATATTTCCACATCAAACTTTGCATTCATCTGCATTCTCCAATAACTGTTCCAATGCCTGATAATATTCTTTGGACAGCTCTGCTTCTAAGAAGTTGAAGGGTTCTTTTCTTGTCTTCTAAGGAACAACAGTAATCAAAGCCTCGCTATTCTGGGATTTTGTTCCACTGTCAGGAAGATCTTGGCAGCAGCCATCATATGCAGCACAACGAAGAGGCCCAGTCTCTTATGCGACAAATGACCCTGCTTCGCTGTTTACTTTGCTTGCCTCTCATTTGTACAGTTTCATGTGGAAATACATGTAGACACAGAAAGCTAAACCAACAAACAAAGAAAATCTCAGTTTCCTTTGTTTCAAGAAAAGTACAGGGGGCCTGGCCCTAGCTCAGTTCTTTAAGTGGCTGCTTCCACAAAGCTGTCAGCTTCAGGTTGCTGTAGTTCAATCCCCACAACTCCAGCCAGCCAAACCTGCCCTGAGGGCATTCGGAGCAAAAAAAAAAAGAAAGAAAAGAAAAGTACAAAACTAGGGTCAGCCCAATGGCTCAGCAGATTAAAGCACCTGCAAGCAGTAGGGACCGGGGGTTTGATCCGCAGGCCAGCAGGGCCAGCCCCGTACCCTGCGGTGTGTTGAGACAGCGATTGAGGCTGGGTGTGGTGTCTTGTGCCTGTAATCCCAGCACTTGGGAGGCTATAAATGGGAGAATGACTACGAGTCTGATCTAGTAATGAGACCCTGAACACCCTGTAGACCCTTCCCTAAAATACAGAAAAAAAGAAAAGTATAAAACTTGATTATTTAACCACTTCTCTTTTATTTTTTAAGTTATTTATTTAAATCTTGTACAGGGTCTTGCTATGCAGCTCAAACTCATAATGATCCTCGTGTCTCAGCCTCCCCAGCGCTGGTACAGATGTGAGCCACCATGCCCAGTTTCAGTGACCAGAACAGTCATATGGGATGTAGTACCGGGGATTGAACCCAAGTCCTTGCACTTGCCAAGCAGGTGCTTAGACCGTCAAGCTATCTCCCCAGCCCTATTTAAGCACTTCTGTTGGAGAGAATCAAATTAAGCTGAGGCCAAGAAAACAAAATGTAAAATCTAAGTGAATAAAATTGTATCACAAATCCTTCTTCATAAAATTTCTGCAATAAAGCCTTGGAGTAGCGTGCACGGGATTTACTCTATTTTCTCAGTCTCATCCTAAGGTGGATATGCTTCAAAGAAAGCTAATGACAGAATGGAAGTCTCTTAAGAAAAATTATCTATGCTGAAAGAGAAATTAATCTGTGCACTTAACATGCTTACCTATTTCAGCCTTCAGAATAATAGACTTATTATATTAGGGCCTGCAAGCACATTTTACTGCCCTTTAAATTCTTTAACAGCTCTGCATACAAGAGTCAGGGGAGACTTCAGCTTCCAAGCAAAGTCATCTAAAATTCAACAGCAACAGCAGCAAAAATGTTGTCTTCAATTTCCCTAAGGTGGCTTCAGGGCCCCAGGAAAGATTACCCTAACAATTTGAGGAAATGCTCATTTTCAGTCCAGAGTCCAGGGATCAACAGAGTCTACTAATTTTTAGAGAAATTAAAATGAGAGATCTGAAGGCTTGGACTAATGTAAACAGATTTGGCTGCTTAAAAAGTATCAGCTCTTCTTGTAGCAATTACTGCAAAGCAGCAGCCTCTTGAGAGAAAGAGAAAAGACAGAGAGACAGAGAGAGAGAGAGAGAGAGAGAGAGAGAGAGAGAGAGAGAGAGAGAAATATTATGTAAAAAAATAAGACATGATATCTCCCCCCCCAAAAAAAAATCCAACCAACCCACCTAGAAAACATTTTGGTTAAAGACAACATTGGCAAAATACACACATACATACAAGATACATATATGTATGAGGACATACACCCATGGATCTAAATATTGCATAGATACACATATAGATAGAAGTAGATTTCAATGGTAGTAGACATATCAAGAGATAGATCAGCAAATCAATTTCATTTGCACATAGAAGAGAGAAAAACTATTAGCGATCCATGTATTTAAAGGAATAATGAATGGAAAGGAGGAGAGGCAAAATTGAGGGGGAAGAGTAAATTCACTATATCAATTGTGTCATGCCTACATTAACAAGGGAAATTTAACAATAAACTCAGTATAACCATTAAAGTTGTGCTTTCCTCATCTGAGTCAACTGAACTTGGCTTTTGTGCTCTGAGCCGCACCTTCCTTTCACGAACTGTCTGAATTCTAATTAATATCACTGTCAAATCTTGTATTCTGACAATCCCAAATACAGCACTCATGTCATTTGTTTGGCTAAAGTAGGATTCTCCTTTGTATCAAATGCATAAATAATAAGCCATATTCCTTGTCAATAAAGTTAATAGCTAGAAAATTACCTTGAGATAATTTAACACATTCCTACTCCATTCCCTTGATTGTATGTACATTTTTCCAGTTCTCTATCTAGAAATTCACACTTAAACTATCAGTAAGTCAATCATAGGTTCTGCAAATATACATTAAACATTATAGGACAGTAGGCCAGGAATTAGGCCTGGCCCGGTAGAGGCAGCCATGACAAAAACAAAATCATCTCTTTATTGAAATTTTAAATCTAGCAATGAGATTTTTAACACTAAACTACATGATGGTGTATTCATTACAACTGTAATAAATTCTGTGGTAAAGAATGAGGTACAGCTAGAGGGTGCTGAGGGCTACATCCTATGTACATAGCAAAAATGATAGTGCAAGCAAAAAGCAGAAAATTTGCGCCAGCTAGAACAAAGAAGCAGTGGAATGAAAAGGCAAATGAGTTGAGACATACAGGCAGAGTTATGTATTAGGTGGATCCAAATAAATTGAATATGAATTTTAAATGAACATTTGCTATAGCTTTACTGATTACCATTATTTATCATTAATATTTGCCATGAGACCACTGTTTCCTCACTGAAAAATGCAAGCAAACAAATACAAATGTCTTTTATGTATTATGTATCTTCTTCAGGTTTTCACATGTATTATTTTACTTGATCCTCATCAGTCTGTGAAAGGACTCATCACCATTATTTTTATTTTCTTAAAAAAAAAAACTGAAAGAAGAGAATTATGTGTCTTGCCTAGAACCAAAATTGTAGTTCAGGTAGCTGATTCCACAATGACATTCAAGCACCTATGAATGCTTTTCATTATGCCTTGAAAAAAAAGTATTGATAAAATACATAAATAATTCTAAGATATCACCTTTTCTAAAATAACAAGTTACTTTCCTCATTTTAACAATAGTCAATAATTTTTATTTTCATCCACCCAGATTAAGATGTCTTCTTACAATTTATATTACAAACATTATTATGATCAAGCTCTGTTAAATATCACTGGAAATTTTCTTTGTGAAGCATGCTAAATAAGTGCACATTAGGTCCTAGAATGAAAAATTACATTTTAGGAAGTTTCATAGGTTTATACATTTTCTAAAAATCAAATTTGACTATTACGTTGAGCCACTTGAAATTGCTGATCTTAAATCATTTGGCTCTATTTGAACTAATTTCTTAGGGTACAACCTAATATTTATTGCACTCATGCAGAACAAGGGATGTTGTGGGTATCTAAAGATTCTGATACACTTCCTGCTCCTTCAGTGAGCTGAGGCGGCAGGTATCACAATTGAAACATTTAAGCAGAAATTTCGCCACTCAACTGAGAGTCATTTTCAAGCAGTACATAACTATCATCAGAAGACGCTAAAATAGCAAGATAACAGAATGAGGAAAGCTTGAAAATAGAAGCCATTTCCATTGGCTAGAATGGTGTGGCCGTTCTTCATTGAGGAAAAATGTGACAAGGTAAGAATGAGCTCAGAAAAATGTACATTCAGATGCTCACAAGCCACGTGACAGCTAAACAACTTCAAGTTCCCAAATACATGCTTTGGCTCAGTGTTAGCCAGTATGTATATGAGCCTCTCAATTGTCAAAGCCTGCTATCTCATTTCTCCCATTGATTAAATTCTGATTTTTTGAGATCTAGCTTTAAAGTCATATCTTTCAACAAGACTTGCAGTCAGAAGGAATTAACTTCCGATACTCTCTTTTCTCAAATTCTGTAGACATTTATATATCTCTCTCAAGACTTATAGCACATTCTATTCTGATTTTGTTATAAAGTTGCATTGTTGTGGAGATTGATTCTTCATAGTATTTCTAATGATAAATTTTTAATTTTAATTTTTTGAGATTTATTAAGCAATGAACACTTAGTAAAAAAATCAAACATAACATTGAAATTTTAATATTTATTGGATGTTTATTTTAAAAGCTTCAAAGTTTTCCACATCAACTGCTTTTTTTTTTTAAAAAAAAAAAGCATACCCTAAGTATACCTTTGTATACTTAGGTATACAAGTCTAAAAAATAATAGAAGGAATAAATTCTTTTTTTTTTTCTTTTTTTTTTTGCAGAACCAGGGATTGAACTCAGACCCTTGTGCTTGCCAGGGAAGCACTTATTCTACTGAGCCATCTCCCTGGCCCAGAGGCAATAAATTCTTATATGAACTACAATAAAAATACCAATGGAATTCTATGACAAAAACCATCGTTACTTCAATTATCACACCTGAGACAGACTTCACATGTGACAAAAGCATGTTCCATATATATGTATGACTTACACGAACAGCACATGTGTTTTGCTTTCCTGGTCTTTTTATAGGATACACTTGACATCTTGTTTGCCTTGCTCTTTGCTCAGGAGGTTCTGATTATATTGTACAACAGTAGCTAATGGGAACATAAAATGTCAATGAAATAAGGTATTAAATTTTTAATATGGGTTATTCATTAAAGATCAACATTTTTACATGATCTGTGCAATTGCTTGCTGAACCTAAAAGATAAAATCAGAAGTAAATTCCTATATGACCTACAATGAAAATACCCATAGAATTCTACAGCAAGATAATTTTCGCTTCAACTGTCATGCCCAAGGCAGTGCTTCGATGCATACATCTCACTTACAATGACAGCTCATGTGCTTAATCTTCCTTTCCTGTATGTCAGACCATTCTTGCCACCTGTCTTGTTTTCCCTGTTTGTTAGGAGTTTCTTGTTATATGGTACAAAGTACAATTAACAGGAAAATAAAATGTCAATAAAATAAAATATCAAGTATACAATGAGTGCTTGGAATAGATACAGACATTTTCATATTAGCTGTTTACTTGTTTATAAAACCTAAGAGATAGCATCAAAAATAAAATCCTATATAAACTACAATTTAAATAAAAAACAAAAGCCCACCAGAGATCCAATCCTGGCTTCAACTGTCACACCCAAAGCAACCTTCACGCACAAGAATTGCATGGTCCATGCACGAATATTTCTTACAGTGAGAACACCTAGGTTTGTTCTCCTGTCCTTTGTTGTGTAGGACAATTAACATCTTTGCGGTCTTCCTGTTGCCTTAGCAGGTCTCTGGGATGTTGTGTCTGTCTGCTCCCCAGTGTGCTCCACAACTTTTTGTGTAGATCCCTGAGCAGAAACATATTGTTTTTCTCTGCTGTAAATAATTTCTTATGAGTACCAGTTCCAATGCACTAAGAAAAATTTTCTGTGATCATTGGTACTTCTTATTTTCTTCATAAACTATGAAATTATGTATGCCACACATGTTTAGGATTGAGTAAAACACAATCATTAGCCAATCCTTTGTATTTTGATTGACATCACCATTGCTGCATCACTCACTAATGGTATCTATTCTGTTTTTGGTTTTGTTGTAGAAAGTTACCATCTCAGGCTTCTGTTTTGTCGGGAATTCCCTATCAATATTTCCATAAAGATGCATTGATGACATCACTAGTGCCACTTTGTTTTTCTTTGCCATATATAAGGTCAGTGTTTTTTCTTGCTGAAATCCAAAGATTGTACTATACTATTCTCTGTTTTGAAATTGTGACATTTCATTTGGAATTTCTGCTTTGTTCCTGTGCATAGTTCAAACACTAGTCAATATGTGCTCTGTTAGCAAATGTAACATATATTGGTAAACCAATTGTCGGATGTCATACTTGGAAGATGGGAGTAATAAGTCCGTTCACCATGTCATTTGATTTATCACTATACAAAGAAAGACCTGATATATGAATTCCAGGATAAATTTTTGAATTCATAGCATAAGTCTTCACATCTACAGGGGCATATATCTTTATGCTATATTTTGATGGCTTTTTGAAAATATATTGCCTGAAACTACAGCAACAATGAAATCTGCAAGATGTTCATCAGATGTCATGCAAATAGATAATGTTTAAATTGCTTGACAATTACCCGTAAATCTCTAAAAACAATGAGTGAATAGCAGCTAGATTATGAGTTCTTTTTCTTTCTCCATGGACAATTTTATCATTAACCACATGGCAATTTTGAAGGAAACCATATCTCTAGTGTCATTGTTATTCTACAAATATCCAGCCCACATTCATGGATTTTCCATATTTTTTAACACCACTGCAATTGCCAGGAGAATGTTTCCAGGATAGCTACTGATGTGTCATAATGAATACATTTTTGAGTATGGCTATTGGTACATACTGAACATTTTGCTTGCATTTCAGCATTTGTGCACTACATAACATCTTGTAGCATTTTGTCTGCTTCCAAAGATTTTCAACATTAATAAGTACTAATAAATTTCCCCCCTGTCAAAATCCTCACAATGTTTTCAGATCTTGTTCTAATATTCAATCATTCCATTGGTTGCATGACCATTCTGTTCCATAATTGCTAGTAAAATATGCATTCACCTTGCAATTTTCTTCATCATCTGAGTCAAAGAGGGCTGCATTCTCTCTTCTGTAGCAATCAATTCTTGCTCCATTTCACAGCCAAAGGAACTTTAGCTTACATGACCAGGGTCAACATCATTATCACCTTTATCATCCATTCATGAATGATCTGATGATTCACTTTTGACTGCCTCCAAAACTTGTAAATCTGACTTTTCATGTGCATTTGTACTGAAATGGGCTTCTTCTACCAGGAAAGTTAAAAGAAAACTTTAAAAAAATCTTCAAGATAAGGATGTCCTCTATCACCACTCCTATTCAATATAGTTCTGGAATCATTAGCTGCAGCCATTAGACAAGAGAGAAAAATAACAGGAATAAGAATAGGAAAAGAAGAAGTTAAATTATCATTATTTGCAGATGACATGATACTTTACTTGGAAGACCCAAAAATCTCCAGCAAGAAGCTACTAGAATTAATACACAAATTCAATAGCATAGCAGGATACCAAGTCAATAGCCAAAAGTCAATAGCATACATCTACACAGACAACAAGTACACTGAAAGGGAAATTAGAGAAACAACAACTTTTACAATAGCACCGAGGAAAATGAAATACTTTGTAATTAATCTAACTAAAGAAGTCAAAGATCTTTTCAAGAAAAATTACAGTACTCTTAAAAAAGAGATCCTAGAGGATTTCAGAAAATGGAAAGATATTCCATGCTCCTGGTTAGGAAGAACCAACATTGTGAAGATGGCCATACTCCCAATTTGCTGTACAGATATAATGCAATCCCTATCAAACTATCACCAACATACCTCACAGATGTAGAAAAATCATTCCTAAAATTAATTTGGAACCAGAAAAGCCCTAGAATAGAAAGGCAATGCTGGGCAACAAAGAGAAGGCAGGAGGCATTACAATTCCTGACTTGAAATTATACTACAAAGCTACTATGATAAAATCAGCATGGTACTGGCAACAAAATAGACCTGAGGATCAATGGAATAGAATAGAAGATGCTGAAACCTCTATGAACACACTCAGCCACCTTATCTTTGACAAAGGGGCCAAACATACTCACTGAAAGAAAGATAGCCTCTTTAACAAATGGTGTTGGAAAAACTGGCTCACTACATTCCAAAAACTAAAACTTGATCCAGGTCTATCACCATGCACTAAACTAAAGTCAAAATGGATTAAATATCTAAATATAAAAACAGAAACACTAAATCTCCTGGAAGATAAAGTAGGAGGATATCTTGAAGACATAGGGGTAGGGAAAGAGTTCATGAACGAAAATCAAATTGCATGGGTAACACTTGAAAGAATTAATGACTTGGGCCTCCTCTTATTGAGAAGTTTTTGCATGTCAAAAGAAATTACCAACAAAGTGAAAAGATAACCCACAAATTTGGAAAAAATCATGACAAATAACTACTCAGACAAAGGTCTGCTCTCTAGAATTTATAAAGAACTAAAAAACACTAGGGCCCCAAAATTTAAAGACCTAATCCAGTAATGGGCATCCAAGATGAATATACACTTCTCAAAGGATGAAATTAAAGAAGCAAATAAATATATGAAAAAATGCTCTGCATCAATAGCCATCCATGAAATGCAAATTAAAACAACATTGAGATATCTTCTTACCCCACAAACAATTGCTATTACAAAGAAATCCATCAACAACAAATGTTGGAGTAGTTGTGTTAAAAAGGAACCCTTCTACACTGCTGGTGGGAATGTAGACTGGTGCAACCATTATAGAAATCAGTTTGGAGGGCTGGTGAGATGGCTCAGTGGTCTAAAGCACCTACTTAGAACAAGCTTAGCAAAGCACAGGGGCCGCGGTTCAATCCCCCAGCACCACATGCCAGCCAGCCCGCCCCCTGGTGGACTGAGCTGGCCACACACACACACACACACACACACAAATAAATAAATAAATAAATAAATAAATAAATTTTAAAAAAAGAAATCCGTTTGGAGACTCCTTAAGAAACTAGGACTGGAAATCCCATTTAAACCAGCTATTCTCCTACTGGTAATTTTCCCAGAGGATCTGAAAACATCATATCATAGTGATATATGTGTACCTATGTTTATAGCAGCACAATTTGTGATAGCCAAATCTTGGAAACAACCAAGATGCCTATCACTCGAGGAATGGATGAAAAAGATGTGGTATTTTTATACAATGGAGTATTACTCAGCTATAAAGAATGATAAACTCAAAGCCTTCATATTTAAGTGGATGCCACTTGAAGATAAAATCATAAGTGAAATAAACAAGACACACATGTGTAAATATCATATGGTCTCCCTGGTAAAAGAACTCAAAACAAGAAATACAAATAGAAAAGTGTAATAGTGCAAATAGAAAAGTGTAAAAGGAAAGCAAGAAGTTGAGGACTAGACAATGAAGAGATAGCAAGGAGAAGAGCTAAGAAACACGACAGAGGCAAAGCCATACAGTTATGTTTACAAGATGGGTAAGATGATCTGGAGAATCTTCAGAAGATTTTTGAATCTAGCAGTTAATTGGAAGAATTCTCACCCAGACTAACTATATATGTTGACACCTGTGAACTAAGCAACTGCACTGAAGATGGCAATTCGTGATAGTAGGTTCATGCTTGGAGTGCCTGTCATTCTGGTCTTCTGAATATGTACTGCTTGTCATGACATGCTGGTTGCTGCCATGCTGTCTCTCAGATAGATGTTTGTTTAAAAATAAAGGGGGTGGTGAATGAAGGCAGGAGACAGGAAAAGAAGTGTTGCAGGACTGTCCTGCTACAATGCTGTTTATGGTTAGATTTATGGACTTATGTGTAAACATATATAATTGTTTATCTCTATTTTTTAATATATTTTAATTTTTTGTCATATTCTGAAGAGACTTAAAGTTTAACGTATCAATACTTGATGAAAAATACTTGTTCCATATTATGCCTAAGATGTTTGATATTCAGACAGTGAGATTAAGCTCAACAGCCTAGGTTGTATGGTAATAACAATAAACTTCTCTTCTGGAGGGTTAACAACCTAAGTTTGCAGACCAAAATTAGAGAAAAAGGAGGGCTGCAAGGAAAGCCAACATTTTGGCCCTAGCCTTCCAAGGTCAATTAAGACTCAGAACATATGAGATCCTATATGGTAACATCATGTAACTCATTTGTGTCGCAAATTTTCTGACCAAGGAGATTATGGGGCCAAACAGGAAAGTGATTGATGATGTAGAGTGTGCCTAAGGAGAATCACATGGAGAGAAAACATTTTCTCAAGCTTTCACAGAGAGTAAATTGGTCAAGCAATGCTTTTGACTCATCCACATGACTGACACTGACGAAGGATCTACAAACTGAGGTACAGAGTCTCAGGATAAATCCTGAGGAGGTTTGACTGACGTTATCAGATACAAAAGCTACAATTCTTGTGACATAAGTCTTGCTTTATCTTGGTCTTAATCATCCAGCAGAAAAGTATAAAAACGAAGTATAAGAAGTAAAGCCATGTTGTTATGTTGAGCTTAAGGGGACTCAGGTCAACAACTTCTTACATTGCCAGTCAAGCAGAAGACCCAAAACTATTATGGACTACTAGATTACTTTGAAATATTTTGCTGAGTTCACACACCTGTAATATTTAAATGATGGAACTAAGTAGAAAAAAAGGGGATACAGATGAATGACCATTTTGTATCTGTGTATTCAAAATGGTTAGGATAGATATATAGCTACATTCTCTTAATTCAAAGAATAGAAGAATTTGTTCTATTAGTGTTTGTAAATAAGGTATCATATCTGCATCTTGTACAACAAATAACCACTAGGAAGACAGTATGCAATGTGTTAATTATTGAAACTGTCCTACTAATTTGATTCAAAACTGTCTCATTGCTATTTGTCTCTCAACAAAATTATGGAAAAAGATCTTAATTGTACAGTAATTTAGCAATGAGCATTTTATAGGTCAAATTCACCTGATACTGTATTGGAGCCCCTGCACATACTTTGCCGTTCATCTGCTAAGTGGCTTAATACACAGATGACTTTTTGCTTTCCTCAGATACAGCTACTCTGAATCGCAACCACATTCCACTTATAGTAAAATACATGTTCACAAACCAGAAGAGTTGTATGGGTGTATTTTACCACTTTTGATGCTCAGGTAAATACATACAAAACCTGTTAGATCAATCATTATGTGGTTAAAAATCCCAGTTTGACACTTATTCACACATTCATTCATCATATCAAGTGGGTAAACTTCCTGTACCCCTGCAGGTATAGCAACTGAGATGCACAGCAGGCTACTATCATGCTAAAATACAAAATGCCAGTGGGATAAAAATGGGATGGGTTGTTGTAACGCAGTGTTATGCCCTTATGTGGATCTTGGTTTTTTTGGTTTACTATTTTGAGAATCTCTTGAGAGACCATATCTAAATCATATCTGTACTTTGGTACCATAGAGAATATTGTTTAAGACATGTTAGCGGAGTAATTCTTCAACTGAGAGGAGCTTGCCCTCCAGGAAATGGAAAACATTCAATTTGAGAGTTACTTGGTAGGAATATGGACCAAAATAGAAAACAAGAAGTACAAATCATAAATTATTGCCTTGTAACAATATGAAAGTTTAAAAATTAATAGTAATAGATTTGCTTTCTAGTAAAAATTAGATACCATGGCTCTTTATTGGCTAGTAAGATGATGATGTCAAAGGTGACTGAGGGCCAGGGAGATAGCTTAGCGGCACACGTACCTGCCTTGCAAGCACAAGGTCCTGAGTTTGATCCCCTGATACTGAGTACTTCTGCATCAGGGATGAGTGGGTTGGAGTAATATAGATGTGAGAAAAATGAATTCACTTTTAAATCTGCTGCAATTAAGTAGTCAACTGGCTGCCTAGAATTGAATTATGTATGTGATTACCTCTTAGAGTATTTCTACTGGTTTTTAATGGCAGAGTGTGAGGTGAAGTACACCATTCAGGACTGGGGTTTATAGCTCAGTCCTAGAGCACTTGCCTGCTATGCACAAGGCCTGGGTACAATTCCTAGCATCAGAAAAAAGAAATGAAGAAGAAAAAAATGAATTAGGGCTGGCCAGATAGCAGGCATAGCAACTGAATACCATGAATTAGGGCCGGCCAGATAGCTCAGTGCATTAAAGCACCTGCTTAGGCAGAGGACAGCAGCCAGGGCTTGATTCCCAGCCTGCTGTGCCAGCCCCACCCCTGAGGTGCACTGAGACAGTGATTGAGACTGGGGGTGGTGAAGTGCGCCTGCAATCCCAGCACTTGGGAGGCTGAAAACAGAAGGATCATTATGAGTCTGATCTGTGTAGTGAGACCCTGTAGACCCTGCACTAAAAAAAAAAAAAAAAAAAAAAAAAAAGAAAGAAAAGAAATCCATCATGCATTGAGAAAAATTATATCTACCCATATTCCATGTTCCAGAAAAGTACTGGTATTAGGCTGAAAGAAAAAAAAAAAACTAGAAAACACAGGGGTGAGTATGAAATGAAACTGAAATGCTGGTGAGTGTTTAAGGGCACTTCTGGGATAAGGGGTAATAAAGGTTCCCTTGAGGGTAGAATAATGTAAACACCTGAACAAAAAGTAGGGTGAAAATCCACAGAAAATCATTGACTAGTTCCCAATTGTGCACTAAACCACTGGTATACACAGAAGAGATGTATTACCTGGCCCTGAAAATGTGGTCTGTAGAGTTAATAACCTAGACAATGTCCATATGCTTCCAACCCACATAGCAATTCCTTCAATAAAAGGTTTGGGTACAATGGACTGTAATAAGCAAATTCTAAGGATGGCCTCAGGGTGTCGAACAGTTGGCAATAGCATACCACACAGCACACTCAGATCATTAAGTTTCACTGAGACCAAGTAACAAACATTTTAACACTATAGTTAATTCTTCCCTTGACATTTGCCATATTTGAAAGAAAATTTATGCTAACAAATTTGAATTCATAATTTAGGAGTTATATTTCCTTAAAGGATTCATAAAAAGTCTTTAGAAACACTTAGAAAACTAAAACAAAAATTGTGCATGTGTAAATATGTCTTTTTTCTGAGGAGAGATCCACTGATTTCCTTATAGTCTCAGGGAGATACAGGAATGTAAAAGATTAGGAACCATTATGAAAACTTAAGAAAATTAATGAAGTGCTTTCATGAAGTTTAACATATTTTATAGAACTGATAAATGAAAAACATTACAATTGTCTCATTTATTCATATTAAAAGTTGATTATTGATGCATCATGAATATGTTCATAAAAAGTTTCTAATATGTATGTTAAGCATCTTAAGAGTTTTAAATGAAAAATGCAGGGAATTTCATTGTACACAAAATTTCATGTACATGAAATAGCATGATTTCAACCATAGAACACATATTTTTAAGGTCCCTCATAGTTGAGATCATTTTTAGTTTCTTTTGCCAAACATTTGATATTCTCTAAATGTTGGTAAATGAGTATACATTAGCTTAATATTAAAATTGTGTATAGTACATAAAGATACATGAAGATTACAGGTTTCTAAGACTAACTAAAAGTATTTTTATCATATGAGTATAAGCCAAAAGCAGGTCACTTTATGGACACACACACCAATTTGAATACTATATTGTGTTGGTGTCTAACCTTGTCCACACACAGCCCAGGCTTTCTTCTCATTTTTTATTAGTGCATACTTGGGATACATAATGAGTACATCCATCATGGGGAGTTGAAGTGATATACACAGAGAGCACCTTCCCCATCTTTATAATGACATATGACCTGGCCATGTAACAGTGTTTCTTTTATTTTTCAATGTACAATAACATTTCTCCTAGATGGATGAAAAACTCAGACTTACAAGTAATTTCAAGAGAAAACTCCAATCTGTTGCTTAAAAGTACTTGAATCAACATATTCTTCCAAAATATGTAATGTTTCAATAGATACTTCACCTCTTACTTGTCTTCGTTCATTCTGTCTGAGAAGGCCAAAACCAGGGCCATCTATCCCAGCAGTGGCATAAAACCAAGAGCAAGAGAGGAATTTGGGGTCTGGGCTGGTGAGATAGCTCAGCAGACTAAGCACTTGCTTAGGCAAGTGCAGGGATCGGGGGTTCCCAGCACCACATGCTGTGCCGGCCCCCGCCCCTTTGCATGCTGAGTTGCCACTGAGTCCAGATTAGTGGCACATGCCTGTAATCCCAGCACAGGGGAGGCTGAAAACAGGAGGATCACTACAAGTTCGAGTTGCCTAGTGAGACCCTGTACAAAAAAAAAAAAAAAAAAACAGTTTGGAGTCTGGGTCTGTATGGGGTTTGAATCCCATGTCAATTGGGAGATACCACTGGCATTGGTATGTGAGGGTCAGGGTTGCTGCAATGCCCACAGCAACCCCTCATGATGAAGAACTGTACTGCCTCAAAGTCAAGGACACCTCTGCCAAGGGCCATGCTGAGCCTCCCCCCGTGATCTCCTCATCCTTTTCGCCTTTCCTCACGACTCAAGTCCAGTCCATCTCTTTAGTGAAACACCCCAGCAGACTCTTTAGCTCATCCTTTTTCTGTGTTTCCATTCCTCAGACTCAGTTTCATTTTTAATTACATGGTTTCTTATAAGAGGATTTAATAGTTTCATATATAAATCCTTAGTCTTCTTCTAAAGAACTATGGGTCCCAAAGTATGTAAGAAGATAATAATATCAAGGAAATTCTGAGGACTACCTGAATGAATGAGAATAGATTATATATGAAAAGGGCAGATACTGAAGAAACTCAGCTTTCTAGAGACAGTTCTTTTTCACAGAAGCTATACCATGCTGAGCTCCCCTCGAGTGTATTAACTTTCACTTAGTATAATTGAGAGCAGCAGTATTGTACTCAGGAATTATTGGTCCCAAAGTAAAAGATCAAATATTAACTATTTTCCTCTGATTTCTCTAGCTATTAATGAATTCATGAAAGCTTATGTCAATATTTTGATTAGACACCAAATATTGACTAAGGCATCTTAAAATCTTAGTTAATTCTTCCTCTTCATGATCAAAGGCACTGGCTAAGTGTATGTAATGGTACTGGGAAAGCTTCCCATCAATTGAGGTTGACCAAAAGTTTCACCCTGAGTAGCTGCCAATCAAATTAATAAGCAACACAAGTAAAAAAAAAATACTATTCTCAAAATAAAGGGCTGAAGTTACTTACATAGGGGCTAAGATTATGGAATGAGGGAGAGAAAGGCTTCAGGGGAAAGGAAAAGAAGAAATTGCATGCTTTGGAAAAGGTAGCTAAAGAGGAAAAGTGCCCTTCCTTTGTAAATGATGAAGGTTAAGTAAAAGATGGAAGGACAGAACTAAGTGAACTCTAGGAGCTGACAATCTGAAATCAGGCAGATGATTCTTGTTGGGTGAGAACTTGGAAAATGCATAAGGGAGAAATTAGGACAAAAATCAAATAAAGACAATGCTTAGGAAAACCATCTAGAAAAGCCAAAGCATAAAAAAATGACACTAGCAAACTGAGGGGATTGTTGTGAAGAACAATTGAGGAAATTTAGTCATAATTCTATGATCAATAGGGAAAACTACTAAGACTCTAAAAAGGAATTCAAGGAGGCAGGTGGCATGAGCAGTTTTGTAAATTATCTTCTGCTCTGGCTTGTGATATTTATAAATAATAACAGGTATATTGTAGATATAGGTTTACTACATTCAAGTTTATAAGCTTTGCTATTAATACTGTGTAGAACATTCTTGATCTATAGAGTTATTCATCAGTTATGATTATCAATGCACAATTAACATTTCTGTTTTAAATATCCAAAAAGTGACAAAGTTCAGTCTTTAACAGGTATAAAGGACTTACAACTTTTAGAAACATTAATTGTAATTCTCATTTTAAGCAACACTTTTATTATCACAGAACAGAATATTTTAAAATTAATGGGTTACAGCTTTAGATATGAGTCATCCTATTAGATTCTTACAGTAGGGAAATTCTAATCACTGAAGTATTCTTTTAGCAGAAAGTTTTCCCAGAAAAAGATCTGGAAAAAATGAAATCAATCTTTGTTACAAAATATCTCTGTAAGAAAAAAATAAAGTTTTATATACAGTCAAGGAAAACATGCACATGTTTTCTTTGAGGAGTCAATGTTTATATTTATACCTATGTGCTAACTTATGAAGTAGGAAAAAATGTACTATGCTGAAAATAAAAATAAAATGCATTTCCAACATAGAAAATTAATTTAGCAACATGAATGCAGTAGGATAAGATAATTTTAAGTAAAAGGAGCACAGTTGGCAACTACTACACAGCTATGACATTCTATCAATGAAATCTATCTACATTTAGGCAAAGATTATGTTCACAGCTACTGATATGCTATACACAGCCTTGCAGAGCCATTACCTAGAGAGTATTGGGCATGGGTAATAGATTTTCTTTATAAAATATACACTTTCTAACACTATTCTAATATTTGTTTTATTTTCTTTTATTTTTTTATTTTTTGTTAATTTAAATGAGAAAAAAATAGCAATGAGACAGTTTCAAAATTGTTATTAGGACAGTTACAATAATTAATACATTGCATATTGTTGTCTTCATAGTAGTTAGAGTACAAGATGCAGACATAATATTTTGTCTAAACAATATTAGTACAATTCTTTCTTCTCATTGAACTAAGAGAAAGTAGCTGTATATGTATCCTAACTATTTTGTATGTACATATATAAATTTTCTTTCACTAAAAAATGGTCCTTCATTTATATCCCCCTTCTAATATTTGTTTTAAAGACTTTTAAATATAATTGTACTTTTCAATATTTTGTTCATTTTATAAATTACATCTGAATAACTAAGTTTTTACATTCTCAGGACTGTGATTATAAAGTGAAACAGAACAGTGACAATGTGTTTGTTGGATTGAGCCTCAAATAATGTCAAATTCATCAGGAAATAGTTAGGTTTCCTCCCCTCAAAGCACACACACACATCTCTCTTTGGATATATCACTTCTAAGACAGAAGAATGATGAGAACTTAAATCCTGACTTTAATCCCCAGACCACCTTAATCAAAGAGTTTAAAATGAAATTTCATATGAGAATATTCAAATTGAAATTCAGTGACCTAAATGTCCTTGAGTCCATTGTTACAATTCATTTATGGAGAGCTTTTCTTCCTAAATCATAAAGAGAATGACTGAGGAAGATGTATATTATAGATTTCAAAGAATTGTATACATACATTCAAATCTCATTAAATCAACTGAAGGACTTTTTTAAGTTGACAAAAAATTGCTTCAAACTGTAACTGTGAACTTTACTTGACAAATAAAATACACTCTCTTCCCATAACTTTTACTCAAATGTTTTGGAATAAGGATTTTTTCTTTGCTCCGAATGCCTTCAGGGCAGGTTTGGCTGGCTTGAGTTGTGCAGATCGAACCACAGCAACCTGAGCCTGAATGCTTTGTTGAAGCAGCTGCTTAAAGAACTGAGTCAAGGGGTAGGCCCCCATCTCAAATGTTTTGGAATTTCAACCTAGAATGCATTTTTTCCAGCAACTTTATCTAATTTAGACTATGTCCACTCATGTACTCGGCAACAGTGTACTGAGCCCCTAGTATGCATGAGGCACTGCCATAAGCACTCCTTGTTTGAACATGGTTTAGATGTGTCACCCAAAAGTTTTGTAGGATGGCAGCTTGGTCCTCCGTGTTGAGGTGGTGGAATTTGAAGAGGCTGATCTCAGTGGAAGGTAACTAGATTACTGGGGACACACCCAGCAAAAGGGATTAGTATAGTACTCTGGGACCCATGGTTGGTTCTAGAAAAAGCAGTGTATTTTCAAGAGTTAGCCTAGCCTCTAAATCTCTCTTGCACAATGTCTCACCATGTTACCTCTTCCACACATAGCCCTGCCATTGTGGTATCATCAGTCATCAGGCCCTCACCAATAAAAAATATCCTCGAAAGCCTTATGTGTTCAAAGGTGGAATTTTGGGAAGGTCATTGGATATGTGTGAGCGTTAAACTTAGAGCTGAATGCTTGGTCAGGAGGTGGGGCCTGATCAGAAAATAGGATCACATAGGACATGACCTGAAAAGTTGTATCTTTTTTCCTGCTCATCTTTCTACCTGTTTCCTGGTTGCCATAATGTGAGAAATTTGCCTCCACCAGATCTTTTCACCATACTATTTTTGCTTTGAAGCCAGCTATTAGGGAGTAAGTCTTCTGTAAACCATGAGTCAAAATAAACGTCTCTTCTTTTAAGTATGGGCATTGGGTATTTTTTTTAATAGTGATAAGAAAGTAACTAAGACAGATTTTGGTACCAGGGGAGGAGTTGTTGCTGTGATTGTGTCTGACCATGGGATTGAGAAACCTCCCACAACTGATTAGTGGGTGGAGTTTGGAAAGGTTTGCAGATGCCAGCTAGAGAAACCCTAGAATGCTGTTAGCCAAACTTGCTGGGTGATTCTGACTAGAGCTCAGAAAAACAGAGAAATACAGATGGTGAAATCCAGGCTCAGAATGTTTCAGTGTGGAATAAGTGCTCTATTAGTAGCTGGACTCAAAACCTGGCAGAAAACTTTTCTACATTTTGCCTATATCTGAGAGTGAGGGAGGTGAAATTATGAGTAACAGACTAATTAAACTTGCAGAGGAAAATTTTAAAGCAGCCCAATGTTCAGGCAGTGGTGTAAGTATTGCCAACTGCTTTTAGTTAGATCTACAGTGAGAAACAGAAGGGAGAAAAATCCCATTTGAAAAGTTTTCAAGTTTTTCAGGAAGAAAGCGCCTGTAAAAGGAAAGCAAAGTTGCTTTAAAAAAAAAAATTAACAATAAAAAGAAGCCAAGTGATTTGCATGAAAAAAACAGGAAGGAAGCCTTGAGGACTCTTCAGGAATTTTAAGGCTCCACCATTCATAGGCTCTCAGGTATAAAAGCAAATGGCTTCTTTTCCAGATGAGAGGCCCATGGCACTCTGATCCATGAAGGCTACCTAGTGACTGAACTGCTCACAATGGACTATTCAGTGGATGGATTCAGCTCACAGCGCTCAGCCATCCAAGCATTCAGAAGCTTCGGCAGCCATGACAACATGAGGCCTGGCTACTATTCAGACCCTGGACTGAAGTTCCTGCATCATGTGGCACTGGATTTTTTTCAACAACATCAGAAATGTGCTTTGCTTTAAATGTTATGCCAAACACAAAACAAACATATAGAACTTTGAAAATAAATAACTTCTAAAAGCAATCATAGAACTGATTATTAATACAATATTACAAGGAATAAGAAGATATGGAATGCCTCCATTCACTTTGGTCTTTAGCAAGGTCAAATGGAGGCAAATTTATTTAATAAATTGCATCGGGATATGTAAAAACTTGATAAAAGTGCATTAAAGTTCTATGAAATGATATTTTTATGTGGAAAAATGACCAAATACTGGCAATCCAGTACTGGAAGCATCAGTCTAATTCCTATGTTCATGGTTACAATGTTTTCTTCTTTACTATGTTTTCTCTCCTGTTTGTCTTATGAGAAAATGCTTAGAGAATACCCAAATAATGCAAGAAAATCCCCTTTGCTAATGCCCCCTTTTCAAAATGATTATCGTTCTCCAGTTTCTCAAATAAGATAATCACACCTCTGTAGGACAGGATTACAACCTACACTGAGGGCCAACATTTAAGGTAGTGCAGGGATGTAGTATGGTCAAACCATGGCAAGTTTGCTTATCAATGCACTCAGGGAAGCACACACAGTTTTCTCTCTTTGCAGCATGTATGAGTGTGACATCTGACACGTGATTTTGCTACCATTATTTTGTGCCCTGGAGGTAAGTGAGTCCCAGGATGAGGCCACTCTTGCAGGACTGAGTGAGCCCTGCTCTCCAGCACATTCCTTGCCTCTGAGGTTCTTGTCATGAAGGATAAGTCTCTCATTTGTCTGAGTTTATTAATGTTAGGGTTTCTTTTTCTTCTTTACACTACAGATGTCATCACTGATGAACTTCACAATTATCTCAAATGACTAATGTCATCGAATTATTCCAATCATATAGATAATCAAACTGAGTGTGTGTGATAGTATTTTAACTGATAACAATATAGTTTTCCAGTATCAGTTCTCATTCTTAACTTCACAGCATAAAAATTCATTTCTTTGACTCATAGTAGGACTACACATAGGCTATAATTCTAAAGACCCCCACCCATGTGATCCAAAATGATTTTTAAAATGAGGGCTTTGATGAAATATTGCAGCCTATACCCATCAGCTCCTTCAATTTTTCTTAATAAGAGATTGCACATATGTGCATGTACATACAGAGAATAACAAATACTAAGGCTAGCATCATTCCTCAGGCTTTGCTGCATAAGGCCCAAGCAGAAATTTATACTTGAACTGCAATTATGTTTAAAATATCAGAAAACTGGACAAAAGCAAAGTCAGGATTGAATCCAAGATATAATATATTTGGACATTACATTGTCTAGTTATTTTAAGTAGACATTTTGGATCACCCAGACCTTTTAATTTTAACCATTCTTGTTCAAGTACAAAACAAATAACATCACGGAAGAGAGGCTATCTTAGTGATAAATTTCCATACAGCCTCCTTCATGACCCTGTTCCTCAGGCTTCCAATAAAGGGGTCACCACTTGAGGGACCACAGAATACATCACTGAAGCCACTGCAGTCTTTTTGGGTGAGTCAGTTACTGCAGAACTAATGTATACCTCAAAAAGCATGCAAGAGTTGTGGGATCAAGGAGACTTCTACCTAGACTTCAAAAGTATTCCTGGGAATCCAGGTAGCAGTGGCATAAAAGTAAAGCTAAAAGTGTAGTGGAGACTCCAGGAAGTCGGAAAAACAAGGAATATGGATCATATGCTGAGGGAAACTGAGTGACTACAGGGCTGCAACTAGCAACATTATAGAGGCAGGGCTGCCCAAGAAGCTCTGGAGAGTTCACATCTCACCACAGCTTGCCCCAGGGGCTAAACATGCAGCTACAAGATGCAATGTTTTCCCTGCAGGATTTTCATTTTGCTTTAGTTCCATTCCTCTCTATCCCATTATTTTTCTTTTTTGGAATTAAAATATTTACCTTGTGATGAAAATATTACAAGGGCTCACTGTCAAGATTTTGCCTTGAATTTCTAAGAATTTGGACTTGGACTTTTCAGCAATGCTATCAAAGCTTTAGGAACTCTTAGAGATGGACTATCAAAGCTTTGGGAACTCTTAGAGATGGACTAAATGTATTTTTCATACAGATAATGGCACCTATATTTTGGAAGTCAAGGCAGAATGCTATGGTTTAGATCTAAAACATCCCCCCAAGCCTTTTGTGTTCAAAGGTGAGGCTTTTGGAAGATGCTTAGATCACGGGCATGCTTTACATCGAGCTGAATGTGCTGCTAGGATGTGGGAACCTTTAGAAGAGGTGCATCATGGGAAAGCATGGCTTGGAAAGGTGTATTTATTTCCTGGCTCTTCCTCTTCCTCTCTCACTTCCTGGCCACCCTGATGTGAGCAGCTTTCCTCCACTAGACTTTACCATGCGTTTTGGGGATTGGAGCCAAGTTACTATGGACAGAATCCTCTAAAAACTGCAATCCAGAATAAATCTCTTTTCCTTTAAATTGTGCTGGGTATTTGGTCCCAGTGACAAGAATGTGACTAACACAGGCTGAGTGGCTAGAGCTACCCAGTGCTGGACTTTGAGTCTCTAAAACAGTAAGCTAAGTAAATCTTTCTCTATACATTACCCAGCATCAGATATTAAGTTATAGCAATGGAAAATGGACTAATATAAGCACTGATAATCTGAATAACACTATTCAGATTTTGTTTCATGATAAACTTTGCATTCAATCAATTTAATTATGTTTTTATTCTCACCTAGATTTAGTGTCTTTTTTATATTAAAATAGAAATGATCTCTTTGAAAGAAGATTTTGTTTTTATTTTGAAGCTAGAGGTATGTCAAGGAAAAAACTCTAGCGTAATACTATTAATAGTCTGGCCGGCTCCACCAGTCTTTATTTTAATCATTGTCAGAATCCAAAAGCTTCGATTGGTTGGAAAAAGTAACTTCATAAACATATGCATCAAAAATATGTATTAATCTTCATTAAAAGGTCTGAATATACATTCATTAGAATTGATTTTGTGAGTCATAAGTTCTGCTTTCCAGAACCTTAGATCTGCTTTTAACTAAAATAAAAATGTATGATGTTGAAAGAAATTGAGAAAGAATGAAATAAAGAAAGACTGGGGTAATTAAAGGATTAAGAGAACTAGAGGATCTCAAAATTTGACCAGCATCAACCTGAACAGACTAGTAGAGAAAGTACCTGTAAGTAAGGACATGGTTTTCGAAGGTGGGGGGAGCAATAAATAAACTCATCTGTTTGGAAACATGCTTTACATTGGGTAAAAGACAACTGAGGGTTGTATGAGTATAGACAGGACAGGACTAGATTTTAGAAGCCTTTTAAGACCTACTTGGAGAGTTTGCACTTGATGAGACAGAGAATAAAATTCATTGCCTATTTGGAGAGGGAAAATGATATTCTTAAAGCAGTGTTTTAAGGCAAATGAATACATATAATGGTAAGAAAAGAAGGAAACTAGAGATTGAGAAATCTGGGAGCTACGAGGCTCAAGAATGAGAGAACAGAATTTTAACACTGATACCCAGAATACAGAGGAAGGCAAAGCATCTGTTTGTCATTTCTAAGGACATCAGGCTCTGAGAGTCCTAAGGCTATGTCAAAATCAGTCTGTCCCCCAATCTGACCATGGGCTGCTGAATAATTAAGGAAGGCTTAAAAAATAGAAATGATTCATCCATCTGAGTAACCTTCAAGCAGACTCAAAAACCAAAATTCTAGAAGTTAATATTATCCCCTCAAATCACTCTCATGAGTTATAGGGCAAAAACAGTCCTAAAACCCATATGACCCTTATCAGTGGGTAAGTACAAAAGCAAGCACTGGGCTCCACATTGGATTTGCTTCTGCCAGCCTTCATCTAACAAGACTGAGAGGAAGAAAGAAGCAATCATTCCAGCAAATTGTCATCAATTATTTATCACAGAGTAGAAACAGCACACAAACCTTGTACCTGGCATTTTGCTACTTATCATGCCAAACTAAATGAAATCCAGTGGAGGAATGGAGAAAAGAGCAAAAGTACAACAAAAAGAAAAAACATATACACACAATATATTATTTATTTAGATTTTTATATATTATATATGATAGTTAAGATAGTTATATACTAATTTCTATTCATTGAGAAAAATTTGTACTAATATTTTTAGATAATTAAATGCTGATACCTTGTATTGTAAGTAACCAATTTAGAGATAACAGTACACAATGTGTCAACCACTATTGCTGTCTTATCTTGCTTTGAAATTTTGTTTTTCATTTTTTGTTTCTCCTTAAATATAAATAAATGGAAATCCAAGGCTATTTTAGATATTTAGCTCATTGGCATTTATAAATAAAATTCAATGAAAATGCAATAAGATAGTCTAAACTCTGGCTGGTTTCAGAGTATGCAGTAAGACACACAATAAGCACAATAATCTAAAGTTGGAGGGACAGGGTCTTAAATATGATCAATTTCAATCATCTGGTTAGCTGCGTTCTCCAGATAAATGTTTCACTGAATTTTGCTAATCTTTATCTTCTACCTCCTCTCCATTCAATTATATTAAGGGTATACAAAGATCTTGCCATTAATGTATAAAAGCCTATAGAATTACTCCTGTCTATTTCAGTAATGTACTGACAGATATTTCCAGAGCCTGCAATTAATCAACATCCTGTTCCAAAGTTATTTCTCCCATTATACTACACTTAAAATTGCATTCAATTAAGTCAGCCTATTTCTAAGAAATGAAGTAAGTGTTTATGTTGAATTGTTTCACTTAAATGGCCTCTGAAAGTTGTACCTACTGGTAGGGAAAACAACTATTTTAAAGCAAATTTAAGGGAATTGAATGTATCTATTCTGTGTCTTCTGTGAGGCAAGGAGGCTACAACTTCCCCAATTATATGTATCATCCATGCTGACGTGGCCTCAAGTACCTCCCACTAATCTTATCAGTATAAAACAGATTTTTTAAATACCCATTGAATCATCATAGTGCCAGTGCACAGGATCCTATTAATGAAATCCATCTATCCACACACAAGAAAAATTAATAAACTTTCTTTTACCCTTGGAAATACCATAAATAGATAAGAACTAAAAGATGCACTTCTTGTTAGATACTTTTTGGTGTTGTGAACAAAATACAATCTTCTGAGTTTAGAGAGAACTCAGATAGAAGTAATTGGAAAAAGTTTCACCAAGGAATTCAACCAGCTCAGAGAGTGAATTTAAATCAATTTCTATGCAAAGGCTTGGCAAACTCTGCCTGTAGGTCAAATCCAGTCAGTCATTTATTTTTGTAATTAAAGTTTTATTGAGGCACAGCAGAATTATTCCTTCAAATACCATTAAGATTTCTTTCATCTTGAATAACAGGATTGAGTAATTGTTACAGATATCATATGACCCCAGAGCCTGAACCGTTACTATCTGGCCTTTGATAGAAAGAGTCTTCCAGCTCCCATTCTAGAGCCAAAGGTAACTGGGAATTGAAGATAGGGTTTGTCTAACCAGGGTAAGGTGTGCGTGTCTTGGTTAATTTTTACATTGCTGAGACAAAATACTTGACACCTAAAGTCAAAGGGGAAAAGATTTTTTTAGCTCACATTTTTACAGAGGTTTCAGCCCATAATTGCCTGGTTCCAAGGCAGGGTAGTTTGGGAGAGGGTCATTCCAGAGCAAAAATTTCATGGCAGGCAGACAACAGCAAAAGCAAACAAACAAGGAAACTTAGGGCTAGGTGATGACAACCAATCAGTGGACTGATTTTATAATCACACCTTTAAACCCAGAATCACAGTCTAGATATAGCTACCTCTGAAAAAAGCCCCACCTATGACTATGTAAAGCTTTGAGAGGACATCCAGACACAAGCCATATCATTTCTCCCCTGGCCCTCAAAGACCCGTGCACATTTAGTCCATCTCCAATAGTTACCAATGCCTTAACAGTTTCATGATTGCTGAAAAGTTCAAATCCAGAGTCTCCTCTGAGATTTAAGGTGAACTCTTAACAATGAGCCCCTGTACAAATGAAAAGGAAGTTAAACACTCCCAATGTTCTGTACTACATGATAGACATTATCATTTCAGAAATGAGCAAATAGAGGGATACAAAAGCATGGGAACAACACAAAACTAATATCCATCAGGGTAAACATTAAGTTCTGTAGTTAAAGGTCTAACATTTGAGATAATCTATAACAAGACGTGAACCCCAAAGGGCTTGGGTGGCTTCACTTCTATGGCACTTTCAATAGCAATAGTACCCATGCTTTCTCACTGGGCCAGTTCTGCTCCCTTTTTGAAATTTTCCTCAGACAATTCATGGTCCTGGTTTCTCCAACATTCTGGGATCTCCGGTGCACCTTCTGCTTCACCTTCACTGCTTTATACCGTGCCCCTTCAAAGGAACCCTACCTGACCATCAAGACCTGCTTTTGAAATCTGGGTGGAAGCCCTCCTGACTCCACCTTTGCAATCTGCATGCACCTAAAACCAACACCACATGGATGATGCCAAAGTTTGCTGCCAGCTGGAGCAGTGGTAAAGCTTCCTTCTGTTTTGGTTATAGTGGTTGAGTGCCTGGACTGCTGAGAACTCTGAATCCAATTCTGAGGAAAAGAATACTTTAGGCCACCATCATTGTATAACATGGTGCTCTAGGTACTTTTCTTAAAGAAAATTATTCTATCTTTACAACTCTCAGGCTGCAAATGTTGGAGTCCTGCTGGTTTGTGTCATGTTCTCAATCCATCAATTTTTGTTATCTTTTTCTAAAATACTTAGCTTTTCCTTGCCAATCTTTTCAGCGACCAGTTTTTCCTTTGTTACATCTTTGCAGAGCACAACTTTACTGGAGCTTCCTCTGTGGCCAAATTCACCATTTTTTCAATCACTCTTATAGGCTCTTTGTTCTTGATTCTCAACATAAATGTGGCTAAAAGCCCACAAGAATAGCCATGCCAATGCATCAACATTTGACTGCATTGACATTTCTACTACAAGATTCATCTGCCATCCTTAATCTCAATCTCAGGCAAAGTCTCGGGAGATGAGCAAAATGCAGACAGACTTTTTGCCATGGTATAACATTCACTATCTGGAATCTAACAGTCAATGGAATCCTTCCCAGAAGAAACCTCCTGAAGTTGATCTTCACCAATAGGTTTTTCTAACAACCTTCTGGTCTTCTTCTTGGTTTTTTAAAAAAATCTTTTATTTATTTGGTAAAGAGTCTCACTATGCAGCTCAGACTTATAGTGTCTCAGCTTCCTTAGCACTAGAATTACAGGCACATACTACCACTCCTGGTTTTGGTAGCCAGTATGGCATGCCTATGGTTCTGGGGCCAGTATGGCATGCAGTATTGGGGATTGAACCTGAGTCCTTGCACTAGCCAGGCAGGTATTCAGACTGTCGAGCTATCTCCCCAGGCCCATGCTTTCTGCTTTTCTGAACTCTGACCATAATCTGTCATGAAGAACAGCCTCAGGCATTCCAGTTTACATTCTGACCTGGCATCTCCAAAACTTACTTAACTCTTCCCTTTCCAACAAGCCAGTTGAGAAGCCTGCTACATTACATGGTCATGTACAGTCATGTCAATGACCCTGCTTTCAGTACCTCTGTTTCAGCTACTTTTCTCATTGCTGAGACAAAATATACAACACCCAAGATTAAAGGAGGAACCAGGTTTACTTAGCTCATAGTTTGTAGAGGTGTCAGTCTATAATCAGCTGGCTAAAAGCAGGGAGAATTGGTAACAGAGTATTGCAGAGAAGAAGCAATTCATAGCAGCAGAAGACAGAAAATCAAGCAAGCAAGGGATCTTAACAGCATCCTCCTGCCCTTTTTATATTGTATGTAGGCTGCTGGAAGTAGGAAGGTGCCAACCCAATTAGTGAACTCATTGAGTAGTCACACACCTTAATCCCAACATCACACCCTTAAACCCAGAATCACACTCTAGATCTAGCTACCTCTGCAAAAGCCCCACCTATGACTGTGTGAGGCTAGAACCAGCCAGCTCAGAAAAATCCCCCTTTGTGACTGCATGAGGCTTTGAGGGAACACCTAGGCACAAGCCAAACATATGACAACAACAAAAAAAAGAAACAGAAAGCAACAGTCTAAAATGGTTGTTTCTGTGAATTGTTTGCTGCCAAAAGTGAAAAGAAAAGTGGAGGGAAGAACAGTCATGGACCAGACTATAAGCTGTTTTATGCTTGGCTGGTTGGAAAAAAATTATTAATAGTGACTAATGTTTTCAAGTGTATGCTTGGTGGCAAGCTGTGTTAGACCACACATCTCACCTTATCTCACTTATGCTTCACTACAGTCCAGAGAAGGAAAATTATAACTTTCTTTTAAGAAATGAGCAAATGGATGCACAGACAATTGAAATGAGGCTATCCAACTAATAAATGACATACAGGGGATGTGAACCCAGCAGTGTGCCTCCTACGCTGTGTACCATGCTGGAAGCAAACATAAAACTGTTTTCATCATCAATTTCTTTGGGAGAATTCATCAATGAGATATCAACTATTGAACCCACAGATTAGTGCAGGATAAAGAGCATTCTTCTCCCTCAGGAGGGTCCGTGGGAATCCAACCTAGTTAAAGTAACTCAGAGGATGTTAACAAATTGGTTCTTTCTAAGGTCAATTAGAAATATTTCTTCCTGCAAAATACAGCAAGATGGATTATATGAAATTCTGATATACACAGGTAGCATTAGCTAGAGAAGAAAAAGCAATTTTAGAATCAGAAATGCCCAATTTTTCCTACTAATGAGACCTGTTACAAGTTCAGCATGTTACATGGGAAACACGGTTTCCAAAGTCAGGGCATCCTCATCTGTCAAGGCGAGTAAGGCGCATATCCCCAGGTGATTGTGACCATGACAAAAGCTTCTAAGCTCTTAGTACCATGCCTAACACAAGGTAGCAGCTTAATGATGCTATTTACTGTTATTGACTATTTTTACAGGCAAGTAAGTGTTCAACACATAGAAACAAGCAGGTGTTCAATGATTATTTGTAGTATTAACAAATTTTCATTGAGAAATAGGCTCAACTAATACCATCATCAGATGTTTTTCCACTTGAACAACATACCAGAACGTGGGACTCTTTTGTTGTTGTTGTTGTTCCCCTAGTATCAGAGACTGATCTCTGGCCTTTCTCACTAACATGCATCGCTCTTCTGTTTAACTTTTTTTCTTCTGAGTTAGAGTCTTAGTAAGCCACTAAGTTGCCAGGGCAAATTTACCATCCTTCTGCTTTAGCATCTCACATGAGACTCTCAAGGATTTGAAATCATCCAGAACACCTGTTCTCCATCTATTATCCCTCCTAAAATTCTATGACTCAAGTTTGTCCAAGTCTACCTTAAAAAATCTAAGTCTCTCCTGATTGTACCTTCCCTCTGGCAAGGCAGATACTGGCCAGTCATTCATTGGACTAATTCTAACACAACCAAGTGTTCTTTGTGCTTATGGGTACTTTATTATGGTATTGATGATCTACTTCTAACCACCAATGGGGGCTTCCTGGAGAATGAACTGTGAAATTTATACAATAGACAATGCCTACCTGGCCTCCACCTACCTTCATTCTTCCATTTCTCCTGCTTCTCTTGCAATAGAAGAAGGTTCCTCTCTACCACTGACATGTTGCTCAAACTATTCTACTATACTTTTGTCTTATTTCACACCCAGGAAATTCCAGAGCTAAACCAAATATTTGAGGCATTTCTAGTGTCCTTTATTACTTATCTAGAAAGTACTGTCTCGTGATCCCTGCAGCTCCTGTCATATATTGTATCTATCTACACTTTGGTATTCTCACATTATATTAAAGTCATGAGTCACATATAAATTATGTAAACTTCCAAGTCAAGAACTTGGTCTCATTTGACTTTGTATCTTCATATGTCTTTCTTGCTTCATGCTAATTATCAGTAAATACTGCCTAACTGGTAAATGAAGTGATAATTAATGCTTGTACATCTTCAAAGATTTTAACAACATGCAAAAACGCTTCAGTCTAAGTCAATGAGAAAGTTCGCATTTCCCTTGTTACTGTATTGTGCTATGTGCAGTGGGAATGTAAAGTCAAAAAGGAACAGGATCATTCTTCCAGGCATTTAGGAAAGGGCACAAATGATCATTAGACACTGAGTTTAGATTGGATAAAGACACAAACCAGCTGCCCACATCCTCTCTGGCTTCCAAAGGTATTTCAAAACTAACAGATAATTGCTAGGTTTTCAATACATGGAAACAAACTCTTACTCTGAAAATTCAACCAAATAAATGGAGCATTTCTTTCCTTTCTTCAATGTTTTATAATTAGATATTCATATGTCTTTTCCTTTAGGACATAAGAAAACAAAAGAAGTTTAAACTACTTTCACCACTGTATGTTCAGAGAGTCCTGAAAGAATATTTTCATTTGTTTTTGCATATTGAGTTATAGTTATAATTGCTTCATAACAAAATGTCATTTTATGAATTTCATCTCTTCCTGATGGTTCTCTCTTTTTCACAGTGCTGTGTAAAACTGTCCAATTTGTCTTTATTCTCTGTACCAGGGCTGCTTCAAAGAACAGTAATTAATATTTGGAAGATGACAACTAGTACATATTCAAAGTAAAAAAATGTATTTTAGAGGATGCCAAAGGCTAAAGGCCATGAGCTTTATATGTACTCTTCATGGTTTCATATCTAAGCCCTGAAATAGTCAAAGGAAACAACAAAAACAGAGATAAACCTTCCGTGATTGAGTACGGTGTCTTTTTTAAAAGTTGGCAAATGAAAAGATGAAAAGATTCAACCCTACTTATTTTTATTGTTTTATTTATAATGTCTACCACAGTTCTTAGCTTTAGGGAGTTCTCAATAAATATTCATTCAATAAAAGGGTGAGTGGAGAGTAGCACAAAAAAACAACACAATATAGTCCCTGTCTTTAGAAATATAATCTATAGGCATGAAAAAGTTTAAAATTATCTTCAAGGGGTAAGAGGACAGTGAGACATGTTGGGAAGAAGAAGTCTCAAAGTCAAGAGGAAGACTGAAAGCTAACAGATAACCTTTGCCAACCTCCACATTCAGCCAGCACTCGCTTTCCTAAGTAAAACCGTTTGCACCAGTTCACCAGGGAAAAGACACAGATGCACAATGAAAATAAGTGAGTCTGTTTTATGACTAGGTAAAATGGAAGTTCTAATAAAGGCAAAAGCAATATGACTTAAAATTCTCCAGAGAGTTAGAGCGACCTGTGAGCAACCCAACAAGATCTTCTGGCTTTGTTCCCCCACTTTTATTTATGATATACCATCATGTGTCATCTGTGTCACTATCATTATGAATCAGAAAAAGTTTTAATTGGATAAAGAGGCTTTCTTCTCATGTATTAACTATTCTTTGAAAGTAGAAATAATTGTATTTATTGAGGTAACAGGAGTGAACTTTACAGCCAGAACTTGGAGTTTAGGAGAGGATCAGAGCATTGGGTAGGATGGACATGGGGGATTTAAGGGTCATTAAAGAAGTTCTGAGGAAGCTCTGATTCACATAGAAGGAAAAGCTTTTCTTGAGGATGTGTGTTGAATATGACTATTTATTAATTTGGAAGGAGGGTGTGGCATAAGTATGTCAAACTAGCTATTTTCTCCAGTTTGCTCTTTACATTTATATCTAGTTCAGAATCTAAAAGTTAGTAACAACTCATATTTACTGAATATTGAGTATGTATAAGTTTGTTTTTATAGTTTATCTAGCTCAACCTTCAGTATTATTATCCTATTATCCTTTTCTTGATACATGAGAAGAAAAACAAACTGCTACTTGAAGATAACAAGCATTTTCCAAGGTCCTAAAATTTGTATGTAATGGTAATGGTATTGGTACACAGGTACTTAGATCCCCAACCCTATGCCCTCTACAAGTTTCTTATATTGCATAGTCTCTTTGTATAGGCTCAGTAAGTGAATACATAGTGCTAGGTGCTAAGTTACATGGGTCACCCAAAATTCATATGTTGGAAACCCCCCACTGAAACAGAAGAGAGGTGTTTAGATTATGAAGACTTCATCTAGTGAATAGATTGATGTCATAAAAAAGACTTGCAGTAGTGTGGCTCACCCTCGTCTGCTTAGCTGCAAGTAAGGTCATAGGAGTGTCTTCTCCCCTCCCAAGATGCCGTCATAGAAGCAGAAAGATAGGGCCCTATCCTGCCAGTGCCTTGATCATGGACAGCCTCGCCTCCAGGACTGTCACAAATAAATTTCTGTTCTTAATACATTATCTCATTTCAGATATTCCGTTATGGCTGAATAAACTAAGGCACTGAACACTTTTCATAATGCATCTGTTGACATTAATCTAAAAATGGCCTCCAAAGTGTGACCTTTTACTTTGTAATATTAACAAAGCAAAACGGAACCATAACCTTTTAACTGAGGGTGTGTAAAGGCAAAATTTAATTTGTACCATTTTACTGCACTTGTGGTAGCGCATTCTTTAGAGTGTATACAGAAGCTCTCACCTCTCTCGTGTGAGCTGCATGTTTTGTGGTCTGAAAAACTGAAAGTGACTATTAAGAAGAAAAACAATTATATCACTTGAGGGCAGAAGCCAGTGTCTAAGTGAGACCATGGAGATGAAATTTTAATATGATGGATCTTATTTCTGCAACATCAATACCTTATTACAAGAATCAGTTCATCATAACAGTAGTTTGCGACAATTTGACATTGTTAAAAAAAACCTAGATGCTGCCACTCTTAACAGCTTATTTATTGATTACCTCTTTATTTCCTTTCTCAAAGGGAAGAACAAAAGTAAGATATAATGAACTCTCCGGGGGGAACACAAAATGCTATTATTTTCTTGAATAGATACTGTTCAAAGACCTCTTCTGTTTGTATATGATAATCACATTTTCTGAGTAAAAACCATAACATATAATGCATTGTTTAACAGCAGTATTTCAGGTTAGTACCATCAAGGCAATTCTTAGGTTGGATGAGATATGATGTAAATATAACATAGGTCTTGTACTCAGAATCCTTATTATCATACTGGAGATGTAAGAAACTCATTCAGGCACCAGACAAATAGCTAAGCAGGTGCAGGGGCCAGGAGAATGAGACTGGGCGTGGTGGCGCACACCTGTTATCCCAGCTCTTGGAGGTTGTAAACAGGTGGATCACTATGAGTTCAATCTAGTAGTGAGACCCTGAACACCCTGTAGACTCTTCCCTAAAATACACACAAAAAAAGAAACAAACAAACAAACAAACTCAGGAATTAAAAAAAAAAAACCAAAACTCTTATGATTACTATAAATGACAACAGACACTGCACAATACAATATAAATCCTCAGTCTTCCTGGAATAAATAATATATTTAAAAATATAAAACATATGGGCCTGGGGAGATAGCTCAGTAGAATAAGCACTTGCTTGGCAAGCACAGGGTCCTGAGTTTAATCCCCGGTACCACACACACACACACACACACACA
>NW_004524663.1:1849402-1857282 GCF_000260255.1 Octodon degus | reverse complement strand
AAAAATACCATATGTGTATTGAAGTGACAGAAAATAAAAGAAATTAGAACAGCAAGCATCATAGACCGAGTAAACCCCCCAATGATATGGAATCCAATACCTAAAGGCTGTTTTATTTGAAAGAAAAGAGATCCATTGCAAATCTAATTGCATTATAGGTCTTAAGATGAGAAGATTATATTAGATTACCTAGCTGTGGTACAAATTCTATCCCTATTGTCCTTAAAAGAGAGCAGTAGAGGGAGATCTGAAGCAAGCAGAAGAAAAGGCAATCACCATCGAGACAAAGACTGGAACTATGTGACGACACGCCAAAGTGTGCTAGGGTCCACATGAAATTGGAAGAGACCAGAAAAATCTCCCCTGATGTTTCTCAGGAGAGTTTCTCCCTCTAGATAGGTGGATTTCAGCCCATGATGCCTATCTCTGACCTTTCTAATTTCAACAACTGGCAGAGGATAGATTTCTGTTTTCCTAAACCACCTAGTTTGCAATTCTTAGTTACATTAGTCACAGGAAAGTAATAGTCATAATTATGTGGAAACATAGCATTTATTTTTCTATTCATTTGATCTGAGTAAAATATAACTTTAAAAACTCTCTTTTTCACATATCCTGAACAGAAACAGAACCCAGGGAAATACTAAAATATGATAACATGGAAATAAAATCGACTTTTTCAAAACTATTTTAAACATTTCAGATTTCTCAAGAAACTATAAGCTTCAGTTGCCCTTAAATTCTCAACATGGAAAAGCAAGTTAATTCCAGCTTACAGAAACACTCAACTCTCTCCTGTTGCTGCCTGAATGGGAGGGCTTTCCACACAGGCTTCAGGACAAGTAGAGGCTTAATGAGGTCAACACTACTGACACCCTCTCTAGAATCATGGAATGAATTCATATCCGGTAACCCAAACAACTAATTTGAAAACAACATTGTGCAATACAGCAACCATTGTTGAATTCCTATTACTTTGTTTAGTGAAATTTTGTGTTGTTTCTAATACTGTTATTATTAATACTTTGTATTGTTTAAAAACATGAACACTAAGAATGAAACAATATTAGAAAAGATAAATTGAAACTGAGAAAGCATTTTTTTTTATAAAACCTTACTCCTAAAAGAAAAATGGAAAGTAGAAACTACTGCATTCAGTATCTATTATAGCCTAAGATCTTGAGAATATACATTTAAAACAGTAATCTTGAAATAGTTCAAGGTTTTTTTGAACTTTCTATTAGTGGATAGTAAGGCTAAGAATTGACTGTTTAATAAGTGAGTTGACTGATCAATGGATTAACTGATTCATTGCAGGGCTAGCAATCAAACTCCAAATCTTAAACATGCTAGACTATCTTCTGAGCTTTCAGTATGTTTTAGTTTCACAAAAGAAAAAAGAAAATCCCTGTTCATTTCACTTATAGAATCAAGAAGTGATGATTAGAATAATTACTGAAGATTTATTTAACACCTGCTAGACATAAATCAATTGAAAAGTTTTAATATGAATTTAAAGCAGGTATTGTAAGTGAAGAGAAGTTAATACATTATAATAGTTTTTCTTATAAATGTTTTGAGATTTGTAAGCAAATATTGAATAAAATATTTTAAAATTGTTATTATTTTTATAGTTGATAAACCTGGTTGGATTTATTGACAATTTTCATCATATGTTTTTTTATTTAATATATTCCTCCAAACTAATACCACAAGTTACTTCAAGATATGACAGTTAGGGCTGGAGAGATAGCTTGGCAGTCTAAGCAGCTACCTGGCAAGCACAAGGTCCTGAGCTTGATCCCTGGTACGGCGGCCCTGCCATGGGCTGTGCCGTGCCCTGAAACCTGGTGTGGTGGCACACCCTGGAATTGCAATGCTGGGGAGGTTGAGACAGGAGGATCACCACGCGTGCAAACTGCATAGTGAGACCCTGTACCAGCAAAAAATTAAAATTGAAAATAAAAAAGAAATGAGTTACCTAATACTTATTCCATAATGCAAATGAAATATTTCTTATTATAAGTATAAAATATATGGCCTTCCTAATTTCTGTGTCCTAAATCATTGTTGTGGAATAAAAATCCATATTTAAAATTTCCAAAGGCACACTTCAGTCTTTAAAAATATAACTGTTAAGTATCTTATGATATATCCATTTTAATTACAGGCACATTTCAATGAGGCTGATAGGTCTTCTATGGACAGTTTTCACCTGCATTTTTTGCAACTATATTGAGATGTAACTTACATACACTAAGTGATTACTTTAAACAGACATTTGAATGACTTTTAACAAAAAAAAATGCACTTTGGAAAACACTGTAAGATATCATACCAAAAGTTTCCTTTCAATCTTTCTTGGATAATCTAACACCTCCACCAGTCCTAGGTAATCACATCTTCTGTTGCTCGACAGCAGGTTGTTCTTTTAAGGTTCATATGAACAGAATATATAGGTACTTAAATCTGGTTTATTTCACTCAGTCTATTTCTAAGATTTAACTATGTAGTTGCATATATCAATAGTCTTTCTAATTGCTGAGAATTCTGTCATATAGGTAAAACATTACTTATCCATGTCTCTGTGTAGTCAAGTACCTACGGAGCCATAAGGTAACTGTATGTTTAATTTTATTTTTAAAAATGGTCAAGCTGTTTTATTCAGTATCCTAAAGTGTTTGTACATGTTTATAGTCTTAGTTCCAGCTTAGAGAGTTTTAGCTGTACCATATCCTTGCCAATATTGAGAGTGTCAATCTTAAAAATTTTGGCTATGCTATTTGGTATGTAGAAATACTAGACAATTATAATTTTAATTTTTATTTCTTTCACAAATTAATTATATTAAGCAACTGTCCATGGACTTATTGAACATATATATATATATTTTTTTTCTTATGAAATTCTCATTCAAATCAATTAGAGAACTATGAATATTAATTTTATTGAAAAACAAATAGCAATGAGAGAGTTCAAAATCAATTAATAGGAAAGTTTTGATAATTAATACATTGCACATTGTTTTCTTCATAGTGGTTATTCATAGTATAAGATGCAGACATGATATCCTGTCCAAACACTATTAGTACAAATATTTCTTCCCATTGAATTAAGAGAAAGTAGCTGTATATCTATCCAAACTATTTTGTATATACAGATACAAAGTGGTCCTTCATTTGTATCCCCTTTTTTTTAGTTTTGTCAGAGATGGGTATTTCATTGCCATTTAAATATTGTAGGTGCATGAATTCAGCAAAATAATCCAATATAGTTCAGTAGTCCATAATAGTAGTGGGTTATCCATAGGACTGGCAATGTGAGTTGTTGACTTGAGCCTTTTACAACTCAGCATATTTCTTTTAGACCCACCCCCTAGCTCAGCATATTAATATGACTTTACCTTTTATAACTTGTTTTTATGCTTTTCTCCTGGATGGTTAAGACCAAGATAAAGCAAGACCTATATAACAAGAAATGTAACTTTTGTATCTGACAAGGTCAGTCAGAGCCCCTCAGGATTTAACCTGAAACCCTGTACTGCAGTTTGTAGATCCTTTGTCAGTGTCAGCCATGTGGATGAGTCACAGCCATTGCTTCACCAATGTGCTCTCTGTGAAAGCCTGAGAGAATGTTTTCTCTCCATGTGACTGTCCTTAGGCACACTCTACATCATCAATCACTTTGCTCTATGGCCCCATAATCTCCTTGATCAGAAAATGTGGGACACCACTGAGTTACATGATGTTACAGTACAGGTTCTCTTATGTCCTGAGTCCTCACTGACCTTGAAAGGCTAGGGCCAAAATGTTGGCTTTTCTTGCAGCCCTCCTTTTTCTCTAATTTTTGGTCTGCAAACTTAAGTTGTTGACCCTCCAGAAGAGAAGCTTAATGATAGTATTACCCTATAACTAGGGAGTTGAGCTTAACCTCCCTATTTGTCAGAATATCAAACGTCTTAGACATAACAGGGAATGGATATTTTCCATCAAGTACTGATATGCTAAACTTTAAATACCTACAGAATGTGAAAGAAAAAAATTAAAAATATTAAAAAATAGGAAATTACATGTTTTTACACAGAAATTTAGAAATCTAACCATATACAGCATTGTAGCAGGACAGTCCCATGACATTTTTTTTTGGTCTCTTGTTTTCATTTATTACCCTTTTTATGACTTTTTTGCTGACAGACATATATCCATACCCTAGCACAGTTCTTGCCCCATTATAATTAAAGGATTATATTCCAAAATATTATGTCACAATCATATGAAGTTAGTGCATTGGTCTCTTTACTGTACAAAAATTCAGCCAAGGAAAAAGAATTATTGGCAACAAATAGGAGAAGAGGCATAAAAACAGATAAAGCACTAACAGCATGGGAATAACAGCACACAATCTGGGAATTTTCATCTCCTAAAGATTCTAAGCTAGAAATACTATATTTTATTGCTAAGAAAATCACTTTATTATGCATGAGGAGATATAATTACTCTGAAAACCAAACATGCAAAGATGTCACATCTGTCTTTGTCTAACCACTACTGATTTGCCATGAAAATGACTTATTTTCTCTTAAGACAAATAACTCACCTGTCCTTAAAGAAGCATTTCTCTTTGCCGTGCTCTGTCACTAGGAAAACTCCTGAGAAAAATAAAATCTTAAATGTGATTTTTAATCATTTTTAAGAAAACTGAAAACATTTCTTTTATTAGAAGAATATAGAAAAAAGGGCTAGAATAGACAAAAAAAGTAGAAGTCAGTTTTTAAAAGAGGAGCAATTATTGATTTTAATTCAGTTTCAATAGTGTACCTTAAGAGCACTACTATTTGAGCTTCACGATAGATCAAAGGGAGCTATAGAATGCTGGGTCCAAGCACCAATTTCCACCACTTATTGACAATGAAAATTCTTTCGGTTGGGTTTTGGATGGCAAGCAACAGAAATAAATTCCCAGAAAACTCTAACAGAGATTTTATTGAGACAATATCAGGGATTCACAGAATGTCCAGAAGTTCAAAAACCAGGAATAGACATAAACCAAGACAACTCTGGACTGAAGAAATTGGAACTCCAGCTCTTCTCCCAGGAGCAATGGACACATCAAGCTATGAGAGATGGAGATGGAGTGGGACTGAACCTCTAGCAGTACTTTAGGTTTCAAGTCAGGTGTGGTGTCGCATGCCTGTAATCCTAGCACTTTAGAAGCTGAGGCAGGAAGATCACTGTGAGTTAGCGACTAGTCTGAGCTACAGCCTGAGCTGCATAGCAAGACCCTGCCTCAAAAACAAACTAGCAAACACAAAAGGCAATAAAATCGCAATACTTTAGGTATCACAGCTGTCTCCATAACTAGGTATTTGGGGATACCTCAGTAGAGCATCAGCAGACTATATCCAGGAGGAAGGGTGTTAGTGTATTGTTAGGAAGGGGGAAACACTCAAAGCAGTCAGGAAAAGATCAATCTCCATTTATGAACTCCACTAAGAAGTTAAATATCTTAATCTATAAAATTCAACTGAGACTTCCCCTCCCTCCCTGTCTCTTAACAGGATTTCTAAAAGGCTCCCACCATGCAATATGTACTCATAAGTGCTTTAAAAACCAGCAGGCACCTAATAAATGTGATGCACTTATCAGTGATATGACCTTCAAGGGGAAGTACGAAAACACATAGTAGAGAATGTAAATCTAAGGAAAATATCACTAAAAAGCGATCATAAAATGTAAAGTATTGTCATCTTGATGAGTGTTGCTCACTCAAATATTGCATCTACTTCCCATTGCAATTTTGCTTCAAAAATAAAGGTTTAGTAAACAAAAATCCATATACTTAGGATTTGAGATAGTACAATAATTATCATAGTGGTAGTGTGTAGATTTTTTTTTTCCTCAAGATCTTTTCAGAGTATTTTTAAAAGCAGGTTTATGGGGTTTTTTTCCTAAAAGGCCCAAGAAAGGAAATGACTTTTCAGATGTCTCAAGAATGAGAAATTCATTCAAGTACTAAGAAGACTGTATTTTCTAGTAGCGTTTTTGTTGATTACTTATCACTTGGCTGAAGTATACAGTTCTTAGATAACTTATTACCGAACAAGTTGAAAAATCAGTCAAGGATCTAGTCAGTTAACCTCTTTGGACTACAAGTTGGAATTCTTTTCCCTTTCGTAATTGTGCTATAGAAAAACAGAGAACACAAAAATCTTTGCAATGAAAATTTATAAACAGCAATATATATCACAACAGTTATTTAGAAGTTCTAATGTAATATAAAGGTGAATAATTTAATACCATTGAATCGTAAGTTGAAAAATGATTACTTGGCAAATTTTGTTATTCATATTTGGCCACAATAAAAAGTTGAAATATCCTATAAAAATTTGATATAAATATTCCCAATTCAGCTTATTCCCTGTCATTCAGATGTAAAAGTCAGCATAATGATAGCTACCCTGTCACTTTGACTTAGATACATATTTCAGGTATAACTCTGGTTTTCTAAAGATTAACTCTGCTGAAGTTTATTCAATGAAATTCAATGAAACTACTTTAGATTAAATGAATTGTGCTATTATTAGTTAACCAGACCTTGTCCATTTACGTTTACAATTTTTGGCTACTCTCGATTTAAACAATAATTTTTATGGTTTCCATATTTAAAGCCTTCATTAACATTAGCAACCTTCCATGTGTCATGTTGCTACTTATGAAGAGAGAAGAATAGGGACCCAAGGCATCATGAAGCGCGTGGTGTGGATGGAAAAAATCTGAAATGAAAAGTACAAGAAAGGAAGAGAAGAAGGGTGACGGAAGACACATGCTGAGGATAGGGGAGCTACATGGACTTTTTTCTGCTGGGCACTTCTTAAAAAGATAACGAACTAACCATGAATGAATTCGAACTAACCATGAATAAATTTACCTTATATGAACTCTTTTCTTTCAGGATGATATTCAGTGAAAATATGGTAAGCACATACTCTGAAGGGAGTAACGTAGCAGAATACACAACCCTAAAATATGCCTCTTGGGCATAAGGATTAGTTTGAGCTGCAGGCAATCAGAAAACAGATACTGTACAAGAAAGCTCTTTCTCTCCCTGATTTGCCTGGTAGCAGAATGTAAATTCACAAAAGTATTCCTTTCTCTTCTCTACAAGTAAAGATGAAAGTTTCTACCTGGAGATGACTTTAGACCCTCATCAGCCTGGAGGCAGACCCAGAGGCAACCATACTACCAAGTGTACTAACTAGATTTTAACGGCCTGGTGCTCTACATCTTGGCCTTCCCATAATGTGCCAGCTTTATAGGGACAAAGTGCTCCCCCTCTAGCTTGTAACTTCTCTAAAAACATATTGTGCTTTGTTGAAAAAGAGATATAACACAGAGTCCTATGCAGGCTTTCAGAGAGAGCAACTCTCTTCCCTGAGTTGTTTCACATGCATACATCTGACACACATTTTTCTCTCTTATTAGTCTTGTTTTTGTCTTATTAATTTGTCCTTTGTTACAAGATCTTCACCAAGAGTTTAGAAGGGTAGAGAGAAAAGGATTTTCTTCCCGTATAATTGCAAATGTCATAAAGATACAATAACATGACCATCAGCTTATGAAAAGGGCTAATCTATACTGACATATTGAATGGGGAACAGGAAAGAGTAGTCAATGTCATACGTACCAAAGGAAATGTCAAAGATTATCTGCACAATTATAACTAGAAAATCCAAGTAATAGCCATCTGCATGTGTTATTCAGGACAATTGTTTTCTGTTTTGATTAAAGGACTTCTATGTTGAGACCTCTCTATAATTTTTACCTCTGGGTTAGGACCTAAGTAGAGAAGGTTAGGGCCTCACTACATGCCTAATTAAAAAA
>NW_004524663.1:1838354-1849302 GCF_000260255.1 Octodon degus | reverse complement strand
ATATATATATATATCAAGAGACACTTTTAGAAGACCTGGGGTTTCAACAAATACACTTTGAAAATCTCTGCACCCTTATTCTTCACAGATGACATAATCTGATGGACCCTTATAATGATATAGTACACACTGACAGACTTTCAAACGATCTGAAAACATTTGGGATCACTGAAATTAGAAAAAGACTCTACATGAGACACATTTGGCTGAACCCATGTCATACTGCTACATTTAGCTTTTAGAAGCAACTTTGGCAAACTACTCAGCTGATAATTAAAACACAAACATTATTTGATATTTTCCAGTATCTGAACCCTTCAAAACAACTGCATGTCATAACAACTCAAATATCTTTCTTCTCAGTGAAGATTTCAGAGTAATTTCTAAATCTTTTACTTTATCAGCTCATTGCACATATCCAAAATAGCTTAGCAATTTAAAGTGCCTCCAAGTAGGCACAGGGGTAGGGGCTTTGACCCCTGGGCCTGCCATGCTGGCCCCACCCTGAGGGTGAGCTAAAACGGCTATTGAGCCTGGGCATGGCAGTGCGCGCCTGTAATCCCCGCTCTTGGGAGGTTGTAAACAGGAGAATCACTACTGGTGCACTCTAGTAGTGAGACCCTGAACACCCTGTGAACCCTTCACTAAAATACAAAAAAAGAAACAAAAACAAAAACAAAAAAACAAAACACATATCTGGTAAGAATGGGTGTCTCAGTTACTCCTCTCCCATTGCTAGGCCAAATATCCAACACACAAAATGAAGGATGGAAAGGTTTAGTTAGCTCACAGTTAGTAGAGTTTTTACTTTATACTCAGCTGGCTCCAAGGCAGAGTGGCACGTGGCAGAGAGAAACCTTTTATGGTGGTGGCAAAGAGCAGAGAGAAAAAGGAGTGGCAGCAGTTCAGGCAGCTAGCTAACCTCTCTCCCCTCCTTACACTGTAATGCAGATTAAGTGCTCCAGGGCAGGTGCAGCATCCACACCTAAAACAATCCATTTGCAAAATCCGGAAGCTGCCTCATGACTGCATGAGGCTTCAGGGGGACAGCTATACACAAACCATAGTAATGGGCAACCTTTAAAAGACCCACATATTCATACTACCACAGCAACATGCAGTATCTACAAAGAAAAACTTGTTCAGTCTAAAACTTAGCCTAAGCTGACTAGTATATTCTATGGCAACTCTCTGTGTAGCTGATAATTTGGAGTTTTATTCAGTTCCTAGCGCTTGCAATTCAGTGTAATATTTCTCGCTCCCCGAAGCAGAAATCCTGGAGTGAAGCTCCGCTTCTCGTCCTAAACAAGTTGCTTTTCTTAACATTAAATTTGCTCCTCAGGTTTGCAGTACTCTCTTATTTTTTGGAGAGATTGTTTGCAACAAAATATTATAGGAACTTGATAAAAAAAGAGATATCTACTGGAGGTCAGAGAAAACCATAAACAGGAATTCATTTTTTTTTTTACAAACTACTCTTTTTTTAAAAAATCAAATTTTGTCATTTTTGCTTTCATGGTTTATCTTTTTGAGACTATTTTATAATATAACTTACATATAGGAAAGCAAACACTGCAACTCAGCAACCAAAAAGGCCAGTATGTTCTGTGTAGCCATTCCTGCATTTTCTGAGAGTATTCTCTACAAAACAGTCTTCCTAAATTAAAGCCTGACACTATGAAAATAGTTTAATTTTGTTTTAACTCAATATTTTATGCTTATGTCTGAATCTTTGTGGATAAAAAATATTATCTCTGTTCTTCTAGACATAAAAAGACAATATCGATTATATGTGTGGAGCCTGTGAAATGTAAGCGGTATACACATTTCAAAGAAATTTAAGAGGACGATTCAACATAGTAGCAATGGTTTTGCTGAATCCATTTAAGAAACTCTCTCTTCTATTTCTAACAGCTTATCTCTTTTTCATTTCAAAATCTAGCCCTTAATTTCATAACTAACAGAAGCAATATTCTCTTAATGAAGCTAAAATTATCAAGATGTCAACCAAGCCTTGGTGTAACAAACTTACATCCGAATCTCTTTTACTTCCTAATACAGTAATAGTTCTGTCTTGTCAGGGATGAGCTGATAAAAGATGCTGAATGAAATGAGGACAGCTGAGCTTCTAGACCCTGACTGCTACCAACTGTAACAATCATAGCTCAGTGGTTTCCAGCATTTCAGGGCTGGGCTTTAGGTTTCCAACCGAAGCACACCAGACACAGATTCTATTCCTTTCAGGATAACCTCAAGATCCAAAGTTGTAAGGTTCCTTACAGAGAAATCAAGAGTTGGTCTTCTGAAGACCATTTCCTCACTGCTTTATACCCAAATTCAGTGATCGCAGATTTTCATTTGTATTTACATACACATGGTGGTCAGAGGCTGTTATTCAGAACCCAACAGCAAACAATGATGGGTTTCCTTTTCTGTCAACATTTTTCCCTTTACGTTTCAATAAATTTGTATTAACCATAGGTATAGCCAAGAACTGTGCCAAATATCAAATTACATGCAGATATGTTTTACACGTTTTCCTTGTCTGGCAAGTAAGAAAGAGAAGGGAAGGCCAGATAGCTCAGCAGATTAAAGCACCTGCTTAGGCAGATGGAGGGACTGGTGCTCAATCTCGGGGCACACTGAGAGGGCAATTGAGACTGGGTGTGGTGGTGCACACATGAAATCCCTGTGCTTGGAAGGCTGAAAACAGAAGGATCACTGAGTCTAATCTGGGTAGTGAGGCCCTGTAGACCTTGTACTAAATACATTTTTTAAAAAACTAAGAAAGTAAAACAAAGAAACAGAGAAATTTCTAATTTCAAAATCCAGACAGTTTAAATGTAAGCATATCATAAATCAGGGTATACTTCATTGCAAACATTATTCACAATGGTTCCCTCTTACTTTTAATGAGTTGTTTTGCTGTATTGGTTAATTTTACTTTATAGTAAAACCCAGCCCCTCTGGTCTTCTCTGAGTTTGTATTTACAAGAGTCCACTCTCTCCTGTACTGTCATTCTCTCCCTCTCCATTATCATTCCTTTCTGCATACAAAACTACCCTGTATTACCCTCAAGAAAAAAGTGCCCTTCCTGCAAGTACCCTCCCCAGGACCCCACTCACCCCTCTGCCCGGGTTCATTCTCAGAAGACCCAACACCTTTGTGGTCTCCACTCTCTTACCTGTCACTCATTCCTCTACCTATTCCAATATGGTTTCTATCTCCACCATTATCAACAAACTGCTCCTAACAAAGAGCGTTCTCCTCACAAAGAATTCCAATGGCCAAATTATCCTCCCTAGTTTCCTCATCTTTCTTGACCTATCCTGACAGTATGGGACTGTTTTGAGTCACTTCTCTCTTGATTTGTGTAACACCATACCTGTTCTTGCCTGTGTCATTTCCTTAGGTTGTTCCTCTGCTCAACAGAACAGAAGATGTTCTCCTTAAACTTTTTAACATTCCTCCATGTAACAGTATCCTAATTCACCTCCTTTATTTCTAGGCATTGATACTATCCATAAACTAGTATTTCCTGGATTATTTCTAATACTGATGTATACCCAACTATTACTTTGATACATCTTAGAATTAGTATGTTCAGGGGCCAGAGAGATGGTTCAGTGGAATAAGTGCTTCCCTGGAAAGTGCAAAGGCCTGAGTTCAATCCCTGGTTCCACCAAAAAAAAAAAAAATTAGTATGTTCAAAATCAGGTTGTTGACTCTTCCCCACGCTTTGTCCCCAAGTCTCCATTATTTCTATAAATATTACCAGCTGTGCATTTGATCATGCTAGAAGCTTTGGAGCCTTTCTCTAATCATTTGCCTCAATACCCAAAGGAATATTAACTGTAAACCAAATTATTCCACCATGAAAATAAATTGAGAATTCAATCTTTTTATTTTTTTCATCTCAAAAAGCCGTCAACTTGGTTCAGGCCCTCAGAATTTCTTACTAGGTTTTTTCATAATCACTTTTTACCTCCTTTTTTCCATCTTCCACTAAAAAGCATCTGGGTAAACGGTAGCAATATCCATCAGTACTCATCATTTTTCTTCTTAAAATGCTTCCATTGCTTCCCACTGTGTTTAAAATAAAATCCAGCTCTTACTTGACCTCTGGGATTGGATCTGGAAATCTATTTCATGGAGAGCTACATAATCTTTCCCCTGTGCTCCTCCTCCTCCTCAAATTCACCTCCATTCTCTGCTCTTCTCATAGACCCTCAAACTGGTGAATCTCTTTCCTAGTCAAGAGATTTCACACAATGCTACTCTCTGAACCTACAATGCACTTCCTATAACTGAATTTTCTTTGACACTTAGGTTGTAACAGCTTCAATGCTACCTCTTCTAGAGGCTTTATTTTACCTCCTTCTAAGACATATCTTCAAGTCAATTATTTTATGACACAACAGTTTGTATTTCACAATTATATTTTCATATACTTGTTCATTGTCTATGTCTCCAACTAGACTAGTCTGTACAAATAGAGCAGTAAGTGCAGCACCTAGAATACTGCCTACACACAATAGGCATTAAAAATACATTTGCTTAATGGACTGTTCTGTTTTTTAAAAAAATATAGAAATTGCTGCTGGGTAATCAATCCTCTCTCCAGTCTTACCAACCTTTTCATCATTTAGGGTTTATTGAAGGATTCTGTGTTGCTTTGAAGCCACTGAGTCATATACTGGCATTAGTATATTCACCTATTATCTCACTTATTTTTCTCAATAAATCTTCAAGGTAAGAGTTCTTATCCAGACTGTATCTAGCAAGAAACTGAGAACTAATAAGATGAAGCAGTTGTTCATGATTACATGGAACATCATGGGTGAAATTCAAGTCTAATTCAAACTCTAAATCCTTTGATGCTCTTTTGATCATACTCAAGGCTGGGTTCATGGGCATGAGGCCCATTTAGTTGCATAGAGTTCTTATGCTTTATTTAATGTTTTATTATTGCCATCTTAAAATCCTTAATCATTTCTGACTGTAGGCCCTTGAATTTCCTTTGCTCTTACAAATTCAAACTGTTTCACAGATTTTGTTAGGAAGTAGTACCAAAACTTTCTTCCTACGAGCTGGCATTTTCTCTCTTGGAAGAATTTACAATCTAAGTACACTGAATGATGTAACAATATATTCACAGTTGCAAAATATTTACTGAAGTGTTAAGGAAAAACATTTCCAGACCTAATCCTCAAGATAATTCACCGTCTCTTTTCCTCTATCTTGTGAAAGGTCTGTGTCTTAGGTATTTTTGTTATTGCTGAGACCAAATACTCAATGACCACAGTTAAGGTACAAAATGTTTATTTTTTTTCCATTGGTTTATGAAACTTTACCAAAGAAAAATAAATCAATTACTAGAAAAGCTATTAGTTGATCAGTCATCCACTGAGAGTTCGGATCATTTACTCAGTACTATATTAAACAGTGTAGCAAAACATACATTCACCAATAGCTCCAAGCCTCCTAAAAATTTAAATTAAAATTACAAAACATTTTGACAACTTTAGAAGGACTTCTAGTCACAAGCCCTAACAATCTGCTTATCTCCTTTTGTCATTCATTCTGACCTCATCCTAGAATAAAAAACTTACATCCCCATGTCCACCTTTACCAATCCCATAAGACTAAGTTACTACATTTCTAGATACCCACCAAGAGACTTTATAAAGTGTGGTATCACTACGGTTAACTCACTATTCTCAAACACATCAAAAACAGAAAAAAACTGAATTCATTAATTATGCTCTAGAGAAACGATTATTTCTTAATGTGATATTTTCCTTCATCGGTCAGTGATTTGTTCATATACCATAACCTTCTAGATGGAGCTAGTGAAAGTGGTAATAATCACCTGTCCTTTAACCTCCCGAGTTTTTCGATGAAGTTCTTACATCAGTAATTTTCAAAGGGGAATGCGCTACCATCACTAGAACCAGTTAACAAGGAAAATGGTGAGACCATTCCTCTTACATAGAAACTCCAGAGGGTGACACCCAGGAAGCTGCGCTTTCCTGCCCCCAGGTGATTATGATTACCGCTAACATCATGGCGAGCCACCACGATATAGAAGAGGTGTTAAAATAGTGATATCCAGATTTATGTTATCATCTAAGTCACTAGGGATTTTGGTAAAGGATAAATAATGCTTCCCAGCCATGTCATAAAGGGAGAAAGTCCACACATAGGGTATGGTCCATGTGGACAAATGCAAGTTTAAACAGTTCTCCAGGTGACTCAAAAAGTCAAAAAGAGGTTTAGGAACCCTTCTCTAAAGAAGAGGCTGTTTGGAATAAGTTATACAATTTTGATCATCTTTACCTCCCCACTGAGTTCTTTCAGAATGGTTAGGTGTTTTTCTTGGTGTTTTGTTTTTATTATTTGTGTATATGTTTATCTCATTGATGAATCTCAATGGAGCATGACAAATTCAATCTAAAACTACTTGTTAACAATGATTTAGAGATATTTCAGCAGCCAATATACAAGTGAGATTAGTCTAAAGGTGTTGCTTTGTGGAAAACAAAGCCATACAAACAGAAAACTACCAAGTACTACAACAACAAAACCAAGTTTAGAGACTGCCACAGATTTATACCTTCACCTGGCCTCTATTAACCCTTCAGCAGACCGAAAGCCTATAATCATCAAGTTGCCCAAGGATTCAAGAATTGGCTTCTGAATTTAGTTGAATACAAAGAATCTTTCAAAGCTGATTTTAAGAGCCCTACAATGGGGGTTTGGTGTTTGCACAACACTGAATCTCTTGGTTAATTATATTTACGCACTGGATATCAGCCAGCAACAAATTACAACGGGGAAAAAATGACTAAAAGTGCACCTTTACTCTCCTCTCCACCTCATTCCTCTCTGGCTTCACTTTACATTTTTCAAAGAAATGAGTCAGTATTTCTTCCTGTAAGCTCATTGTCAAACTGTGATTCATATTTCAGAAAAGTGAAATAAATAAATGAGAAAAGAATAGAATTGGTCTACACCAGTGGCGGCGACCTTTTAGACTCTTCAATGTTAACAAACAGCCAGCTGCAGCATGTGTGCCTTAGGTTTGGCACCACTGCTTTACTCTTCCTTAAATTCTCTACATTTTTAAATTGTTCTGTTTCTTATTTGTTATTTTTTATTAAATTCAAATTTATTATTTCATTTTGAAAGGTAAAAGACAAAAGTAAGAACAAAAATCACAAAGAATGACAGAAATAGGGTAACATACCATATATGTTATAGATTTGGGGCTGATAGCTGATCAATAGTGGTTGATATATTAATCTATTTTTTTTTTCTTTTTTTCAGAACCAGGGATTGAACTCAGGTCTTTGCACTTGCCAGGGAAGCGCTTATTCCACTGAGCCATCTCCCCGGCCCTATTTATCTATTTTTATTGTCAAATCTGTTGCTCAGATTAACAGATATAGTGATGTAAGATTGGACATATGATTAAATATTACTGCTTGTTTTTCAGAAACCTTGAATTTTTGTTCTTGTCCCTCTTGTTTTTCTTTTTGTCTTTTTTAAAATTTGCTTTGAAGAGAGTATAATAATAATTGCAAGCTGGCCAGCTAGCACAGTGGGTTAAAGTGCCTGCTTAGGCAGATACAGGGAGCAGGGTTTTATCCCTGGCTTGCCTTCTTGGCCCCCCCCCCAGGGTGGGCTGAGATTGCATTTGAGACTGGGTATGGTGGCATGTGCCTGTAATCTCAGCGCTTGGGAGGCTGAAACAGAAGGATCACTATGAGTCTGATTTGTGTAGTAAGACCCTGTAGACTCTGTACTAAATACATAAAAAAAAATTGATATGATGCTAGAAATAGCACACATTCAGAAGACCAAGATGACAAGTATTCAAGTGTGATTTTTGTATTACACATTGTTGTCCTTGACGTAGTTGCTTAAATCGCAGATATCAGCATACAGTTAGTCAAGGTGAAAATTCTACACGTTAACTATTATTTTCAAAAAACTGATGGAAATTTTTAGTACAATCATCTCAACCATTGTTTATATATGTGTGCATATTTTCTCCTAACCTTTTTTCCTATCTTCTCTCCTTTCTCTCATCTTTATTGTTTAATCCTTAAGTTCTGTTTCTTTCTGTTTTATTATATCTGTTATAGCTTTAAGATTTTATTTCTTCTTTCAGGTTCTTACACTAGGGAGACTATGATATTTACACATGTGGGTCTGATTTATTTCACTTATGAGTATAGCCTCTAATTGTCTCCACTTACCTATGAAATCTTCAAGTTTGTCTTTCTTTATAGCTGAGTAATACTCTATTATATAAAAATGCCACATCTTTTGCAGCCCATCCTCGGGTAACAGGCATTTTGAGCACTTCCAAGATTTAATGTAATCAATTGTGCTGCTACAAATATGAGTACACATGTATCATTGGAACTCTACAGCAGAGCAGCCTGGTTGGTTTGGGACCAGCCAGAGTGGAACTCTCTACATTTCTTAAAGGTACGGAAGAATGATGTCAATTTTTTTAGAGACCAAGTGCCAAAACTGTAACCCCAAGCCCACCCAGTTATCACAAAGGCACAACACTGACATTAAACCTGAAATCCCACCCCCTGGGCTCACATGCAAACAGAAACGATCTGCATGCCCAGTGTGCTTGTGTGTCATTGGTTAGTCACTACTGTTATAGAACGTGGAGTCCGGCAGCCTGATTTCAATCCAAACTTCATGAGACTGAAGAGGTTACTTAATATTTCTGTGCCTTAGTTTCCTTATTTAAAATGGATATGAGGGCGTTGTTAAAAAAATAAATGACTCAATGTAAATAAATCTCACAGAACAATTTCTGATGCATAAACTTCAATGGGTATGATATTATAAACATTTTTGGGTCACCACTCCTAAATTTAATCTGCTCTTTACAGTTTGAATCTGCAAAGACACAGCTTTCAGTATGTTACAGCTCAGGCCAAGCTTTCCAGCCTTAAACAAAACATTTTGTGGGCGTGTTCCAATTGTCCACAATACTTTCAGGCTGTATTTCAAAGTCTGGGTTGATTGTAAGCCTGGTGGCATTTTTCCACTTTCTACACAGCCTCTCCCCCTTGGAGTTTGGAATTCATGGTCTAAAAAGAACAGTGAGTACGCACTTGGTAGCCAGATACACCTCACTTCAAGTCTTTCTCTCCTCTCTGCTAAGCTTGCACTGCGCTCGTCTCTTTAGCCTTCTTCATGATCTTCAAATACACCAAGTCCTCCTCCATCACAGGACACTGTACCTGCTGCTCTCTGCTGGGCTTTGTTTCCCCTCAGTGGGCATCTCTACTGCTTGTTCGACACTTTATCCTCACATCTGCCTAAGAGAACCAGAGAGTCTCAACAACCACGAACTCAGTCACTTCCTACTTCCCCTGCTTTACTGTTCCTTGGGGCACTCATAATTGCTGGAGAGTTCATTCCTTACATGCATTTGCTGACTTGTATACCACCAGCCAGGCCTCCCCAGCATGCAAGCTCCAAGGAGGCTGAAAATCACTAAAATCAAAAAATACCTTCTTACTTAAGGTGTTGTACAGATTGGATGAGGTAATATGTATAACATAATGAAATACTTATAGATGTTTTTTAAAACTCAACAAAATTGTAAGACATACAACAGTTCATTTTCCCTCTTCCTAAAAGACATGAAGAGAATATACTGCTTCCACTAGAACCTTTTCACTGGTCAGTGTCCAGGATGTCAACTCGGAACAAACTGAAATGAGAACAGTGCAGAAAAAACAAAATCTCTTCTGTTTTAGGGCCATTACTTAGAGTAGCATCAAAAGTCATAATTTCCTAATGATATTTTTAAATAAGTTATTGTAAAGATGTAAAAAGATAAATAGGACTACTCATGAAATGTGATACTTTTGATAAAATGAATTTTCTAATTATCAACTTATTTTCTTTCACCGTTTGCTGTTGAGAACCTCTCTTTTTGATCTTGATGAAACTTTTTGTCTTAGAAAATAGGGGGAGCACGGCACATAAATTTGTCTTTTTCTTATGACAGAGCACAATATCTTCCTGAGTGTCATGGTTATGGTCACCGATTCCCATTTGATATAATTGAACAGGGAGATTATTGGATTGACTTCATTTTAACCTCAAGACAAGCCAAGGTAATTACCTTCTCAAATGAAACTTCCATTAAAAACACTTTTTGTCTCTTGTTACATTTTTACAATAGTAGATGTTATACACACACACACACACACACACACACACACACACATAGAACCTACTTAACAAATGTTCTATATTAAATTTCACTTAATGAAATTAAAGTATTCTAGATCTAGTTTTGATTAACATCACATAGAGGAATAACTAGTGTTCGTTTAATACATCAAAAGATAAGTATTTATTTATTTATTTACTTAGTGGAACTGGGGATCAAACTCAGGCCTTTGTGCTTGCCAAGGAAGAGCTTATTTCGATTTGATATGAAACTGTCTCATTGCTATATGTTTATCAATAAAACTTTGAAAAGAAAAAAAAAGATAAGTAAATGATTAAATATATTAAAGTGATAAAGACCAGATAATATTAATAAAATTATATTACCTTACTCTTTCCTAATAACAATGCCTTGTCAATAACTAATCAACATTTTCTGTCATTTAATAGTTTCACTGGTCTCATTAGTACTGATCTGCTAGGGAAATGGCTCAGTAGAATAAGTGGTTGCCTGGGAAGCACAAGGGCCTGAGTTCAATCCCCGGTACCACAAAAATAAAAATTAAAAAAAAAATAGATTCTCACTATAAAGACAACAATAACTAATCACTTTTGTGAGAGGAAAATCACATATATAGTTAGTGCTCTTGTAATCATCTCACCACTAACCCACAAGTCAGACAACTATTGAAAATAATTAAAGAATGGTTATCGTTACATTCTTTT
>NW_004524663.1:1811368-1834870 GCF_000260255.1 Octodon degus | reverse complement strand
GTACTGAAGTTAAGGTGGAGCTCTACAGAGTTTGGACTTATCCAGCTGCGTCTGGCTTAGGTCTGGCTGCTGTGTTCAGCTCCTTACCGCTGTGGACTAGGGCTAGGACTGGGTCTGGGCGTTCCCAGAACTGGGCAGAAATTCCTACTGGGCGGGAGGGGTGGGGAGGTAGGGCGGAGTGGTGGGGGGCGGCCCGAGGGAGTGGGAGAGGGTCCGGCCCACTCTGCGCCTGGGCTGTGACTGGTCCCGCCGGTGCAGGTTAGCAGGAAGCTCTCCACACACTCACCGGGCCTGGTCTAGGACCGGGTCTGGGGGTTCCCGGAAGTCAGCAGAAATTCCTACTCGGCGGGAGGGGTGGGGAGGTACGGTGGAGTGGTGGGGGGCGGCCCGAGGGGGTGGGAGAGGGTCCGGCCCACTCTGCGCCTGGGCTGTGACTGGTCCCGCCGGTGCAGGTTAGCAGGAAGCTCTCCACACACTCACCGTACCTGGGCTAGGACTGGGTCTCTATGGTTACATTCTAATTATGTCTCTATCATCTCCCAGTAGGCCTTGCTGGGAAATTACTTCACTTCTCTGAAATTTAGTTTCTTCACCTGTAATTTGTGAACCCACATAAAACCTACCTCAGAATGACATCAAGATTATACAGAGATCATTGTTGAAAGTGCCAGGTATTTAGAAATACCAAAAATATGTTCTTCATCTCCATCCTTCCTACTCTCTCTATCCAGGATATGAAACACTAAGTCTGAAGGGTTTCCACTGTGCTGTACCATTTACTTCCTACACAATCACTAAATTTCCACACCACTCCAGGCACTGAGCAAGATTTAGGAATATATGGATAAGGAAAATATAGTCTTTGCCCTGAAGCAGATCCTAAACTAAAGAACTAGATTATACTTTCGGAACATAGAAGGCAACATTTAACAGTCAGACATTTTCTCCAGAAAGAACAACTAATGCCCACCCTTCTACAGTGTGTATGATTCACAAACTCTGCAGTAATACAATATGCTGGGAATGACCTCACTGCTCACACCAGTACAGAACTTGATGTTATCCCACCAGCCCAGCAGTCTGTCTCTCTCAGGGGACCCAGAGGCTCCAGTTATACATAAGATTCAATATGACCGCAAGATGTCTTCTCTCCACAAATCAGATTTAGTGGTCAGAGGACAAAAGAAGGACTTAGCCATTGCTTGTCTCTGGTTCCTTCTGGCCTCATTTATCCTACTTTGTTCATTTGTATTGTTTAGCCTTAATAACAAGAATTAAGCTCTTATTTTAGTTACTGTTACCACCGCATTCTCTCATTACAGTCAATAACTTGATGGCCCTTTTAAAGAATGAGCTCTTTTTGTAATTGGAACCCAAGTCATTCCCATTTTGTTCTAGGCCCTCGTGATATGAATCATCATTGTTTATCTTTTAGGCAAACCTAATTTCACTTATTGCCATGGTATCAAATATTTTACATGCTTAAAAATTAACATTTTTCCAGAAAATGGAAGCCAATAATTCAGAACATAGGGAAATAATTTTAAAGTTTATCTTTTCATATGAAATGTGCCTTCATGTGGAGAGGTGATTTTGTGATTTAAAGCCCAAAGCAAGTGGAAATAGATCTTAATCTGAAACTGGCCTGCACTCTGGGTAATGGACTAGTGAAAAAAATATCAGGTCCAATTCTACCACTTCCTATCAGTTAATCTTTAAGTATTTCTTGTATGAAAGTTCTTAAAGACAACAACAAAACATAAATGGAACAGAAAGAGTTGACTCATTGTTCATCGTAGGCATATTAGTTAGCAATTGTTCATATACTATATATACTTTATTGCTAACTAATATGCTTAAAGTATTTGATCTATTTATTTTAGCCTTCATCATATGTGTAAAATGTAACAATAATGCTACTAGTGCATCAGTGCAGTCACAGCAAAGCTGCTGGTTAAGAATGACAAAGGGAAACGTCTTCTGTCTTGAGTCAAGGTCTTGGTTCTGTGTTGTTGCTATCAATCTAGCCTTTAGCTTTCTCTGGCTCCTGTTCCTTGCTTCACTGAAACTTCTTTGCAGCAACTAGTAACTAATCACAGAATTTCTAATCTTTTGTAAACAACCAATTGTATAGAATTCTTAACAGATCTACATTTATGTCTGTTTTTCCCTAATTCTAGATAAGCACATACATTTCAAATTCAAAATAGTCCCCAGATATACACATGACTGTTTGCCCACATTACCCAAGACTGCCTGCCACAAATGTTAGAGACAGGGTTTTTCCCTCCTTCCCTGACTTTCAACCTGACCACAGCACCTCCACGCTAGAATGCCTTCCACAATTAGCTAGCTGTCATCCCAAGCAAAAGGCTTCATGAACCCTGTAAATGTCTTGCAATTCACCATAGAATGGCCTGCTTCTAGAGTCTGAACATGTGTTCCCCCCACCCCGCAAAATTAAAATGCCGAAGTTAAATGTGAGCATATTTGGGGTTGGGGGCCTATGGGAGGGTATTAGATAGTGAGTGTGGAGCCCTTACACATAGGAATAGCACCAGCATAAAAGAGAATGCTGAGTGACTCCAGCTTCTCACATATGACAGTCTGCTAGCTACTGGACCTAGCAGCACCTTGAGCCTGGCCTTGTAGCCTCCAGAAATACAAGAAATACATTTCCTCTGAACATAATCCTCCCAGCCTACAGTATTTTTCATAGCATCCTGAATAGACATAACATGTCCCCAGGATGGATCTTTCAGGGAAAACAATCTACTTGTTCCTTCCCTGAAGTTTTACAGTTCAGTTGCTCATTGCCCGGTGTGGTGTCACTTAGGCAATCACAGTGGGCCCTAGACAATTATTATCAACTACTGTGTCCAAGAATATAATACTCTCTTTGTGGTAACTGTTTCTTAAATTTCCATTACTTTGGTTTATTTCAGGTCAGAAGCATACAAATTTCTTCACAAAATTATATTTCCTTGAAAGAGGTACATTTTCAAAAAAAATAATAGGAGGCAACTTTTACTTTATTTGATCTTGGCATTTTAAATACAAACCAAACCATTGCTGTCTCTTTACCTAATGCTAATTTCTCACCCCTCGCTTTTTTCTTAATAACAGTCATTTAGAAAAATCTAACACTGTAATCATTATCTATGGAGCAAAAGAGACAAGTACTTTTATAGAAAAGCAGACAGCTTCAAACAACAGGAAAAAGTAATTGTAATTCAACATTCCTGGTTAAGGACAATTTTTATTCATTAAAAAGAAAATCTATAAATATTTAAACACCAGTAAAAGAAAAATTGCATTTTACTACATCTATGTAGAAAATATTAAATAAAGACTGCCAACAAGAATTTACCTGTGTTGTTTCAAGTAAGTTAAAACTGAAAAGTCACATCATTTATTTGCAAGTTGTCTTACTCATTTGGCCAGTCTCACCACATGTTTTGAGCCAATTAGTAGGTTTTAACAGTTTAATATACAGATGATATGAATAATATGGGCATAATATATAATAAATGCTTAGTTGCTAACTAATATGCTTATATCATGCTGTATTTAAAAAGTTATAGTTTCTCTTTCCCTTCCAGAAAAAATTCCCAGGTTTCTTTCTCCTATGCCATTTGAGGCTTTACCTGTACATAGAGAGGCTGCACACATGGAGTGGGTGCTCACTGAAGTGTACGTGAAGATGTAACATTCACACACTAAAGTCTGTGGAACGTCCACTAGCAGCAAGGTAATTTCCACTTCTGAAACCACCAATATGAAGCCAACACCCAAAAACTAAATGGGTTCAGTGAGCCTCTAACTGTTCCAATCCCCAGCCCGCCAGCAGCACCTTGTCCCAAAAAGATGAGCATTCACCATGGAGTTAAAGGCATCTAAGACAGTGATCTTTCATCCCTACCCTCATAACCTTGTCTACTTAAGAGTTAAGAAATCAACCCTATATTGTAGTAACTATGGTAGGAAGCAAAGCTGCCTCCTGAAAAGGCCTGCCTTCCTATTGCCAGGACCATGAGTGTTGCTCCATATTGCAGAGGTATTGAGTTTGCAGGTGGAATTAAGGTTGATAACTGTCTGATTTTAAATTATTCTTGGTTTTCTAGGTGGGCACAATGTAATCAAAAGGGCCCCTATATGTGCATAAGAGAGGCAGCAGAGAAGATCAAAGAAAGCCAGATGATGGAATTCGGGGGAGATGTACTACTGCAGAGAAGAGAGCAGCCCTGCTAATGCCTTGGCTTCTAGTTCAGCAAAACTATGTCAGATTTCTGAACTTTAGTACTCCAGAATAATAAATTCATGTTCCTTTAAGCCGTTGTTACTTATTTCATTGTAGAAGCAGAAACTTAAGAAAATGCTCAACAGTTTTAAATCCTGAAAGCAAACTCTTTAATACAGAAATAGTTGGACAATATCTTTTTATATATTCTATTTCTTAATGACACTTTAATTGGCCTCCACAATTAATAGGTGAAATATTTTCTGCCAGTTAATTGAATACAGTGGCCCAATTAAAATCAAAGGCCTGACAGTACACTAGCACATCAACGCTACCATATGCCTCCTATTGTTACAAGTTCTACTTTTTAACAACCACTTCTTCCAAGGTTTTATCCTGACTTTACAATGTAAATTATACCAGTGAAGTGAAGAGTTGGTGAGGGGAGTTCCTGTTTTTCAAATTATTTCATCTAATAATTGAAGAAGGAAAATTAGAATTATATCACTATTTCACAATGTTAATGTTCTGATGGAATAATTGATCTTGGCCAGGCACCAGCCAACTTCAGCCAAGAGCCTGACCTAGTGCAATGCTAGCCTTCCTCTGACTGGAAGCTAAAAGGGATATTCATATTCCTCAGTGGTTGAAAATAATCACACACACATAAAAATATATGAAATACAAGTGCCAGTGTTCACAAACTATGTTTTATTGGAATAAAACCACGCCTTTCTGGGTGTGGTGGTGCATATTTATAATCCTACAATCCCAGAATTTGGAAACTGAAGCAGGAGAGTTGTCACAAAATTTGAGGCCAGCTTGGGCTACATAATGAGTTCCAGGGCAGTCAGAACTATACAGTGAGACTCTGTCTCACAAAGAAAGAAGGAATGAAAGAAAGAAAGGAATCCAGCCAGCCTGCCTGCCTGATTATATAATGTCTATGGCTGTTTTCACCATGTAACAACCAAACTGAGCTATAAAAGATCTTATGGTACATAAATCTAAAATATTTGCTATCCAGTCCTACGAAAAAAGATTTAACAATGCCTGCTCTAAGAAATGACTGTAAATAGTAGCTAGAACCCACATTGAGAGACTATTGCAACATTTGTGATTTATCTTTGTCTAAAAACAAATTAAGGACTTGATAGCTCAGTGGACTAAAAGCACCTACTTAGGCAGAGCATAGTGGCCGGGGTTCAATCCCTGGCGTGTCCTGCCGGCCCCACCTGTGGGGCGAGCTGAGATGGCGATTGAGATTGGACGTGGTGGCATGTGCCTGTAATCCCAGCATTAGGGAGGCTGAAAACAAGAGAATCACTATGAGTCTGAGCTATGTAGTGAGACCCTGTATACCCTGTCCTAAATGCAGAAAAAAACAATTAAAACTGATCAAAGGCTTTTGGTCAAACTACCGGTTCACAGAAAGTACAGTGCGCTGAGGAACATGTGAAATGACACCACTAGGATGTTTTTAATCTAATATACCATGTAGGAAATTCTACAATTAAATATATTTTTTCTGATAAATGATTTTCAAAAGAAAAAAAGATGATTATAAACTAAAATGAACGATTGCAATAACCAGTTAGATTCTCATTAGATTCCTATTCCTATAAGAATTAGATTCTTATTCAGAATCTAATTGCTTAGATTCCTATTCAGAAAAACTGAGAGTTTAAAAAAAAGCTATGTGATAATCACAGAAATGTAATTCTGCCTTTATATTTGTCAAAATTAGGAAGTTTATTGTATCTAACTTTCAAAATAGTGGTACAGTTTAATAAGATTCCCAAAGGGGTCTGAGAATATAGGTCAGTGGAACAACATATGCTTAGGATTTAAAAGTCCTAAGTTTTGATCCTTAGCACTAAAATACACAAAGTAATTAATTAATTAATTTAAAATGTCAACATTTTTGAGGTGATGTGATATAATATCTAAGACCATAGTAGTAGAGAGAATAGAAATAAAAAATAGAAGCATAAATTGAATCTGGGTTACAGATTTATTACACTATTTCCCTTACTTCTGTATATACTTGAGATTGTATATAATAAAAGTATTTTCTTTTTTTTCTTGGTGGTATCAGGGATTGAACTCAGGACTTTGCACTTGCCAGGCAAGCACTTGTTCAACTGAGTTATTATTGCCCCAGCCCCCAATAAAATTATTCTCAAAAGCATCCTTTCCCAAAGGTCTTGAGCTTAACGAAGGAAATAATTTTATAACCACCATTTATCTCAATTTATAAAGAAACTGGTCATTAAAATAATCAAAAGCAAAATATATCCTACATTTCAATATAGTATGGATTTCACAGTTTAGTTCTAAAAATGTCAATAAATTCATGTTTGGCAAAAGTGTAGACTGGACATTTCAAGGACTAAGATCTGCTATGGAAAACAATCATGTTGAGAAGATAAGCTGATTTAAAGATCACCAATATTTCTCCATTAAACAAGGGCAGCTGGTGCTTTTGACTTTTTTTGTAACATGTCTAGTTAACATCAGAAGTCAGTTAGATGCCTGTTCCTTTCTGTGAGTAGCTTTGACCAGGCTAAATTAGTTGTGCATATCAATACACTTATCATTCATACTTCATCCTAGGAGCTGGTACTTCCATCCTCACTTCATTAAGAAAAATAAGAGACACACAAAGATTACGGTGCAAGACCAATCAGTGGACTGAGTCAAGCTGGAAATCAATTTTGTTAAACTGCTGTTGATATAGTCTTAAAGTAACAGTCTGACACCACTCCCCTTCCACCTCTTACTAAATGTCAGCTGAATTAGAGGTTAGAATCTGGACAAGTTTAACCTTTCTGTGGTACAGACAAGACCATGAAGAGTGAAACTTTGGTCTTTATGTCTTCTAAAGAGCAGTGTTGGTTCTTGAGTTCATACCGTAACAAAAGTACTCACAAGTTAAGAACCAAACAGATAAATAAAAGGATGATTGGGCTGGGGAGATAGCTTAGAGGCATAAGTGCCTGCCTGGAAAGCACAAGGTCCTGAGTTCAACCTCCAGTACCACTAAATAAATAAATAAACAAACAAACAAACAAACAAATACTCATTGATTATGGTTAGTAATAGCAAAATTAACTATTTTTAATTGATTACCTATATTTTAATTCCAATAGAGAAATGAAGTGAATAAACTACCTGTGACTTAAACATACAGAAAAGTATACAACATCTATATGTGACATCTAGGTATATCTCAAAAATACAATATTCAGCAGAAAAACCACATTATAAAAGAATGCATATTATAAAAACAGTCCATATAAGAGGACATAAGTCTGTAGCAGAGATATTTTCATGAGAATGATCCTCAATTTCAGAATATTTTTTATCTTTGGGGAAGGAGTATTGAGAGTAGGAAATATTTTAACGGTATCTACAGTATTGTATTTATTTTTAAAAGATGAAGGAAAGGTGGCAAATAGTTAACCTTTGTTTAATGTGTGTTAGAATTATAAGCACTGTTCCTATAATATTGTCTGTATATTGGAGACTATTTAAATTTTAAATAAAAAGTACAATATTTACTTCTTAATTATCTTTATTTAAAGAAAAAGGAAAACTTGAGAGAACATTAAATCCTATAGGAAAGGAAGAAGGAATCATCCAAGTAGAGTTTGGTAGAAAACCCAGTAAAGAATTATAAAATGAATAAAGGTTCGTGGCTAACAATTAACAGGCCCAGACTCGTAACTGGATCTGTTTGATTGCAGAGCTATGAGCTGTTTTCTAAAATAAAATAAAATTTCCCATAGAACTGCTATAGATAATTTGTATTTAAAGTAGAGCTTATGGGAACATTCTTATTCAATAGAGCTTTCTTTTATAATCTCACCATTATGAAATTCATTGAAAAAAGTCTTAGAAAATTGGTCTTAAGAAAGAACAAATACATTCGCTCATTACTGCAATCCTGACATCTGGTGTGTGGGCTGGTAGCTTGACATACCAGCTTTGATCTTAAAATTACCACCTTTAGGACATCCACAATGTCAACCTACCTTATTTAAGTTTGGGGGATTCTCCATATCTCTTGAGGTATTTATGGAGATCAGAGAAGGATACAAAATGATATTTCAGCAATCTTTGAAATACCAACAAAAACTACAACAAAATACTTATTTCCTGAATGAAGACTTCTGAATACATGAATATTTTAGAATAAATATGTACTAAGTAAAATCTGCAAAAGAATCCATAATCTGATTTGGTCCCTACCATTCAAGTCTGTAAAGATAGACAATAAGCTAGAATTTAATAATGGGAAATAACTCTCCAACTTCCCCATAAAACAAATACTTCTTGCTCCAAGTCTATCAATTCCTTTGCTATTATCTCTACTTAGCATATTCAAATCTCTCCTATTGGGCAAACTTAGAATTCTGCTTTTACAGCATTTCTTTTTCCCTTCATAACCAAGAACCTAAAAGCCACCTTATGTTAAACAGAAAGTGGTTTTTACCAATGCAATTATCAATGATTAATTCATTGAGCAAACATTTGAGTGTCAGGTATTGTGTATAGCTCTTTGGTATATCAGTAAATGACATAAAAATCCATCTTTGAGGACCTTACATTCTAACTGCAGTAAATGCTAGAAATTGCTTTAATGAGAAGTCAGAAAATAAATAATCATGAAAATAATATGCTTAGATCAATACCTGGAACATACTAAGTACTGTGCAAATATTTGGTCTTGTTACTTCTTTTCTCCATCTGCTTTGTCTCTCAGTCACTAAATTTGGACACAACTCTTAGAGAGTCATCATTACCCTCTTTTTTCCTTCCTTTCTCTCTCTTTCTCTCTCTCTCTCTCTCTCTCTCTCTCTCTCTCTCTCTTTGTTGTTTGGTTTTGGTTTTCTTTTTGGTACTAAGAATTGAACTCAGAACCTCATGCTTGACAAACAGGCACTGTGCCACTGAGCCTTGCCCAATTGCTGTCTTTTAAAACTCCCAAATCTGTCCAGGTCTTTTTAGGCACCATGTCTGCAAAGCTTTTGATCCCACCCTCCTAACAGCAGCTTAAAACCTAAGCACCAAGGGCTGGAGAGATGGCTCAGTGGTCTAAAGCACCTACTTGGAACAAGCTTGGCAAAGCACAGGGACCACGGTTCAATCCCCAGCACCACATGCCAGCCAGCCCCGCCCCCTGGTGGGCTGAGCTGGCCACACACACACACACACACACACACTAAATAAATGTTAAAAAAAAATTTAAAAAAAAAAAAAAACTAAGCACCAACTACTTCAACCTTAGCACCAACGTACGAGGATCATAAATCTAAACTGCACTCTCTGTTTTGCTTTGTGTACCTACTTCTTGCATTAAATTCTCTGTTAAGTTAGGGAAGATATCCACTTCCTACGATGGTGTGTATCACTTTCTCAGTACTTGACAAGTTCTAGAACAAGTTTCTTTAAACATTCTTCTATAATCTTTTCCTTTTTTCTTTATCAGCCTTCTTTTGACTATGCAAATAAAAGAAACAAAAACTAAACCAACAGTAAACCATCACAGCTGGTGTAGCCAAATGAGTATAAAGTTTTATTGCTATTTATAAATTATTTTAATGATTCAATTGTTTTTAAAGCTCTCAGTAAATATTGGCAAGAGGAACCACTGTAATATATTTTGGAATAATTGGAAAGAAATTTAATATCATCACCATGTAAGGTTATATTATTCTCCTGAGCTTTAAGTATTTGAATTGCACATTTTCTAATGACATAAAGGCTCTCAAATTAAAAATGAAACTAAACAAGATTTTCTTTAACTGTGGTGATGATGGGAGAAGCTTGTTTATTATATAAATTACTAAAAATTAATATTCACAAATAGTTAAACAAAATAGGCCATTACCAGAAAAGAGATGTTTTCATCAAAAAAGAGAGAAAAAATAAGAATAACAAGATAATACAACTGTATTCCTGAGCAGCACAGTATTGGTTCTTTTAACTTTTTAACACAGTGAGTAAAAGTTGGTAAACAAAAATCAACCTGTCTAGAAATGGTTTATCCAGTAATGGACTAGCACCGCAGGAGAGCCATTGGGCTTTCTGCCAGGAGATCCCTTTGTGTAACAAGAACAATCAATTAAGGGTTTAATGACAGTGCGATTTCATCTTAGAACCAAAAGGGAAAATGTAGATTCTTTTCACCAAGTTGATTGTTTCTAAAACAACCACCGTGGGCCCAACCTTCTCCACAATCTCCATGTACTCATGTGGTAGAGATGAACTTTTCTGACTTTAGCCCTGTCTTTGATTCAATTTTCCTCTTTTATTTTAAGACCATGAATAATCTAGCTTTGGCAGGAAGACCTGGAAGTTACCTAGTAGGCCTAAAGGATGGAAGTCAGAAGGAAGTGGAAACAAGTTTGCTTGTGAATTTTCTCCTTGCATAAGAAGCATCTCAGACAGCTGTAGAAAGAGTGGACTCGGTAACCAGATGACAAGGACTTTCCCTCCGGGGAGCCCTACTGCTCTGATGCAGTCACTGATGGTTCTACATGCTCTCAGCTGCCCACTTGTCTGCTCGAGGTGTGGCAGTGTGTGGTTGCACCTGCTGACAAGGACAATTATAGCATTAGTGAGAGCAAGCACGCTATTGAAGGCTGAAAAACAACTCTAATTACCACTGCTCCACCATTTCATTCCCTCTAAACTGTTTCTTTTTTTTTCTTTTACAGAGCGCCTATGCAAATATTACATTAAATCTGAATCTATTTGAAAAGAAGACTTTAAATAGTTGTGAAACTAGAGGAAGTCACCTATTAAAATTAAAAATGCATGCTGAGGAGAGTATTTGATTTCTGTGACAACAGACTCCACTTGCTTAACACATTTTAATTGATGTCCATGCATTTCTATGTAGCTAGAATTAAAACAAGAATAACAATGCTTCAAGGAAAAATCTGAAGTCTAGATCTTAAAAAAGGAACCGAAAAAATGTTTTCAGTTACTTTCAAACCTGCTGACCAGTCCAAATACTTATGGGCAGATATTTAATTTGATATCCCAAATTCAAATATGTATTACCCATACTAATATGAAGTAAAACTAATATAAACTTCATTATCATTCATTAATTTAAAAAAAATGGTTTCCGATGCAAAATTATCTGTAAAACAATCTCACTAAGGAAAAACCTCTAAGGAACGATTATTATTAAATTCTATTTCATCATTTCACTACATCAAAATTTTATGATTTGGGACTTAATTTGAGTAGCAAAGCAACCTGAATTCTTAAAACAGCCATTGAAGACCATGTTTTTTTTTTTTAATTCTAGAAATAAGAAAAGAATGATTTTTGAAGTGCAAAAAATGAAAAATAAAGTCTTTCAAATCAATAAGAACTAATTTGTTAGACATGCCTACTACAGTGGACTAGAACTTGCAGGGCCCTTTAAATCCCTCTGTGAGAACTCAGAACAGCTGGCCTTTCCTCCAGCTGCTGCACAAAACAGTGCTGCCTCCACCTAGCACCAAAAGAGCAGCAGGGCCCTAGTAGCTGTGGCCAGCAGTGGTCCACACTGTCCTACAGTATGCCTGCCATACTCCATAAAGAACAGGAGGAGACCATTATCTAAATACCAAAGAGCTGCCAAAATGTGAATTTTGATTCTAATACTGGCATCAAAGGATGAAGCTGCACAAGTTCTACAAAAACCCATACACATTTGGTGCTAAATAAGTAGCAAATATAATTATCAAGATCTATTCAAGCAGCAGTCCCCTGTACTTCAAATACAAAGCAACAGGACTCAAAGCACACAGATAAACATCCTCTGCATAACAAGAATGGTGGCCAAACTCTCCTTGCTTAAGTAAATACCTTCCATTTACTCTGATGGGTGCTTATTTGTCATAGGTGAAAATTAAAAATAATGCAGTGATTCTCATTAGTGACAGAGTCATGAGCTATATATCAATTATGGGGACTAACCCTAACTTGAAGTGATTTCAAGACTCTATCTAAATCAGGAAAGAAGCTAACAAAGGCTACTTCAATAAAACAACTTCATAACTGTTTTATATTCTCAAAACACGTAAGAGGTTAAAAAAATACCCTATATTTCATGATTAACCAAATTCTTCCATACTTATCTATTTTATTTTCAAATAAAAGATTAAAATTTTCATGTGATTTTCATCAAGACAGATGCCATAGTACTTCTGAGTATAATACACAATGAATAAGATCTACATCTACACCACAGAGCTTCTTATTTAGTCATAAGAACACATTTAAAAGAGCATTCATTATTCATAGTGACAGCTTTAATCTCTATAGTCTAAGCTTTTTTCTGACATAAAATACAATGGAACTTGGAAAGAGCACGAGTTCACCTTAAGTGGGAGAAAATTTCATATTTTGAAGATTTAAAACTTTTATAATCATGCCAGCCACAAGCAGCATTTTCATTTCCTCTTGTTTGTGTGTATAACTGGAGTGTTTCTGATGCAGTTGAAAATCTCTTGTGAAAACTAATAGAATCAAACTTGGGCCAAAATCTACCATCCCAGGCATAAGATTTGAAAAAACTCATTATCTTTGTATTTTAGTTTCATCTGAAAATTAAAACCATAGTTAGAGGACTCTTTTTGGATTTCTAGAAAAAAAATAAACATCAAATTTGCCATGAAATATGAGAATAAGCACAGGATTTTTTGTCAACCTATTTTAACTAAATTATGAGTGCTTCAACTAATGAGGACTGCAGAGAAACACAGTATCCCCATCACCTGAGAAAAGGACATGTTTACTTTTCCAGATGTGTCTGGTTGTCATGGTATCCTCTTATGCCCTCTGCCTCATATTTTTATTCTAGGTAACAAACCTGTAAACTACTTAGTCTGACATGTTACAAGGGTATATGAAGATTTGTACATTTCTCATAATTGTTAACACACCTGTTGAATAGAATCAAAGAGACATCATATGAAATTCCTTTGAATAATACTTGGACATTTTTTTAAAAATGAGATGGATTTGACTCTCAGTTCATATAATTGATAAAAATCCAGCTGTCATCAATTTCTATTTTTTACATACCTCATTTTAAGAAGCTTATGTTTGGGTTAATATTCTACTTTTTAAGATACTTTCAAGCCCATATTTCTAAAAAAAATACTATTTCTCTGTATGAAATAAAATTGATTGTATTTTAAGTATTGTATCCATATTTCACTGAAAAGTTTGCCCATAAAACACATTAAATGTTTAAGAAAAATTCTTCAAATTTAATAACGTTTTCACTACTACTTTTTGCAAATAGGCCAACAAAAAATATTTAAGTTTTTACATTTTGATCCTTTGAAGTATTGTACACACAACCTGCTTGTAGGGATTAATTTTTTTTTCTTCAATGCCTACTCCTTACAAACAGAAGGACAACGTTCTTCATGCCATATATGGTATACAGTGTTTAAGTACCAGCCCTTCTTAAACTAACTCACATTCTCTTTACTATGCAATAGCTGCATCAGCCCCTCTGAATGCAAAATACAAGCATACACACACAAACACACACACACACACACACACACATTATTAATAACATGTGTCAAAACTTAAAAATGGTATACTCCCATTCCACATGAGCAACAGGAGGGCTTTGCAACTCTTAAAATAGAAGGGAAAACAGGCAATACTTAAAAATGGAAGCGCAGGTAAAGTTTTCATCAACTACACTTTATACATACAGTGCCCATATTAATTTTTCCTTGACTGCGTTTATGGCGCTAATTAAACCCTGAGGAGGAGCTGACACGTGGGAAAACTGTTTTCTGAATGCTGTTTCTGTTAAGCAGTAGGATTTTAAGCACCTGGGCTGTTCTCGCTATTCTCCGCATGCAAATGACATTCTGCAAACAATTGAACGCATCCATTAAAATTACTGAGTGGGGGTGTGAGATGGAAAGACTGCGTGTGAAAAGAGTAAAAATATGACATGCCCTTCCCATTCCGCCCTCATTCAGCGGATGCCAAGTATCTTGGAACAAGGGGCACAGACAGACCCTCGGGACTACCCACGAGTCACAATAATGCGCTCCACAACAGCTCGCACGCTCTGCTAATTATAAAACTCGAAGGCTCTGACAGCGCGAGCCCCTCGCCTCTCGAACCTGTTTTCCATTTCTGCAGAGACAGCAGAGATACCCAGAGACAGTTCCCTGAATCGGGAGGGGAAGGCGCTCCTCCTCGCCCCTCCTGGCGGACCCCAGCACTTTCCTTAGCAACGGCTCCACAAGTTCCCGGCTCCGCTCCCTAGCACGCAAGTTCAGCACCATGGAAAGGGCTCGCGCAGCGCAGGGGAAAGGGAAGGGTCTGCGGGCTCCCCAGGCCACTCACCGGCGTCTGCTGCGACGGAAGCCCCGAGCGCTTAGTGGACCCCTGCTTGGAACTTAACCTTTTCCACGATTCGGCAAACCTGCCCCGGCTGGCGCTGCGGCTGCGCCTGCGGCTCTCGACACTGTCCTCACGGTCGGAGCAGCCCCGCTCCACTTCGGCCGCATCCCTCCACTTCTTCCCCATGCTAAGTTGGCCTCGCTGAGTCGGGGAGCAGCCCAGAGCGCTCTCGCTCGCTGTCCGCTGTCCGTGGCGGGTGTCGCTCCAGCCTGCGCGCAGCTCTGTTGCCACCGCTGCCAGCAGGCTGCGCTTGCGCCCGCGATTGGCTAACTGTGGGCTGGGGCTGTGAGCGCCACCTGCGCAGAGCCAGCTTCCCTTGTGCCCCCGAAATTGCCCTCAACTTCGTAGCCGCTGCCTTGGGGGGGATGGCCACAGCCCACGCCTGGGCTAATGATGCTTCCCTGGGTAGCTTCTGCCGAGTCAACCCGCCCTGCTCATTGGCCAGGCTGGGAACCAACCTCAACCCCAGAGCAGCAGGTAGAAGCCAGGGTCACCCACACTAGGTGGGTGGAGACTCCAGTTGACTTAGACAAAGACAGGAAGGGTGCAACTTTGTCCTCCCTCCTATCCTCTTTCTTCTCTTTAGGATAACTGTCGTCTAAGGGTGCTTGGGGAGAATCTGCCTTCATCTTCTTGTCAAATGTCATGCTAATTCCTTCTCCCACTTGTCACACAGCCCAGTGCGTCTCAGACTTGGCTGCGCATTAAAGTTACCTGAACAGCGTTTCACTGTGAATGCTTTTAAATGCTGATATTCCTCAGAGATTCTAATTTAATTGGCCTGGCTATGGCCTGGGAACGAGGATATTTATAAGCTCCCCAGTGGCCTGGGAACATGACTGGTTGAGCGCTTGTCTGGTGTGCTCAAAGAGCCAGGCACTAAAGCTAGGACTCTATAGCAACTCATTTTTCTCTCAGGAGTAAAGGGGAATTGGTATTCAGCTTCCCCTTCACTCCTGGGGCAGGAAGGAGTGCAGCTGTTAAACTGAGGAGAACATGAGATGGATTCAAGATTGAGCTCCCATGTGTTGTATTATTCTTTGTCACCTCCACATTATTATCGGCTGGTGCATTTACCTTCTGCTCTCTAGAGAAGAAGCTCACACATTCTCCTGAGTCAAGGGTCAGTTTTCCCACCAAGTAGAACCGTCCTCCTGTTCAGAAATGCCTTGACCAGATGAGAGAGGACAGTAGGAGCATCGCAGGTTTAAAAAAACTGAAACAAAGACTTTACCATTAAAAGGAACTGGAACAAAGCCTCAAGTCACTCCCAAATTTAAAAGGCTGTCTGGTTGCTTTTCTGTTGCAATGGCAACAAGTATGTATTCATTTCTTCCTGAAATCAGACATTCTCCTCAGAGGTGAATATTGCTCCATTCTCCCAGGAGGAAAAAGTGAACAGGATTAAGAAGGAAGGAGAACAGGTGAGAAATGCTGTAAGAAAATAAATGTGGTACCATCTGCGAGAATGAGGCGAGCGGTCGGTGGTCATGCTAATGAAGCAGAGGCCTCAGAACCCCCTACTTGTGGGCATGAAACCCAGAACTCAAAATCCCACAGCATGTACCTATGTGCAGTGCTACATTTGTATGAATCCTGTCCCTTTAAACAAAGGGACTCACATGGCACATAGCCTATCTTTTCAGCAATACTTTGTGTCCAGAAATCACATATTCATATTAAACAAAATGAGGCTGTAAATGATGTTTGCAACACTCAAAGGCATTTAATGAGAAAACCACAGAGCCTATTTTGTATTTTCTCACTACCTATCTAAGTTCATGGATTTGAAATTATTAGTGACATTTCATGGAAGTACAAATTAGTTCAGATTCTTTCCTTTCAGAAAAATAAAACAAAATGATTAGGCATAGTTGACAAATAACCCAGACTCGGGAACTAAATACCAATTGGGTGGTAGGAGAAAAGTCAGCAAATCAGGACAAAGTCAATGTTTCCTTTTTCCCTTAGCTGTCCACAAAGCCAAATATGGTATTGTCATGGTTTGGGGATTTTGTGAAGTGAACAATACAATATAGGGCACAATTTATAAGATTATTTTATAGTCACTCAAATAATCATATACAAAGAGTGCAGGAAATCCATCCACACTCTAAAGACCAAAGAATCCAGCTGAGGGTTGGATCCTAAAGTCCTGTGTGAGTCCAGCTGAAAACCTAGAGCCTACAAAAATGCTTCTCATAAGTCCACTTGGAGGCCTAGATTCCACAACAATGTCTCTTGCAGGCCTGCTTCATGGTTCTGTGCTGGTAAATGTCAGTGGTGGAAGCTAGAAAGTCTGTGCCAGTGGGATGAAGAATCTCTGCTAGCAGACTGAGGGATCTCACCTAGAGCCAGGAAGCAACCCTTAAGGTAAGAACCAGAGCTCCCCTGAAAAGTACCCCAGCCATCCTCAGCAACAGTGAGGTCCCAAGATCCTCAAGTAAATAGGAAAGCTTGGTTCCCATCAGGAAAGCCAACAATGCAAGCTTCTCCAAGAAACTAAACTGTACACCATCGTCCCGTCTGGAGCCAGGAAGCCAAACTCAAGGTGAGGACCCATGCTCCCCCAAAATGAAGCCTAAACATCCTCAGTAACAGTGAGTCCCAAGCTCCTCCTCCAAGGAGGACAGCCAAGTTCATCAGGAAAGCCACCATGACAAGGTTCTCTAGTAGAATAGCCAAAGAGAACCAGCACCTTCCAACAACTCCAACACCTTACCCAAGCAGCTTCCCTTAACATTCTCTCAACAGCTTCTCCAGGGCTGGGGATATAGCTCAGCAGCATAAGCAACTATCTTGCAAGCACAAGGTCCTAAGTTTGATCCCCAGAATACATACAAATACAAACAAACAGCCTCTCCAGTTTCCAATTTTGCCTCTTATGCTGCTGGCAATGATCCCCAGGTGGGCCTCCTGCACTGAGCACCACGCCCCTTCAGTTCATCTAGGTGTAACAAGTTGACCACCAGTTAGCAACCCACTGCAAGTATGAATCCCTAAAAGATGAAATTTCTATGCTAATGGGATACCTTGCCAGTTCACTCTTTGGATATAAATGATAACATTTCTGAAAAAGGTGAGAAGCACCTTTGCAGGTGTATCAGTGTACATCATGCAAGAGTGCCTGATTCACCATCAGGGGCCTAGTTCCTCCCTGCCAATAAATTAAGGGGAAAAGAAGGCCACCATCAAGGATAGCTGTCATGGAAAATCGTACCAGCGCACCCACAAATAAAGGCAGCTGGTGAAGTTTTTAAAACATACTTCAAAAAATTAGTGATGAGTAGTGACTGCATATGGCATTTTAAAAGCTGTATGGTTTAAAAATGGAACTTTCAATTGCCTTCATCATAGGGCATTGTTTTAAAAGTCTTTTTGTTAAGATGATCTCTGTATTTCCTTTTGAGCTTGACAAGTACCAAAAATCACGACAATTACAAAGATGCATTAGACTCAACTGTAGGCAAGCAGAACCAGACCCTTTTTTCTTCTGATATTTGTTTTATGGAAGCTCCTCACAGCCAGGAATTGTAACACTAGGTTGAAAGTCTATCACACTTATTACAAAGTTAGTAAAGACTAAAGCAGCACCAAAGCTAAGAATGTTTGGAAGGCAACAGCAGTGAAATTCTGGCAACAGGGTAGGATGTTGCTTCCAGGCTAATGTAACTTTACCAGAAAGGGTTCACTATGATTACACAAAGTTAATGTTAGTAAATTTTTAAAAGGCAAATAGGAAATATGATGAAACTCTGCAGACAGTTTCTAGGCATTAAAGAATGTCCAAATTAGGACTGGGGGTATAGCTCAGCAGCGTAAGCACCTGCCTGGCAAGCTCAAGGCCCTGAGTTCGATCTCCAGTACTGAAGAAAAATAGAGTATAAATTAACAGGATAAGACTAAGGTGAAAAAAGCCTAAGATGATGCAGAGATCATCTCCTAAAAGGTCTTTTAAAATAGCATACTATGATAAGGGCAGCTTGGTTTGAAAGTTCATTTTCAGACCAAACAGCTAAAATACATGTCATATGTTGTCACTACTCACCACTAAATTTTTGAAAGTATATTTTACAAACATCACCAGCTCCTTTGAGTGTTCACTGATGCACTAATGTCATTCAATAATAAATAGTCTACATCAATAAAAAGTATATGTGTTCCGTGGCTGACACTGATAAAGAATCTACAAACTGCGGTACAAGGTTTCAGGGTAAATCCTGAGGGAATTTGACTGACCTTGTCAGATACAAAAGTTACATTTCTTGTTATACAGGTCTCACTTTTTCTTGGTCTTAACCATCCAGCAGAAAAGTATAATAACAAGGTATGAAAAGTAAAGCCATATTAATATGCTAAGCTATAAAAGGTTTAAGTCAACAACTTCTGACATTGCCAGTCCTACGAATAACCCAATACTATTATGGACTACTGGACTATATTGGATTAGTTTGCTGAAATCATGAACCTACAATATTTAAATGGCAATGGAATACCCATCTCTAACAAAACTAAAAAAAAAAAAAGGGATACAAATGAAGGACCATTTTGTATCTGTATATACAAAATAGTTAGGATAGATGTACAGCTACTTTCTCTTAATTCAATGAGAAGAAAGAGTTGTACTAATAGTGTTTGGACAGGATATTATGTCTGCATCTTGTATTATGAATAACCACTATGAAGACAACAATATGCAATGTATTAATTACTGAAACTGTTGGGGCTGGGGAGATAGCTCAGTGGAATAAGCGCTTGCCTGGCAAGTGCAGGGTCCTGAGTTCGATCCCTGGTCCCTCAGAAAAAAATCTAATTAAATCACTGACATATTAGAAAAAAAAAGAAGAAACTGTTCTACTAATTGGATTTGAAACTGTCTCATTGCTATTTGTTTCTCAATAAAATTAATTTTAAAAAGCATGTGTGTTCATATACTGGTCAAATACAACATTTTGCAATGTTCTGGAAAATGAACTTGTAAAAGTAGTTTTAAAAATTTCTCAAGAAAATACTACTAAGCTTCTGCACTCTCCTATCTGAAGCTTACATGGTTGTACTGTCCTATTGATGAGTTTTTAATCAGAAGAACCTCTCTCCAAATCCCACTTGTGCTAGCTCACACAGTCACGAACTTCACTGAAAAAGAGTTAATAAGTATTACTATTTGCTTTGGATGTGTAAGCCCACAGGCATACCCAGGAGCTAAGCCAAGTGAAGCGGGAGAAGAGAGGGCAAACACAAGAAGCTGATGAAAATTGCCAATGCACGATTGACCAACTCTTCTCACAAAGAAGAGAATAGGAACCACTACTTAGCAGGTTTAGTACCCTCCACTTTTTATGTCTTAACCTGTCTCAAATCAAGGTTTTTACAATAGATGACAGCTTAGAGTCAGTATAATAGTGTATATTGCATCTTGCATTATTATTAATGGCATCTCAATCTGAGACAGATGCTAAAAATTCTAAGTTTAAAAATCTCTCATTCATCCTCTTCCTAAACGCTCAGGATTAAGCATGAAGTTTTGTCACTCTCGTATGCACAGCATTACTTTTTTAAATGCTTTAAATATTTGGAAGTCCATTTCTGCTTATAAGCTAAGAAGAAATCCATGCTTGGTATCCTGGTTTTAAATTCTGAAGCCAGACTTACTAAAAAAAAATGTTCTCTTCTTTGTGATAATCATCATACTTGAAGATCGTCTTTCTATATCACCTATAATTTATCTTCTGAGCAAACAATGTTTGATTCCTTCTGTCACATTCTTCTATGTAGTTTATGAGAAAACAAATTCAGAATCAGCAGTCTCTCCTACTAAGAGAAATCTGAATATGGTGTTACATGACTTGGGGCAACTTCTTCGTGCATTCACTGAAAGCTTAATCACTATGACTAGACTTTGAGTGAAGTGGGATTAGTCAATACCATGGAACAGACAGGATACAGACTTTGTGTTTAGTCATGATTAGATTCCCTTCAGCAGACTCGGGGGCTGTCTCACACAAGCCAAGCCAGCATAAGGGTTGAAACAATTATCCCTGTAGCTCAAGCAAAAAATCGTCCAAAGCCCGTGACTATGAATCACGAAAAGAACAGTAGGGTTATTCTGATTTATGCAAATTGGTTATCTCTGCGGATGGAATCTTCTGAGTGGTAGTTCCTGAAAAAACGTCCTCCTTCTTAAGGAAAGACAATCTCAATCTCCAGTGCACCACTTTCTGGTCAGGCTTCCAGTGAGGGCTAACCCCTCAAATCCTCCTTCAGCACTGCCCACTACAGCTGCACTGCTTCCTGGCTCCCCTGCTCCCTCCTCCCTTTCTCCTCCTTTTCTCCTTCCTTCCTTCCTTCCTTCCTTCCTTCCTTCCTTCCTCCCTCCCTCCCTCCCTCCCTCCCTTCTTTCCTTCCTTCCTTCTTTTCCTCCTTCCTTCCTTCCTTTTCATTTCTTCTCTGTCAACCATGCTTCCCAACACAGAATAAACCAAGTCAGCTTCAGTGCTTATTGAGACCTTCTACTCTATAAACAATGCTATAATTTGCAAGATATTTTAGTACAACCCTTTATTTTGTATTAATGCATTTGCCTAAATTTATATGCATATAAACAATTTTTTCTTCTTTGTAAATTTAAGGTATGTAGTGTTCTAAAATTTTATTTTAGAATTAACAGATAATGACTAAAGTTAACACCATAGGAATGATAAAGTAAATAATGCAATTTAAAATAATGTGACTAGTCAAATTCGAAAGAGAAGGGGGAGAGAATAAAAAAATGGAAGGACAGTATGACTAGAAAAAGTTTCTGGTTTTAGATAATGTCTAAAACATATTAATAAAGAAATATTGATCTAACAATCCAATCAGAATGGAAAAAAATATACACATAATTTAAGGAGATAAAAAATATTGAATATTGTAGAGAATGAGAAGTAACAAGAATTATCACATCTGCTGCTGGAGTATATGCTGTCACCATTTCTTCAGAAAATGATTTGATATTATCTACCAAAGCTGATCCCTGTGACCTAGTGATTCTATTCCAAGGATATACCCAACAGAAATGCATGCATTTGATAAATAAGGCGACATGAATATTCATAGCTGGACTATTTGAAGAAGTCCCAATAAGGAATGACACAATTGTCAATCAATGCCAAAATGCATAAAGAGTGTTATGTTGAAACAATGAAATACTATAATCAGCAATAAGAAAAACATGAGAGGTGAAAAACATTGAGGAAAACAAGGCACAAGAGAACACATATTGAAGAATCTCATTAATGTGAATTTAAATTAGATCAAAATAATATAAACTAATAGAAGTTAGGGGGAGAGCACCATGGGGTTGTATTCTATGCACAGGGTGAGTGAAGTTGCTGGCATGCTGTTCTGGGGTGCTGCTGGGCACTGTTTCTTGGCCTGAATGGCAGGAAGGATGTATCCACCTTGAAAATTTTATAGAAGTGCACATTTGTAAATAATACATTTTTTGTGCATGCATTTCACCTCAATACAAGGTTTATCAGGAAAAACTATGAAAGGAAAGAATGAACTATCCAATATATTTCCCAATACTCATGTCATTTCATATATATCACTTCTTGTATTTTTATACAGCTTGCTACATATTATAGTAACCATACAATACCCTTACATAACCATGTTATATTGAAGTGCTAAAATAATTTCATTTATTACCTCTTAACGTAGGTATCATTACCTGTCCTTCAAGAAGAGGAAACAGGATACAATTACTTGTCTTGTCTCCAGTTTCCCTGCTAATAATTTAGACAACTGAGCCTTGAGCCCCAGATTTTTAGCATCCAATCCTAAGGTCTCTTTTGATCATATTCTAAGTCAAAGTTATGTATCTTTATCTATTTTACAAATGTGTGTAATAGATCTTTATGTCACATTTATACACATTATGTAACATTTAAGATTAGGATACAAATATGATATATAAATAACAATGTATCAAATGTACATCATACAAAAATAAATGACTCATGTCAAAAGTATATTCTCTAAGAAGCATGGTCTGACTTTTCTTCTTTCCACAATTTAGGAACTGTAAGAGAAAACAGAAATACTGAAGAAACATCCTCCAAGATTGTAGGAAGAGAGCCCATTTGGAAAATTGCCATGAAGAACTCTTTCACTGGAACCCTATGGGACTAAGCCAAGCTTTTACTGAAGGATGAAATGCCCTCCACCCAACTGCCACGAAGAACAGATCCCTATGATTATTTATACTGGAAATATTAATAACTAATCAGCTGTTTTCTTTTCTTCCCCCACATTTCTGGTATCCCCAGTTGAGTAATATGTTCTTAGGGGCCTATTGTATTTCTTCCTAAACCAAATAATATTAGTTGTATTTGTTGCCATTATTCATTTAATGAAAAGCAATGGAAGATTCAAACAAAAAAACATGTCACTTCTATGAAATAAAATATTACAGAGATTATAAAAAGCTATTACACTCAAAATTTTAAAAAATTTACTGACATAATATGGTGTGTACAGTTGTAAAGAAGAGAAGGGAGATAAAGACGAGGAGATATAGGAAAGGAGAAGGAGAAGGGAAAAAAACTGGGAAAAATATAAAAGTTGATTTCTTTAGAGTGCTCTCTAATTATCATTACGATATTCTTCTACTATCCAGGTGTGGCAGTACACACCTATAATCTCATTAGTCCGGGAAACTGACACATGAGGATCACAAGTTTAATTCCAGCCTGAGAAACTCCTTAGGGAATTAGCAAGACCTTTCAAGGAAGGAGGAAGGCAGGGAGATGAAACAGACAGACAGA
>NW_004524663.1:1810187-1811268 GCF_000260255.1 Octodon degus | reverse complement strand
GAGAGGATGTGGAGAAAAAGGAACCTTTCTCCACTGCTGGTGGGAATGTAGACTGGTGCAACCATTATGGAAATCAGTGTGGAGACTCCTTAGAAATGTTGGACTGGAAATCCCATTTAAACCAGCTATTCCTTTACTGGGAATTTTCCTGGAGGATCTGAAAACATCATATCATAGTGATATATGTGTGCCTATGTTTATAGCAGCACAACTTGTGATAGCCAAATCTTGAAAACAACCAAGATGCTCATCACCTGAGGAAAGAATGAAAAAGATGTGGTATTTTTATACAGTGGAGTATTACTCAGCTATAAAGAATGATAAACTCGAAGCCTTTATATTGAAGTGGATGCCACTTGAGGACATAATCATAGTGAAATAAACCAAGTATACATGTGTAAATATCATATAGTTTCCCTAGTATAAGAACTCAAAAGAATAAATACACATAGAAAGGTATAATACAAGTAAAAGGAAAATAAGAATTAGAGGACTAATTAAGAGAGGGAAGGAGAAGACCTAGGCAACATGACAGTGATAAGTCATACAGTTATATGTAGAAGATGGGTAAGGCAATGATCCTGAGAATCTTCAGAAGATTTTTGAATCTAGAAGTTAATTGGAAAGATTCTCAAACTGACTAACTATATATACTGATACCTGTGAACTAAGCAACTGCACTGAAGATGGCAATCTTTAATAGTAGTTTCATGCTTGGATTGCCTGTCATTCTGGTCTTCTGAATATGGGCTGCTTGTCATGACATGCCAGTTGCTGCTGTGCTGTTTCTTGGGTAGATGATTGTTAAAAAAAAGGGGGGGTGATGAATGAAGGCAGGAGACAGGAAAAGGAATGTTGTAGGACTGTCTTGCATCAAGGTTGTATATGGTGTGATTTTTTGGACTTATGTGTAAACATAAGAATTATAGGGCCGGGGAGATGGCTCAGTAGGATAAGCGCTTCCCTGGCAAGCGCAAGGACCTGAGTTCAATCCCAGGTTCCGCAAAAAAAAAAAAAAAAAAGAATTATATAATTCTTTATGCCTATTTTAAAAATATATTCTAATTTTTAAATGTTTTTT
>NW_004524663.1:1799720-1810087 GCF_000260255.1 Octodon degus | reverse complement strand
TGGAATGATTTGTTCTAATGGTGTTTGTAAATAGGATCACAAGTCCGCATCTTGTACAGCAATTAACCACAAAAAAAAAAAAAATTCTTCTGGAAAAAAATAAAAAAAGTATGTACAATTAAATGATAATGCTGATAAAACGTACCAAAACTTATGGGATAAAATGAAAACATTCCAATGAGAGATATTTATAGCAATAAATTCATACATTAGGAACACAGAAAAAGCTCAAATGAGCAACCTAATGTTGAACCTCAAATTTCTATAAAAAAAAAAAAAGAACAAGATAAACCCAAATCTTGTACAAAGGAGGACATTATAAAGATTAGAGACTAATAAAACAATACAAAGAATCAATGAATTGAAAAGCTGTTTCTTTGAAAGAATAAATAAAATTGGTAAACCATTATCCAACCTCATAAAAAGGTGGAAATAAAAAAGACACAAATTTAAGCAATTAACAAGCAAAAGGGGAAATCATAATAGATCCCACAGAAATCCAGGAGATCACCAAAACCTACTATATTCTAATGAAATGGAAAACACATAAGAAATAGACAGATTCTTAGACACACTCAAATTGCCAAAACTGAATCAAGAAGATATAAAAATTCTAAGTAAACTCATATCAACTAATGAAATTGAAAATGTAATTAATAATTTACCAACAAAGAAAACCACAGATTCATCCCTTACAGATTCACTGCTGAATTCTACAAGAAATTTAAAGAACTAATGCCACTAACACTGAAACTCTTTCAATAAATTGAAAGGGAAGCAGTACTTCCAAAATTACTCCTGGAAGCTAGTAGTACCTTAATTTCAAAATCAGGGAAGAATGCAACCAAGAAGGAAAGGCATAGGCCAATTTCCCTAATAAACACTGATGCAAAAATCCTTAATAAGATACTGACAAACAGAATCAACAAATCATCAAAGAGTTATACATCATGACCAAGTAGGATTCATCTTAGAGAGGCAAGAATGGTTCAACATATACAAATCAATAAATGTAATACATGATAATAACAAACCAAGAAAAAAAAATCACATGATTTTCTCAACAGATGAAGAGAAAGCTTTAGGCAATGTTCAACAACCATTCAGGAAAAATAAAATCTATAGAAAATTTGAATAGATGACCTTTGTCTAAATCTTATAAAAGTTATATATGACAAATCAACAGCAATATCATAGTAAATGGTTAAAAACTGAAAGCTTTCACTTTAAAATCAGGAACAAGACATGCTAGTCCATTATCACCACTCCAAGTAAATGCAGTTCTGGAAACAGCCAGAAAAATTAGATAAAGGGGAAAATAAGAGAATAAAGATAGGGAAGGAAAAAAATTAAATTATCATTATTTGAAGATGCTATGATACCCTACATAGAAAACACAAAAATTCCACCAAAAAGCTTATAGATTTAATGTTCAAGTTCAGTAGTGTAGTGGTATACAATTCAACACTCTAAAGTCAGTAGCATTCCTATACACAAGCAACAAACTGACAGAGAGAAATTAATGAAAGCACACCCTTCATGATAACGTCAAAAAATGAAATACTTAGTAATCAATTTAATAAAGAATGTAAAAGATCTGTACAGTGAAAATTATAGTATGCTAATAAAGGAGATTGAAAAGGATTTCAGAAAATGGAAAGATAACCCTTGCTCATGCATAGGAACAACATTGTGAAAATGGCCATATTCCCAAAGCTGTTGTACATATATAGTAAATCCTGATAAAAAATTCCATTAGCATATCTCACAGAACTAAAGAAAACATTCCTAAATTTTATTTGGAAACTGAAGAGACCCTACAATAGCAAAAGTAATTCTAGGCAAAAAAAAAAAAGGCAAGTTATAGGGCATCACAATCCCAGACCTGAAACTATGCTATAAAGGTATTGTGTGTGATAAAATCAGTATGGTATTAGCAAAAGACAAAAAAGAAAAGAAAAAAAAAGTAAGGATCAGTGGAATAGAATAGAAGATGCAGAAACATCCCCTAAAATACTCAGCCACCTTATCTCTGTCAAAGGAGACAAATATGTTCACTGGAAGAAAGACAGTTTCTTTAATAAATGGTGCTAGAAAAAATTGGGTCTCCACATGCCAAAACCTAAAAGTAGACCCATGTCTGTCACCATGCACTAAACTAAAGTCAAATTTGACAGAAAACTTATATGTTAAAACAGAAGCACTAATTTTATAAAAAGTAGATGGAAATCTCAAAGATATAGGTATAGGCTTCATGAACAAAACCCAGAATGTAAGGGAAATATTACAAAGAATCAACAAAAGTGATTTCCCCTTATTCAAAAGATTTTGCACAAAAAAGAAATCACCAACAGAGTGAAAAGATAACCCACAGAATATGAAAAATAAAATAAAATAGCCAGTTGTCCCATGGACAAAAAGCTTATATGTAGAATATATAAAGAATTGAAAAAAATCAGACCCCCAAACTTCAAAGACCCATTCCAAAAATAAGCATCTGAGACAAACATACGCTTCTCAGATGAAGAAAAACAAATGGCAAATAAATACAGTTTTAAAAATTCACCATCAATTGCCATTCAAGAGATGCAAGTTAGTACAACACTTAGATTCCATCTCATCCTAGAAAGAATGGCTACCATCAAGAAGTCAACCAATAACAAATGCTGGAGAGGCCGTAGAGAGAAAGAAACCCTTCTCCACTATTAGTGAGAATGTAGATTGATGCAACCACTGTGGAAATCAGTGTGAAGATTCCTTTAAAAACTAGGATCAGGATCCCATTCAAACCAGCTATTCCCCCTTTGTGTATCTTCCCAAAAGAATTAAAAACATTATACAACATTGATATATGTGCACCCATGTTTATAGCAGAACAATCTGTAGGAGGTAAATCTTGGAAACAATCCAAATGCCCATCAATCTTGGAAAGGATAAAAAGATATGTTATTTTATATCATGAAATACTACTCAGCCATAAAGAAGAATAAACTGGAGACTTTTATAGGTTAATGGATACAATTCAAGACCATACTCATAGTTGAAATAAATCTGACCCATATGAATCAACATTGCACATTAATAGTGTAAGAAGCTGAATAATAGGATCCAAAAGGTACAATAGATATTATGAACTAGGAAGAAACTGTTCAAAAGCTAAAACAAACTATGATGAGGGAAAGGGGAAAGAAAGAAAGGGAAAAAGAAAAAAGTAGAATGTGCATCCGCAAGATAACTATCTTAGTTATACAGCTAGCTTCTCTTAGTTCCTTGAAAAGAATGTTTTATACTAATAATAGTGTTTAGACAAGACATCAGTCCTATATTTTGTACTTTGATTATCTAATATGCAGACAATATGCAATGTATCAGCTAGGTCATCGTCCTACTAATCTGTTTTGAATCTGAGTTTCATTGTTTGTATATGTCTTTTTCTCTTTAAAATAAAAAATAATGTTATGCATTGTAGCAGATTATATAGCATTCTACCAGTTATTTAATAGAAAAGAAAGCCCACATAATTTCTGGAAATGTGTACCCTAAGCCATGACAATAAAGAAGGGTAGTAATGTTTTATGTCCAGATTGGTGACAGGGAAACAAAACTCATCAAGGGTGTTTAAAAAAAATCTCAAAATGGGGCTGGTGAGATAGCTCAATCGTCTAAGTGCCTGCTTAGACAAGCGCAGGGATCAGGCTTTGATCCCTGGCACCACACGCCATGCCAGCCCTATCCCAGAGTGCTCTGAGCCAGTGACTAAATCCAGGCCACAATGCACTGGGGAGGCTGAAAACAGGAAGATCATTGAGTCTGATCTGTGTAGTGAGACCCTGTACCAAAAAAAAACCTCAAAATAAAAAGTAATGCCAAGCTAATCAAAATAGAAATTCATTCTAAGCCTTAGAAAGGCGAGTGGTAAACTCATAGCTTAAAACTCTTCTGTTCTGCAGTTAATGCTTATTTTTAAAAAATTTTTGACCAACTTCACATGCATATATCTGGTAATCTGAACAACTACTCTGAAGATAAGGATATGCAGTATAACAATTACTGCTAATTCCCTGAAGTCTTGTTTTGAAATTCTGTATCATTTTTAAACATTTTTTTAAAAAAATTTTATTCTCTTTCAAACAAAATTTAAGAAAACTCTTCTATTCTAAAAGAGATAGAAATCAACATGTAGAGATAAATGTTTTCCTTAACCTAAACATGGTGGTGGTGAAGGGATTAATCCCTAAATTCATACAGTTAGGAGGCCCAGAAGATAATGATGCACACTCCCAAACTTTTGGGCACAGTCTTTGAAGGTTTGAGACCCCCGTGAAAGAACTCGTGGAAGTGATCAGGTGAGACATTATCCACAGGTGAGTCATCCCAAAGAATGAGGAAGGTATCTCCTCATATCCTGCGCAGTCACTCCTGGCCTTGTACACTGTCATGTGGAATAGGGGAAACACTGGTAACTTCCTCCTGCAAGAGCTCATTTTTATACCTAGTTGTCCGTGTGGAACTCATCCTGTTTGGTAGACCTAGAAGCTACCACAAGGCACAGTGTTCACTGAGACAGAAATAGTACGGAGACCCAGGACGGATCGGGTCTCTCTCTCTAGAGACTAGGGACTGAGCTCAGAACCTTTGCACTGAGCTACATTCCCAGTCCACTTACTTACTTACTTACTTACTCAGATATAAACTCTTACCAAACTTTAACCTGCCCAGGCTAGGCTCAAACTTGCATCCCTTTTGCATCAGCCTCCTGGAGTACCAAGGTTGAGTGCCTGTGCCCATTCAGCTCAGGTTGGGACTTTAGTATACTGCTTTACATTAAGCCAAGTGTACCAGTGACAGGAATTACATTCTTCTTCATTCTTTATGGAGCCCTCATGTCCTTATCAGTATTCTCAGAAAGCATGATAAAACTTATTTTATTATTAATGTTGATATGAGGCACAAGGACACAGATTCTAGTTTCAGGTTTATAGCATCCTAAATTTTCCTCTACTGTCAGCCAGATCCAGAAAGGACCTGTCCAGCATCCAAATGTGTGGCTCAGAGAACAACTAAACAAGAGTCAGAGACTCTGAACCTAATTTTAAATTCCAGTTTTCATTGTTCCTTTTCATTTTATCTCTTTCATCATTTGTGGAATGAAATAAGCAAACTCAAAATATTCAGAATCCTTATACTTGCTGGTTTTCTATTCAAAAAATGTATATATACAAAGTGTTATTTAATTCTATTTGTCAAACTAGTTATAAAATATTTACTTATTCTTCCTCAGTAACATCTGCCCTCCATCAATTTCTTATTAATTTGACAGAGCAAGTGATTGTTTCTAAGTTCAGAAGCACCTCTGAGACATTCCCTGTTTACAAAAGACTTTGTACTAAGTGTGGTGATACATTTCTCAGTGATTTAATAATAATATAATTCAGACACAATGCTTATTAACTTAGAGAGAAAAAGAAAATTATGTAAGCTTCCTATTTTATTGAAAGGAATGGACCTTTCCTTTCCTAGTTGTAATATTTGTAAAAAGCTCTGCAAACTAGACTCTGACTTTCTTTAAAAATGATAAAATTTTCCTTTTCAAAGCCAGTCATCCCTTTACTACTTCCCCTGCTTTTCCCATATCTAATTAATTTTCTTTACTCTAGGATGCCCCCGGGCTACCGGACCCCACAGCTAACACTTCAGGCAGACTTTGAAAGCATAACCAGTGAATTCAGCAGCTCAGAAGACTGTGCTGCTTGCATAGATTATGTAGACGTGTGTGTCTGTCAGTGTGTCTGCATGCACGTGTAAGCGCCAACCTTGAAGGTGGGCAATACGTGATAGAAACCACTGGAATGTCTGATTGAGGGTGGTATTTTAGGCCCTACATACTTTCAGTCCACATCTTGTCTCTTTTTTTTTTTTCGATGATTGAACTCAGGCCCTTGCACTTGCCAGGGAAACGCTTATTCCACTGAGCCATCTCCCTGGCCATCACATCTTGTCTCTTAAAGGATAATTGCATTCCAAGTAACACGATCAGATTTGAGATCAGGTTAGCACAGCCCATGGGAAAATGAGAGCCAACGAACACCCAGAAACTTTGGTGTCTTTAGGTGCAATCCAGGGTTTTTAGAATAGATCCATCAACTAGGAGATTGAGACTGGGTGTGGTGATGTGCGCCTGTAATCCCAGCCCTTGGGAGGCTGAACATAGGCAGATCACTAGGAGTCCAGTCTATGTAGTGAAACCCTGTAGACCCTGCACTAAATTTAAAACAATAAATAAATAAAGCTATTTCTACTCACTGCAAATAATAATGGAAGATAGTTTTATCATTTCCCGAGAAAGTATATCAGTCACTAGTGACAATGGTATGCAGTACTTACAATCCTCTCTCATAAATTCAAGAACTTCTGGGGGAAGATGAACCAGCCTTAATATGCTTAAGTGATCTGACATTACAACTGGTGAGATTCGCTTTTACGAGTTTACCCTGGTTTTGCACTGGGGATCCCACAGCTTTCTCATAGACTTTTATCACCAGTAACTACTCCTTGTGTTTTTCTTTTTAAAACAGAGTCTTGAGCTTCCCAAAATAATGGGGTTATAGGGATGCACCACCATGCCTCGTTTATTAGCTTAACTTTTATTTTTAATGTATTTGGTACAGGATTTCACTACACAGCTCTGACTCTATTGATCCCTGTGTGCCATGCTGGACCCACCCTCAGGGTGCACTGAGTCGGGGATTGAGACTGGGTGTGGTGGTGCAGGCCTGTAATCCCAGAGCTTGGGAAGCTGAAAACAGGAGGAACACTAGGAGTCTAATCTTTGTAGTGAGACCTTGTAGACCCTGTATTAAATACACTAAAAAAGCAAATGAAAAAATGATTTGACATTTTTGGCAAAGTAACCACAGAATCCAACACAACCAGGACTTATAATATAAATATAACTTGAAATAAAAGAAAAAAATCTTTAAACATCACATAATTTCACAGTGTTATAAGGTAAAAAATACAAAGCTGTTACCGAACATTGTGCTTCAGGAAATTTCAAATAATGACCCCACAGATTCTATCCCTCTGCCTGGTAGGTCAGAGCGCTCAGGCTCTGAGGGTGCCCTATGTGTGTAGCGGGGAAGGTGTGGCTCCTACAGTTGTCACTGGAAGGCTCCAGGCCCTAGAGCTGCAGCTCACTGTTCCCAAAAGAGAGAAATGAATGGAGTCTCTTTGACACCATTAAAAAACAGTGTCCGTGTCATCTAGGTTTATCAATTCACATACATCCTATATTTAATAGCAAAATGTCACCTTTTGGGAAAAAGTTATCCTTGCTCTCATAAATAAATGAAGGACCATTTTGTATCTGTATATATAAAATAGTTAGGATAAATATGCAGCCACTTTCTCTTAATTCAGTGAGAAGAAAGATTTGTACTAATAGTGTTTGGACAGGATATCCTATCTGTATCTTGTACTAGGAATAACTACTACGAAGACATTATGCAATGTATTAATTACTAAAACTGTCCTACTAAACTGTTTTGAGACTGTCTCATTGTTATTTTTTTCTCAATAAAATTAATTTTAAAAATAAATAAGTTAGGGTATTCTATAAGAATGTCTTGCTTTGTTCAGTCAAGATTTTTGAGCACCTCAACCTACAAAGGATAATTTTATGCTGCAATGAACACAGGCAAAACTTTGGGTAAACTAAAGAACAATGGAAAACCATAACCTCTCAGTAACTTTCTCCAATAATAGTAACCATAACCACATGAAAACTGCATTTTTAAACAAAGTTTAAGTCAGGAAACACCTCTTGATAGCCATAAGTGATCTGGAACTACAATTGATAAGGTTTGTTTTTATAATCGTACTTTTAAAATCTTTTTTAAGTAGTTTTCTTAAATAGATTTCACCAGATGTGAGGATTCAATCCACCAGGAAATTCTATTTTAACTCTTTCCATCTCCCTGGATTGCAATAAGGTTTAAGTTGGGTCCCGTCTCCTGTCCCTTGAAGCTCTCTACTCCAGCGTCTCCCCACCCAAGGCCCTATTCTTCACCCAGGTTTGGATGCCAACATCTGAGAGTTGGTGAATTCATGTCCTTGGGGACTGCTGCCTCCTGGAGGCTCTGCCATGACCTTAAATTGAAGTCTCCACTGTTCCAAAAGCCCAGGCCTTGTCTTATGTCCTTCTGTGCTGTCTGTGCCTGCTGCTCCCCAAATCACTCCCAGCTCACCCCCAATTTGGAGGCCACCCACAACCTTCTCCTCACTGAGCTCTGGCTCTTTCAACAAGGTGGAACAACCCCTTTAACTACAAGTAGCTCCCAGATCCTATAAAGTTTCCACAAAGAAAAGAGACATTAAAAACCAAGCCTATCCTCAAAATGCAGAGACGAATAAAACACAAGTTAATATTGTGCAACAAGAGGAAATTCTGTTTGCCAAAAAAAAAATCTGTTCAGTCAATTTTCTTAAATGTTATAGCGTAAGAAAAAAATGTTTGAGGACATTGACAAAAGAAAATACTGTGGGTTCATTCAGAAGTAGTGATTTGAAAAATTTTTAGGGGCTGTTCATGTCTTGGATTTCTTTGTAAGTGCAAAAGAGATTAAGGGAAGAGGAAAAAGGCAAAACCTTAGGGCCTTGTGCCTCAAATAAATGGTCCCATTTTTATCCTTATGAATGATTTCCATGTGTGATTACTTTTCTTCACATTATTTGTGCTGCTATTAAGTTGACTGCCCCCTGGGATTGTATAAATTACCACTGTATAACCACATTAGTGGACACCTATTCATATATTTTTCTAAGATCATTTCAGTGGTAAAGTCCAACAAAAAAAATGTTTCAGAAGAAAAAATGGGGAAAGTGACATTTTCTATAACTTACACATGTATATTTTATTATTATTATATATCATATTTTTATGCACCTGTATTTGTATAGTGGGAAACAGATAAAATCTATGATCAAAAGTCTTGCCGCGGGGCGTATGAAGGAACAGTTCACTTGCTGGAGCATGGTAGTAGTTATGGAAGGCCACCACGTGATACATAGAGAGGTACACAGACAGCAGCTGAAGTTTACGCCCACATAGATAACTGGTCAAACGTGAATAAGCTCTGTGACTGGACCACCGCAATTTTGTGGTTCTGGTACTGTATTACAGTTTCTGAGGCATTAACAGGAAAAGGCCAAAAAAGGAAACAAGGAAGGAATATCCCTATCCATGTTTTTTACAACTTTGTTCTTTTTTAGATTTTAACATAATAACGTCAATGATAGCCAAAATCTTTAATGAATATATTTATTGTATAAGACATGTAGGAGTGTGTGGGAGAGCTTCTGGCTACCCTGCACTGGCAGGACCTGCTGGTCCAAGCCCAGGAGCAGAGTGGGTAAGACCTTCTTCTACCCCCTTGAGGCCACACCTAATACTCCAGAGCACCACCCCTCCCACCCTGACCGCTGCATGAGAATTTCTGCCGCGTTCTGGAGATCCCCAGATCCAGTACTACCCCAGGCTCAGTCTGGGGTGAAACCCTTCAACTGCAATCCCTGCAGAGAGAGTAGGGGACAGAACCACCCAGCTAGTCCAGGAGCAGAACATCTTGCCAGAGGGGCACAACAGGTTCACTCCCAAGGGCGACAGCAGGAAGGAGCTGAGCACAGCAACCAGACCCAAGCCAGGCATAGCTGGATAAATCCAAACTTTGTAGATCTGCACCTGAACTTCAGTAGGTGCTAAGGTTATAACTGCACCAAAGCTCTACAACAAAGGTCAGAAGAGAGTGCTACACAAAATGACAGTGAGAAGAAGCAAAATGCAATCTCAGAATCCAAGCCCACCCATAACAAGTGCAGAGGACTCTAACACAGAGCAAAGTGGGAATCACACAGCTGAAATCAATGAATCAATGGCTTCTGAAATAAAGAAACAGCTGCAAAAAGGTATAGAGGAACTCAGATTGGAAATGGAAAAAGAAATCCCTGAATTAATAACATCTGCAGTAAAAATCAAATGCAGAAACATATGGAGGAAACCCAATCCCCACCCAGAGCAAGTGCAGAGGACACTAGCTCAGCTCAAATGTATGAATTAATAGTGTTGATAGTAAATAAGCAACACCAGAAAGTCATAGAGGAACTCGGAGCAAAATTCTTTTCTACTAACTCAGCTCAAATGTATGAATTAATAGTGTCAATAATAAATAAGCAACAGCAGAAAGTTATAGAGGAACTCAGAGTGGAATTTTCTGAAATAAGAAAACAATTCCTGGAACTCATAGCCTCTGAAGTAAAGAATCAACTACAGGAACATAAGGAGGAAACCCAATCTGAAAAAAAAAAAAAAA
>NW_004524663.1:1797412-1799620 GCF_000260255.1 Octodon degus | reverse complement strand
AAGGCATTGGCTACTACTCCTTCAAAAAAGCTAAATCTTTTTCTCAAAATGCTTTTATGACATCGAAGAACCTAGGACTTCCATCCTTGTCATTCCACTACTTACACTTCTTAAATAACTCAACTTGTTCCCAGGTAAATAATCTGTCATTATTTTTTATCATCACTACTTATCTGTTGTCAGAAAGTTTTAGACATGTAATGAGAACTGCAGGAGATTGATAAACCAAAAACAGACAAACAGGTATCTCAAGAAGGGGTTCAGAGTCCAGAGCCTGGGGGTTTCTAAAGATAAACCACTGTTTCTTCCCCGCTCTTGAGCTGTGACCCTGGAGCATGAAGCAATCATTTGTGCTGAAGTCCAATTACTTTGGTTTTACAGTCTAAGTGGCAGGAAAACTTCAAAGGTCATCTTGAAAACTAACAGTCTTAGAAGCATTTGGAAAGTTATACTTTTTGCTTTTTTCTTTTGTAAAAAAGTATGAAATTCTTGAAGTACCATTCAGGTACTGGAAAATATTCAACAGTATTTTAAGCAGTTAGTTACAGTGCTTAGAAATGCTTGGCTTCCTAAATATGAGTTACAAGATCTTCTGAAACTAAAATTTTAAATTGTCTACTCATGCAATTTTTTTGTTACAATTTACAATTAGCATTGCAAATGATAATGTTACTTGGTCCACTGCAAAACAGAGTAAAAAGGTAATGGAAATTATCATGGTAATCTCCCTTTTTTTAAGTCACAATTTCTACCTATTCTGAAAAAAATAAGTACAAATGGATCTGAGTACATTAATTAGAATTTTACTAAGCATTTTTAGTGCTCAATTCAGATCACATTGCTACATTTCCCCTTCAAAAGTAGACAGGTGAATGAAGTTAAAGTAGTTAAATAAGTAGCAGCAGGTTAGTTTCCTCATCATCTTTAATGTTTTTTCAAAATTCTTTATTTTCTAGCTCTTACAAAATCATTATTGGATCCTGAAAGAGTGAAAGCAGAGACTTAGGAACTAACCAAAATGTCAAATCACTTTACATGGCTCCTTTCACTTACATCAAAGAAACAAAATGAGCTGGTTAATACATGAGACAAACATTTATCATTAGCATATTGTATTTCATTGAAATTATTTTTATCTAATGAATGGAGTCACATTCAGTGGAGATTCCAGAGCCTACCATGGCATGTGGGCTTAAGTGATGGTTTGCATTAGGTTGGGTTATAATGTTATACATTCCCTGGATGGCAGTGCCAGCATGTGGAATGAAAGTCTGCACTTTGTCCTTCCTCCACTGCCCCTGGGAGGGCAGTACCTATGAGTATTGTGTGAGTACCAGCTCTGCCCTTCCTCTTTCTCAGGATGGTGATGCCAGTGAGAGGAGTCAACTTGAGTATAGGTCCATGCTCTATGTTTCCTCCATTGCCCCAGGCTGGTGATGCCAGTGAATAGAAAGTAGGTCTGAGCTCTGTGTTTCCTCCATTACCCCCAGGACCAGGGCAACAAGATGTGTGCTAAGATTCACTCAGTGCTTCCTCTATTGCTCTAGGATGGCTTGTAGCGAGCAGAATCCAGCAGAGTACTATAGTACCCACAAGAGAAGTGACAGTGATGCCTGATAAGGAAGCCATGTTAAGGAACAGACAGTCCCTACGAGAGCTTCAACATCAGTGACAAGCCTATCTAACATTAGAATCTGAAAGCATCAGCACAGAACACAAAACAGAAATTACAATATGGCAAGACTAAAAAGCAAAATGTGATCTCAAATACCCAGCCAACCTAGGACAAGTCCAGAGCACAAAGAGATCGAGGAAATTGGAAGTTAACAAATGAAACTCTCAAATGATAACAGAAGAAATGGGGGAAAAAATGGAAAAAGCCACAGGAAAAAAATAATCTCTGAGGTGAAAAAAAATTACTCAAATAAAAGATATTAAAGTAGATACAGATTACCAAATAGAGGATCTCAGGAAAATGATGAAAACAGTAAAGGCTGCGCATAGACAAGAAATGGATTCAATAAAATAGATCCAAACAGAAATGCAGGACATTAGAAATTCCACCGAAAGTATATGCAGCAAATTGGATGAGGACGGGATACCAGATCGAGAAGCAACTAGCAACCAGGAAAAGAAAGCTATCATAAAAAGAGCAAGAGGCCAAGAAAAATCATCCAATAGTCACAAGATGAAGCAAAAAAAAAAAAA
>NW_004524663.1:1789874-1797312 GCF_000260255.1 Octodon degus | reverse complement strand
TATGCCTAAGATGTTTGATATTCAGACAGATAGTGAGGTTAAGCTTAACAGCCTAGGTTGTATGGTAATAACAATAAGCTTCTTTTCTGGAGGGTTAACAACCTAAGTTTGCAGACCAAAAATTAGAGAAAAAGGAGGGCCACAAGGAAAGCCATCATTTTGGCCCTAGCCTTCCAACATCAATTAAGACTCAGGACATATGAGAACTTGTACTGTAACATCATGTAACTCGGTAGTATCCCAAATTTTCTTATCAGGGAGATTATGGGGCCAATGAAGAAAGTGATCGATGACGTAGAGTGTGCCTAAGGAGAATCACATGGAGAGAAAGCATTCTCTCAAGCTTTCACAGAGAGCACATTGGCCAAGCTATGGCCATGACTCATCCACATGGCTGACACTGACAAAGGATCTGCAATCTGAGGTACAGGATCTCAGGATAAATCCTGAGGGGATTTCACTGACTTTATCTGATCCAAAAGCTACAACTCTTGTTGCATAGGTCTTGCTTTATCTTGGTCTTAACCATTCAGCAGAAAAGTATAAAAACAAAGTATAAGAAGTAAAGCCATGGTGTTATGTTGAGCTGTAGTGGACTCTGGTCAACAATTTGTGACATTACCAGTGAAGCAGAAGACCCAATACTATTATGGACTACTGGACTCTTTTAGAATATTTTGCTGGGTTAACACACCTATAATATTCAAATAACGGAACTAAACAAAAAAGGGGATACAGATAAATGTCCATTTTGTATCTGTGTATTCAAAATAGGATAGATATATAGTTACATTCTCTTAATAAATAGAGGGATTTGTTCTAATAGAGTTTGTAAATAGGATATCATGTCCACATCTTGTACAGCAAATAACCACTAGGACGAATGTATGCAATGTGTTAATTATTGAAACTGTCCTACCAGTTTGGTTTGAAACTTTCTCATCGCTATTTGTTTATCAATAAAATTATGGGGGAAAAGACAAGCAGCTACACCTTCATATAAAAATTGGGCTTGATCCTTTCATAAAATGTCTTCTCTTATTAAAAGTAACATTTAAAATATTTCCTTTGTTAATACATAATTTAGGCTTATGACACCTAACTTTTGTTTTAATCAAGATTACAACTTTGAGTGAGGAATGGGAGAAACATAAGTAATCTTGTTGCACTTCAAACTTGAGCTCTTTATAGCTCACAAAAATACCACCACTGATAGTGATAATTATTTGTAGTACACATTGAAAAATCTATGACAAATGCACATTTAAAATAATATTAATATTTGGCATTTGTACACTGTTTCACTTTATACTTACACAATTAATTTTAGCTTATCCCAGTAGCCTTGTGAAGGTGGAGAGGTAAATAATAGATACAAGTAGCTATATTTAAACTGATGCACTGCAAAAGATGATGCTTTTGGGCTTTGTTGTGATCTGCAATGGGGACAAGCCGATCTCGATTTCTGATCTCCAGTCCAATATGGTGATGGACACTGCTGAGGTTTTGGAATGAAGAAGAGGATGCACTGATTTGTATAGATGTCTACTACTTGCATAATATGTAACACCCTTTCTGCACCATTCAGTATGTTTCTAACCCAGAGTAATATGATCAGGTATTTCAAGGCTGCTGGAAACACTTCCCACCCACCAGATTTCTAGCCCAACTTTTCAGCTAACAACTGAAATCTGCATAAGGTCCCGCATCCATCCACCCCCATCCCTGGCCCCAGGGGCTGATGGAGAATGGGCAGTGACTCATGGAGGCAGTTGGTGGGGAGGTGGTGACTCTGCCCACCGATGATTATTTTTTAAAATAACTAAGGACTCTGATTACACACTCCACTTGTAACTTCCTTGCCTCCTGCATAAGCAAGCCAATGTGGAAGGTCTGTGGCCCATTTCTTCTTTTAGTTTCAAAACTTTCAAAATTTATTTTGGGTGGATTGCTTTCCTAACTTTTGATAATCCAGTAGAAGGGAAAGGAAAATATGCAGGATAATTGCTCTTAGGTCTTTATTTCCTGAGAAAACATGAAGACCCCCAGATTTTAACACTTGATGGTATACTCCTTAAAGAGATTAATTATGACCTACTAAATGAGTGTATATTATAACAAATATTACTTATATGCTAGGTCAAATTCCAAGATTTTAAACACTTGCTAGCCTACCCTTGAAAAAAACAGAAACATAAAAATCTTAGAACACTCTTCAGAGTTGTCTTTTTGGAGTTGGGAACATATATTAAATATCTCTTTTATTTGTTCGTGAAGACTTAATAGAATCAGGCATGGCCCTCACCCCCACCACACACACACACATCCTAGTTTTACTTATTAAAAGAAATGCCAGGCAAATCCACGACACTTGCTATTTTTTCATCTTCACACCCACTTGCTCCCCCTCAGATGTATCAATCTGCCACTTTGCTCAAAGGTGCAAAACTCAAGCAAGTACTTGCCATTTGTAATGAGTGGCTATTCCTGGAATGTAATGAGCTTTCCAGGTTATTATGATTTGCATCTATCCTATTATTTTTGTTTGTTGCCCTGGCTGGCCTTGGACTTGTGGCAATCCTCCTGCCTCTGTCTCCCAAGTGCTGAGATTACAGGCCTGTGTCACCAAGCCTAGCTATCCTATTTTCTAAAGAGGCAAACTTAAACTTTTTAGCTATTTTTCTGGGAGACTTGGGGCTGCTTATATGCAAGTGTGTTTGATTTTTCATTTGAACTGCACCCACTTCCCTAACCACTGCTTTTCTTTTCCTTTGTGTCAGCAAGAGATCCTACTCTCTGTCTGATGTAACTTTAATTAACTTCTTTGTTTGGTGAGGTTATTGTGTTTTATACTTCTACTTTAATCTTTTTTATTTAAAATTGCTGCAAGGAAATTTTGGGATACCTCAGACAAAATCCTTCAATGCTTCATTTGCTCAAATATCCTATTCTTCTCATCTTCCAGTTCTTAGTATTTTGCCCTTGGACTGTATTTAGAAAACACATGTTGATTTTCAGACTGTCTTTTAATAGACATTAAGGATGACAGTAAACATTCAGAACACCCTTAAATAAGCACAATAAATTGTGGGACAATAGTATCATACGTGGACATAAGCCAAACTGAGAAACACGTTCAATTTGCCTTCCACATCCACCTGCCTTTCCCTGTGCCACCTTTGTTTTCAACCCACATGTATGCACCACACCTTTCCCTCTGCTTCCTCCCTCCACACACTTGTCCCTCCCCTTTTCTCCATCTACCTCTCCCCTTCTCTCTCATCTTATGTGTTTCTCTACTCACTGGCCCATAGTTACTTTCTAAAATATATTTCATGCTATTGTGCATTTATTTCTAAGTTGCAGATATACTACACAATAGTTCCATTTGCTGACCTCCCCCAGAGGTAAATGATTATCAGGAGATTTCAAATTCAAAAAGTGGCATTAATAGATGTATAGGAACATTCTGTGCCATTTTAATAACATGTAACTTGTAATAATCAGAACAAGAATGAATGTACAAAATTTCCAGCGCCATATCACAAGAAATATTGGGATCGACACTATTCAACACTTTCACTTTCTTCCATTTAAATATAAACCTCTAGCAGTTAATGTGTAGAATTCTCACATTGACTTATTATACTCTCTCTAAAATACATTATTTTAGAAAAAGGTAATAAAGTCCCGGCGGTATAGCTCAGCGGACTAAGCTCTTGCTTAGGTAAGCACAGGGGCCAGGATTCGATCCCTAGCTCCAAATGCCACGCCCCCAGGTGCACTGAGTCAGTGATGGAGTCTGGGCATGGTGGCACAAGCCTGTAATCCCAGCACTTGGGAGGCGGAAATCAGGAGGATCACTACAACTGTGGGCTGTGTAGTGAGACCCTGCACAAAAAAAAAAAAAAAAAAAAAAAGAAAACCTAGAAAAAGGTAATAAAAGAAAAAGAGAAACAAAAACGAAAATTTAAGATTTCTTAAAAGCGTGCGGTAATATTCAATCATATGTCCAATCTTGCATAACTATGTCTGTTAATCTGAACAACAGATTTGATGATAAAAGTAGATAATATATCAATCATTATTGATCAGCTATTCTTGTTTTGAAAATCTGTAACATATGTATTGTTTTACGTTGCCCTGTTTCTGTCTTTGTTTTTGTTTTTCATGCTTTTGTTCTTACTTTTCAAAATAAAATAAAATCACAATAAATATAAACCTCTAAAATATTTCCTTTTATACACACTAAGATCCACACAAAATAATGCTAAACATTTTTTATTATACTATGGCATTTGAAAAACACAAGCAGAAAAAGAAAGCCCATTATATTAGTCCATTTGTTTTTATTTCCTCTTATTCTTCCTTTCTAATGCTCCAAGATATTTCTTCTCTTTCAAAATAACTTTTTTTAAACATTTCTATTACAGGTCTCCTGGTGAAAATTAATTGTTTTTTTCTCATGTCTCCTAAAGTCTTTATTTCAACTTCAATCCTGAAAGACAATTTTGTCCAAAATAGAATTTAAGGTTGATGGTTCTTTACTGTTACTTCTTGAAAATACTTGTATCACTCATGGCTCCCATGCTTTCTAATGACAGTCTACTATGTGTGCTGTCTTTTCAAAGATCTTGTTTTTTATTTTACTGATTTAACATTTTTCCTTGTCTTTAATTTTTTAATGTTTAACTATCATATATCTCGACATGGATTACCCTGGGTTTCACTATTTGTAGTTTATCCAACTTCTTTTCTTTATTCATTTACTGTTTATTTTAGGGAAGGGTCTACAGGGTGTTCAGGGTCTACTAGATTGGACTCAGAGTGATCCACCTGTTTACAGCCTCCCAAGAGCTGGGATTGCAGGCTCATGCCACCATGCCCAGTCTCAATCACTGGCTCAGCGCACCCCGGGAGAGGAGCCAGCATGGCAGACCAGGTGATGGAACCCCTGGTCCTTGCGCCTGCTTGCAGGCACTTTAATCCACTGAACTATTTGGCCAGCCCCCTATCCAACTTCTTTTAACAGCTTTCTTGAAATATAAGTCACTTATCATCACATCCACACATTAAATGTGTACAATCGTTTTTAAAATATTCATAAACTTTTGCAGTCCTCACCACAATCTAATTTTGAAATAATTTAAATACCTCAAAAAGAAATCCCACACTCACTTCTCAGTCACTTCCTCTTCTAAATCCTTTACCCTAAGCCTGGGCAATCCTAAATTTGCTTTCTGTCTTGATAGTATTGTCAAGGGCCAAGGAGATAGCTTAGTAGAATAAGCGCTTGACTGGCAAGCATAGAGTCCTGAGTTCAATCCTCAGTACTACAAAAAAAAAGTACTGTCCTTTATGGACACTTATCTAAAAAAGTTATGTTTGATGGGATCTTTCATGCTTGACTTCTTTCACTTAGGACAATACTTTTAAAGTTCTTCCACATTTTAGCACATATCAGCAGTTCATTTCCTTTGATTGCCAAATCACATTCCATTGTATGGATAAACTACATAGCATTTATCCACTCATCAGTTCATGAATATTGCTTTGTTACTACTCAGGGGATGAGTAAGGCTGCTATGAACGCTTCTGTGCAAGTGTTGTGTGCATGCATGATCTTGTTGGTCTTGCATATAGACCTGGGAGCAGAATCTCTAGGTTATATAACTGTACCTAATAGCATGAGTTGAAGCTGACAAAGCAGTTATCTCATCTAATGTTACCACCAGGAATATATGAAAGTTTCAGCTTTTCTACATCTGTGCCAGATCTGTTACTATTTGTCTTCTTTATCAACATCGTCCTCCATAGAAGGAAGTATCATGTCATGGGGCTTGGAATTCCATTTCAAACGACCAATGATACTGAGCATCTTCACATGTGATCCCAGTCACTTGTCTATTTACTTTAGAGAAATGTCTGATCCGGTTAATTTTTGTGCTTTTACAATTGAATTACAAAAGATTATATATATTTTAGACATAGATCTCATCAGATAGATGATTTGAAAATATTTTCTTCCACTGAATAGATTGTTTTTAGCTTTAATTTTATTCCTTGAAGTACCAAAGGCAAAAATTATGGCAAAACATTTTTGTTCACTTGTGCTTTGGATATCGTGGTACTAAAGTATTGCCTAAGCCAAGGTAGATCATTTTATGTATTTAACTTTTACATCTAGGTTTATTATGTATTGTGAGTTTATTTATATATGTTGTGAGAAAAAAGTTCATACCTCATTATTTTACATGTGATCATACATGTTTACCCAGCATAACTTTTGAAAAGATAGTTTATTCCTCCATTTAATTTTTTTAGGGAATCTCCTTGAAAACCAATTGGTGGCAAGCACAAGGGCTTATTTCTCTGCTCTCAGATCTAGTCCATTGTTCTATTTGTCCACTCTAATGCTGGTGCCAGACTAGCTTGGTTGCTGCCACACTGTTTTGGGTTTTCACATGAGTGTGAAATCTTCTACATGTGTTTTCTTTTGCAAGATTGTGGGGTGGAGCTAGTTAGAGCCTCTTACATTGTAATTTGAATTGTTGAACTATATTTTCCCATTTCTAAAAAAATACTAGAAGAGAGAGGGGCCATTGGGATTGTGATGTCAGTTATATAGAGTCGGTAACTTGAAGAATATTTATGTGTCCTACCTTTTTTAAGATTGCCAACACACGAATGTGAGAATTCTATCCATTTGTTCAGAGATTGAATCTCTTTCAAAATGCTTTATACTATTTAGTGTATGTTTCCACTCATCTTGGCTAAACTTATTTCTAAGTATTTTATTCTTTGTAAAGCTATTTTAAAATTTGATTATTTCCTTAATTTCATATTGGATTATTCATTACTAGTTCATAACAAATTCTTATAGTTTATTTTGGATATTGATCTTTTAGCCTTTAATCTTGCTGAATGTATTTACTAGCTCTTATATATTTTGTTGAGTCCGTAAAATTTTCTATGTACAATATAATCTAAAATGGTGACTGTTTCCTTTCCAATACAGATGGATGCCTTTCATTTCATTGTCTTGTCCAGTTGTTCTGCCTAGAACCCGTAATACAATACTGAACAAAAAAGGTAGAGTGGATATACTGAACTTCATATTTTTCCTGATTTTTAAAGTGAAAGTACTCAGTGTTTCAGCATTAAGTGTGATGTTTATCTTAGTGTTTTTACATCCTTTATCAAATAATATTTTGTTTCTAATCACAAGATTGAGTTGGATTTTGTTCATTTCTTTTCTATGTTTATTGAGATAATCACATAGATTTTTTAAGCTTGAACCATTGATGTGTTATTTCAATTGGATGTGGTAAAAAAATCTTTTTTTAATGGTTTTGGATTGAGTTTGCTAAAATTTTGTTGAAGATTTTTATATTCATACCCATATTCATGAAAGATGTGGTCAATGGTTTTTTTTTTT
>NW_004524663.1:1788299-1789774 GCF_000260255.1 Octodon degus | reverse complement strand
TGGGCAGAAGTAATAGCAGAAAAATTGCCAAATATGAGAAAACAATCTGACATTCAGGTAGCTGAAGCATACAGAACACAAAGTAACCTCAACCTAATTAAAAACAAACCGAGACATAAATTAGTCAAGATCCCAGAAATTCAGCACAAGAATAATATACTGAAAGCCGCTAGAGAAAAGAAGCAGATCACATTCAAAGGAAAACCCATTATGGCTGACTTCTCTTCACAAACCATGAAGGCAACAAGAGCATGGAGCAGAGTACTTCACGTCCTCTATGAAAACAAATTCCAGCCCAGACTACTATACCCTGCAAAACTCTCTTTCAAGTTTTATGGAGAAGTGAAATACTTCCATGACAAAGAACAACTAAAGAATATCATGATGACAAAGCCAACCTACACAAGCTACTGAAACATGTTCTAGAGAGACCAATATGATGAGAACTCCACGAATGGATCAGAAGCAAACAACTAAATAGAGCAAGCAATTAAACAAGGAGTAAATGACAAAAAGGTGTAAACAACAACAGGTAAATAACATGTCAATCATAAGTTAATACATCTCAATTCTAACCATCAATGTAAATTGACTCAATTCACCAATTAAGAGAAATAGACTGGCACAGTGGATTAGGAAATAAACTCCAACAATATGCTGAATACAAGAAACACATTTAACTCATAAAGACATTCATAGGCTGAAAAGTCAAAGGATGGAAAACAATATTATATGCCCCAGCACATCAGAAAAAAGCAGGGGTAGCAATCTTATTCTCAGACAGTCTTAGCTTCAAAACAGGAATGATCAAGCAAAATAAAAAAGGCCACTATATACTGGATAGGGGAGAAATTCAAGAGGAAGAGGTAATACTCATAAATATGTATGTACAAAACAGGTGAGCACCCAACTATATAAAGCAAATCTTAATGGACATGAAAAATTTAATATCCAATACCACAATCTTAACAGGAGACTTTAACACCCACTTATCTCCAAAAGATAGGTCAACCAGACAAAAACTTAGCAAAGAAATAATAGGACTGAACCAGAGCTTGAAACAAATGGACTTGGTGGACATATACACAGTGTTCCACCAAAACACGGCTGAATACACATTTTTCTAGATGCACATGGGTCACTTTCTAAAATAGACCACATACTGGTCCATAGGTTATGCTTAAGTATATGCAAGAAAACAGAAATTATTCCATGCACATTATCTGACCACAGTGCAATGAAACTGGAAAAAAATGATAAAAAACCCCAGAAAAAACCCTAAATACATGAAAATAAAATGACACCCTACTTAGCAATCAATGGATCACTGATGAAATTAAACAAGAAATTCAACAAGATCTACAATTCAATGAAAATTCAAGCACAACTTATCGGAATTTATGCGATACAATGAAAGCAGTTCTCAGAGGGAAATTCATAGCTGTGAACTCACACATAGGAAAACAGAATGGGAA